>NW_027363369.1:600000-977446 GCF_046119375.1 Phyllobates terribilis
ACTAATAATTGATACCCCTTTGAGCACTGACCGCCCTGGGCCAGACACCGTGATAACCCTGGCGATCAGCTGCAGGCCCCCGGGGGCGAGTCAGCGTCACAAAATGTCCCTAACAATTATATCCCCTTTTTGCACTGACCGCCCTGGGTCACGAACCGGGCCAGCCACCGTGATATCCCCCCTGCAAGCAGCCATAAGGCCCAGCTGCCGAGTACCCCATGGCCCTGGGGGCGAGTCATATCCATCAAAATCAATGGCTGTCCACTTTCCCCAGTCCCATAAGCTCGCTGCCTCAGGGTAACCCTGGACTCTAACCTCTCCTTCAAACCACATATCAAAGCCCTTTCCTCTTCCTGCCGACTCCAACTCAAAAACATCTCCCGGATCCGCATATTCCTCAACCATGAATCTGCAAAAACACTAGTGCACGCCCTCATCATCTCCCGCCTCAACTACTACAAAATCCTGCTCTGTGGCCTCCCCGCTAACACTCCCGTACCCCTCCAATCTATCCTAAACTCTGCTGCCCGACTAATCCACCTGCCTCCCGCCTACTCCCCAGCCTCTCCTCTCTGTCAAATGCTTCACTGACTCCTCATTGCCCAGAGACTCCAGTTCAAAACCCTAACCGTGGCATACAAAGCCATCCACAACCTTTCTCCTCCATACTTCTGTGACCTAGTCTCCCGGTACACACCTACACGCAACCTACGATCCTCACAAGATCTCCTTCTCTACTCCCCTCTTATCTTTTCTTCTCACAATCGCATACAAGATTTCTCCCGTGTATCCCCCCTACTCTGGAACTCTCTACCCCAAAGCATCAGACTCTTGCCTACTGAGGAAACCTTCTAAAGGAACCTGAAAACCCACCTCTTCCGAAAAGCCTACAACCTGCAGTAATCATTGCTCCACCACACCGCTGCATGACCAGCTCTACCCTCACCTACTGTATCCTCACCCATCCCTTGAAGATTGTGAGACATCGCAGGTAGGGTCCTCTCTCCTCCAGTACCAGTTTGCCATTGCGTTTTTGTTCAAGATTTTTGCAATTGTGTTTGCTATGTATACCCCCTTTTTCACATGAAAAGTGCCAAATAATAATAATAATAATGTGCCACAGACAGTGTCCTGGAATCTCCTCCATGCTCTGGAGACTGTGCTGAAAGACATGGCAAACCTCTTTGTTATCCTTTAGGCACTGGACAACCTGTGCAACCTGAATGGGCTGCAGATACCGCCTTATGATAGCAGTATTTACAAGAACTCATGCAAAATGCAAAACTAGATACTATAATACCATTCCCTTTTTGGGGGCTGTCTTATTTTTGTCTCTCTGCTTCAAATTTCACAAAAAATTGGATTTTCCAGAACCCAAATTTTTGGAATTCAATGCTCATTAGGCATCAAGAGACATCATGACATCACTGGGTGATGCTCAACAGGACGTCATTTAAGTCCCAGTGAGCACTGGAGGTTCTGAAGAGTGAAGTCAGATGGGAGAAAGGGAGTAAGCGAGCCAGCGGAGGACTGGGCAGAGACAGGAGAGGTGCAACATAAGTATATTGTACTTCTTTTATAACCTGTCTGTTTATTGTGCCCTGCATTCTGGAGAGACCTCAGAGAGAAATAGAAAGATTTTGTTACATGCACACCGCTAGGTTTAGATAGGGGCGAGACAGGTTTCATGAATTCTTTGGAATCCTTGGGGAACTGTTTACTCAGGGCGACCATAGACCATGTGCTGCAGCTTCTCTCAGTCATACAGGGGTACTTGCCCTCAGGCACAGACATGTAACTGGATTCACTTGCTGACCAGACACATTTGACACGAGTCCTCATGAACAGTTAAACAGTTGCATTTAATGAAGCCGCATGTGACGCGCCCCCTGGGCCTTGGGGTACCCGGTGCCGGGCCGGTAGATGCTGGGGGATGTCACAGTGGTGGTGACTCGGTCCGTGACCCAGGGCGGTCAATAAAAGGGGTTTATTTATAGGGGATTTATAGTGTTTGTATAAAGTTTGTGACGCCACCTGTAGTATGCGGCTACAGGAAGCCGCCGCTGCGGAGCAGGTCCTCTGGAGCTGATGTTAGTGCAGCAGGGATGGTGTGGCTCTGCACAGGTAGAGCTAGCTCCAGGGCAGTGTGGATGTTATAGGTGCTGCTGGGCGTTGTAGTGCAGGGATTGATGGCACAGCAATAATCAGTCCACAACTTAATTGTTAGCAGAGTATTAATCCGCGTGACATCCAGAGTTTAGAACACAGAATGTAGGTTTATTCATATCCAGCATAGGCACAGCATGGAGTCTGGTGCTACTGCAGCATGAGGAGAAACAAAACATATAACAACAATACAGGAAGAGAAGGAGGGGGCATCCTGTCTGTGTGAGTTTTTTTTTTTTTAAAACACAACTTTGTTAACAACCTCACAATATGCACAACATATGAAACAGCACACAGTAGTTGTTGCAATACACATACAGATTAATATGTATTATTCTAACACCCCCACTCAACAACTACTTATCCTCTTAGTCCCATTGTGGTTCTCAATTCTTGGAACGTAGCTCGTGGCAATGGCTTTGTCATAATGTCAGCTACCATCTTATCAGTTTCACAATAGACAAACTGAATTATGCCACGATCTATCAAATCACGTAGATGATGATGTCTGACGTCAATGTGCTTGGTTCTAGCACTGATCTTTTCACTGCATGCAAGTTTAATGCATCCTTGGTTGTCCTCATAAATTACAGTCGGCTGAGTTGACGGTTTGCCAAGATCGTCCATCAATTGTCTTAGCCAAACAACCTCCTGGCTTGCATAGGCTGCGGACACATACTCCGCTTCTGTAGATGACAAGGCAACAGACACTTGTTTCCTACTAGACCAGGAGATTGAACTTTCTCCAACTTTAAACAAGTATCCACTTGTGGATTTACGATCACGCGAATCACCAGCCCAATCTGCATCTACATAGCCGGTAAGTTCTAGATCTCCTGCTGCAGATAGTTTTAAATTTACATCTTGCGTTTCTTTCAAATATCGGAGAAGTCTCTTAACAGCATTCCAGTCTCTTTGGCGCGGTTTTTCCACATATCTGCAAAGGATTCCAACTGTTGTTGTGATATCCGGTCGAGTCATAGTTGATATGTATAGAAGTGCCCCCACTGCCTGACGATATTTCTCATTGTTAGGCAACAGGTCATCTTCTCCTTCCAGCTTCAGGTAGGATGGTTCCATCGGGGTTGATATACCTTTGGCCTCTGACATTTTAAACTGATTCAGAATCAAATTAATTTTTGCACTTTGGTTTAGAAGAAAACTTCCATCTTCCTCTCTCTGGATTTGGATTCCTAGATAATATGTCACACTTCCAAGGTCTTTTGTTTCAAAGTGCTGATTCAGAATTTCAGTCATTTTTCCAATTTCTGCGTCGTCTTGATGAACAACAATCACGTCGTCCACATATAAGAGAATATACATCCACTTTCCATCTGTATATTTTGTGTATAAGCACGGATCTGCTTGACCTCTTTTAAATCCTTCTTCCAACAAGACTTTATTCATCTTGGTGTTCCATGCTCTTGCTGATTGCTTAAGACCATAGAGAGATTTTTGTAGTTTGCAAACAAGATTCTCTTCACCTCCTTTTACATAACCTTCAGGTTGAGTCATGTATAAGTCCTCCTCAATGTCACCATTTAAAAAGGCAGTTTTTATATCCAAATGTCTGACATACATCTTTTGTACAGCAGCTACAGCTAACAAAGCTCTGAACGTGGTCTGTTTAGCGACTGGAGCAAATGTAGCATCGTAATCTTCGCCATACTTTTGAGAATATCCTTTTGCGACCAACCTTGCTTTGAATCTGTGGACTTTACCTTCAGAGTCATATTTGGTTTTGAAGACCCACTTGCACTTGATTGCCTTTTTGCCCTGTGGTAGCTTGGTGAGTTTCCAAGTTTGGAGTTGATGAAGCGATTTGATTTCCTCATTAGCGGCATCGATCCACTTTGTTCTTTCATGGACAGGTAGTGCTTGCATTTCATCCCATGACAGCGGCTCTGATTCAGGTAGTGTCTTGACAATGTAGGATAGACGTTTAGCTGGTATACCTTTGTTTGATCTTGACGATCTCCTGATTTCAGATTCACCTGATTTTTCTGTTGTTCCTTCATTAGTTGAAGAATCCAGCCAGACCTCTACATCCTCTTTGTTGCTGTCTTGTAATTGTGACTTCAGCTGGACTACTGGCGTGATGTCACAAAACTTAGGTGATACAAAGTTTTCATCAATCACTACATCTCTACTTATTGTGACCTTGTTTGTTTCTGGGTGTAGAATATTATAACCTTTCTGGGTTTCGCTGTAGCCTACCAGGATACCTTCCTTAGCGTGAGATTCCCACTTAGTTCGCTTTTCTTTGGGAACATGTACAAATGCTTTACTTCCGAATATTCTTATGTGATGTAGTTTTGGCTTTCTGCTATTCCATTGCTCAAATGGAGTTTTCTCTGTAGCTTTACCTGGTAGTCTGTTCTGAAGATAGCAAGCTGTCATGATTGCTTCACCCCAATATGCTGTGGGCAGATTTGCATCAAATAACATGCTTCTTCCACTTTCACATAGTGTTCGGTTCCTTCTTTCCGCGACACCATTTTGCTCTGGGTTGTACGGTACAGTGGTCTGAAATAGGATTCCATTTTTCTTTAAAATGCTCTGTGTCTCATTACTTGTATATTCAGTCCCATTATCTGCACGTAGAATCTTTGGCATTCTTCCAAATTTATTATATACTTCAGCTAGGTATATTTCAAGTTTCTCTGGAACTTCCTTCTTGCTGTGAAGCAGGTGGACAACTGTATATCTTGAATGATCATCAATAAATGTGAGAAAATATCTCTTCTTCCCTGGAGTCAGAGTGCTCATTGGACCACAGACATCTGTGTGTATTAAATCTAGTGGATGTGCTGTTGTTGTACTAATTCTCTTAGGAAAAGCTTTCCTAGACATTTTCCCTTTGATGCAGCTAGTACACTTCATTGTCTGGTTACATAGATCAATTGTAATATCCTCAGCTAGTTGCTTTTGGACTAACTTTCTTATTGCTTCTGGGTCTCTGTGTGCCAGACGCCTATGCCACACATGTATACAGTTTTTATGCTCTTCTTGTTGCGCTGTATACACACACTCTTTGCATTTCAGCTGATAAAGTTCATCTGTGATGTTTCCCTCTGCTAGTGAGTGGCCTTCCTTTGAGATGATGCAGTTATCATGCTTAAATGTAACTTCATTTCCTTGTTTTGTGAGTTTCTTCACAGATAGTAGATTACTTTCAAGACTAGGCACATACAGCACATCCTTTACTGGGATCTTCCTGCTTTGTGTTGGTGAGATTTGACAATCAATATAACCATCTCCTATGCCTTCTGAAGTCATGTACTGACCATTAGCCATAATCACTTTCTCTGATTTACTTTGGTCAAGCTTAGAAAAGAAGTCTCTGTTATTAGTCATGTGACTAGTTGCTCCAGAGTCTATACACCATGCATGCTTTGATGTATTTGCACTGACAGTAAATGCAGTTTCAGTATTCACAGAATCATTTTCTCCAGATACAGCACTTTTAACCCTTTGATGACTGCTTTGCTTTTTCAGCTGATTCATTCTAGCTTTCCAGACTCTGCAGTCAGCTTTCAAATGTCCTGATTTCTTGCAAACAAAACATTCACGTGTTTCTTTTGTGTGCTTCCTGTTATCAGTTAGGTTTTGTGTCTGTAAAGCAGATTCTGTGCTGCATATCCTACTGTTTATACCTTCTGCCTTTCGCTTATATTCATCTATGAGCTTCCTCCTGACATACTCCAGTGTAAGCTCATCATCTGGACGCGCATCTAGTGCGGTTACAAGTGTATCATAGCTCTCTGGAAGGCCACTAAGCAGTAATGCGACCACATGAAAGTCCTTTAGATCTTCCCCAATGCCTCTCAGGCGTTCTACAACTTCCAGAACACTTCTTATGTAATCCTGCATATCATGGCCTTTCTGTAACTTAGACTGGTACAGCTTTCTCATGAGATAGAGCTTATTGCTTTAATTTATCCTCTCATGTACCTTTTGCAACTGCTCCCACATTTCCTTTGCAGTATTACATTTACACACATGCACAATCTGGTCATCATCTATACTGAGTGATATGGTACTTTGTGCTTTCTGATCCATCTCTGTCCACTCCTGTGGCACTGGGTCAGGTATAGGCTCCTGTGTGTATTTCCACGTACCTTCTCTTATCAGCAGCATTTTCACTTTGAATTTCCAGGATTGATAATTCTGGTTAGTGAGACTTGGCACTGTAAATTTCATGGAGCTGCTGCTGGTGGCCATCTTTGCTTCTTCTCAGTTTGCTGTCTTTCTTTCTTTTCTTTCCTCTGTGTTCTGGGGATCTGTGACTCTGGGAACTCTGGGGACTTTGGTACATCTGGTACATCTGGGCCCATAACCTGTTAGCAGAGTATTAATCCGCGTGACATCCAGAGTTTAGAACACAGAATGTAGGTTTATTCATATCCAGCATAGGCACAGCATGGAGTCTGGTGATACTGCAGCATGAGGAGAAACAAAACATATATCAACAATACAGGAAGAGAAGGAGGGGGCATCCTGTCTGTGTGAGTTTTTTTTTTTAAAACACAACTTTGTTAACAACCTCACAATATGCACAACATATGAAACAGCACACAGTAGTTGTTGCAATACACATACAGATTAATATGTATTATTCCAACATTAATGACGGTTTCCTCTTATCTTTACTGCTGGTGAGTAGACAAGCCGGGACTAGGGTATTGGCTAAAAGTGGAAGTCCGGGCAGCCTGGAAGCAAGTAAAGAATCCTCCTTGCCAGGTGAAGTTGGAGGCCTTCCCTTTCCAATAAACTCTTTGGCTCTGCTACTTGTAGCTGTGCGGTGGCCCTCGTCCCTGAGTGCAACGGTTCTGTGCTCACCCGTATGGCAGGCAGCTCGGGCCTTGCTGGTGCGTTGCTCCCACGTGGCGGTGCTGGGCCCTGCAGTGCTGCTGAGCCTCCGGCCGTCTGATGGGGCCAGGAGACCTACAATCTCCTGCCCTCCGGTTTCTGCTGCTGGGCCTTCAGTGCCCCACAGCCTCGGACTCCGGTGTCCGGTTCTTCTGTGCTGGTCCTTCTGGGGTGAGCTGCCGTGCAGCTCCAGTCCCCAGCTCCTCTCTCTTCGACGTCCTGACTTCAACTCCTCACACTAAGTCTCACTAACCCCGCCTCCAGATCCCAGTTGCCAAGTGGAGGAACTCCCCTTGCTGGTCTTGAGCCAGGAAAGTGTTGCATGCTTAGCAAAACCTGATTAGGGGACCCCTGCTTACTTCCAGGCATGGCATAACCTCTTGTGAGGGAGGCAATGCCACTGTGGCAACCGGACCCCTGGGGTGCCACATTCCCCCCTAGTTAACTTCACTACTCCTGGACTGAGGATACCTTTAAAATTAACAATTAACAATTTAAACAGGTTACAACAGTCAAAAATTACAAAAACCCAACAAAATTTGAAAGCAGTCACTACGGCGCTTAGTCTTTACGCCACAATCCTGGTAACTGTAATTTGGCTGGTGGGAACTGCATCAACCCACTTTGTGTGTCGTCCCTGGGCATGGCTTCGGGGCACTCTTTCGTTGGGCCTGGTCTTCAGCCACGCCTGCGGTTTATTTTCTAGGCCTGTTAGTAACTATATCCAACATTGTCCTGACCACACCTAGTCCTGTGGTCCAATTGTCCATAAATTTAACAAATATACTTTTCCATTTTATTTAACGGGTACAACTATATACAACATACACTTTTATTCTCTTACACTTTAGTTTCTGCAGCGGGCATGGAGCTGACCTTTTGAACTTCTGGTCGATGTACGTAGTACGTTAGTTGTCACTACTCTACCCTGGTCCCTAGTGTCTACCCCTGGTGTGGTGGGTTCTGTGTGAACTACCCTACGGGTAGTTTGAGGTAACACAGGTAAGCTGGGTAATCTCCTACGAATTCTTTGGCTCACCCTGGGTACGACAGGTTCACTGCTAGCAGAGGGTAGATTCTCCTGGTCTGCTGATGATGAAACTTCTGTCTCTGGGACCGACTGGTCTTCCAGCTGTTCTGGAACTTCTGCAGCTTCCGGTGAGGCCGCTTGGAGAAAGGTAAGGACCGGTACTATAATTGCACTGTTCACCTGCATCCATGACCGGGGAAGTTTTCCGAGTACTGTTTGGACCACTTCCTCCACTCCTTCTGTGGGCTGAGTGTTGTCTTGATCTTCTTCTGTGTGTTTCAACTGTTCAGGACATATCTTCAAGTGATCTCTTGAGACTGCCGCTGAAGTTTCCCCTCCATCCTTACTGATGAGGCACACTTTGATGTTATCGTAATTGGAGGGTAGGACTGTGTATGGCTCTACCTCCCACTGGTCATCTAATTTGTGGAGTCATCTCTTTCTCTTAAGTACCTGTTCTCCAGGTGACAAGGGAACGGCAGGTGCGTGCTGATTATAAGTTTTCTCTTGCTTCTGTCTCACCTGGAACAAACTTCTCTCAATACACTCTTGCACCTTGCGGTATTGCTGCTGCCACTCGGTATCCCAATCCGCATCTGGTGATGTCGTCTCTGGTGTTAAGACTCCCATGTCTAAGTCGATGGGTAGCTTACCAGGTCTTGCTCTCATCAGGTAAGCGGATGTACAGTTGGTGGAGTTCACCGGGATGTGATTATATAGGTCCACCAAATCTGGCAACTTCTCTGGCCACAGGCTACGTTCTTCAAGGGGCAACATCTTCAACAGGTCTATCACCACCTGGTTCATCTTTTTACACAACCCGTTAGTCTGGGGATGATACGGCGTCGTTCTGATTTTCTTGCAGCCATACAAGTTACAGAATTCCTGGAACACTTCTGCTTCAAAGGCTGGACCTTGGTCGGTAAGTACCCGTTCAGGGTAACCGTGCGGGCGACAAAAGTGCTGTTGGAACGCTTTGGCTTCCGTCTGAGCCGTCTGGTCTATCACTGGCTCTACTACCAAGAACCGGGAGTAGTGGTCTACTATTGTGAAAGCGTAGACATAGCCTGACCGGCTTGGGGCTAGCTTCACGTGGTCCAAGGCTACCAGTTCAAGTGGCTGTTTGCCGATTATGGGCTGCAGGGGAGCCCTCTTGCTGTCACGGTCTTTTCGTCTCAGGTTGCATGGACCACATTCTCGACACCATCTCTTAATTCCTTTCCTCATGCCAGCCCAGTAGAATCTCTCACGTAGCAGGACTTCCAACTTCTTGCACCCGAAGTGTCCTGCTCCATCGTGGTACGCTTCTACGACCATTAACGCATCCCGCCTCGGGACTACCACCTGCCAGACCAGTTCATGTGTCTGGGAGTTGATGCTTCTTCGACACAGCTTTCCTTCGTAGATGAACAGTTTGCCCTTCTCCTTCCACAACTGTTGGGTCTCCTGTGGAGCATCTGGATCAGGGTGCGAGTCAGCTTGCATCAGCAACTCCGTGACTAGGCGGACAGCGGGTCGCTATCCTGCGTCTCTGCCCATTCATGGTGGGGCAATGGGTTGAACATGGCCTCTCTGTTGGCGGGGCGCTTGTCCCTCACACAGTGGGAGCACTGGGTCACCCCATGACGATAGAAAGCGGGTATCTCTATCTTCTCCAGCTCTTCTGGGTCTTCTCCCCCATCTGGCAAGTTGGGCATCCTGGACATCGCATCAGCATTTGCATTTTTTTGCCCCGCCCGATACTTGATGGTAAACTCGTAGTTAGACAGTCGGGCCATCCATCGTTGTTCTAGGGCACCAAGCTTCGCAGTCTCCAGGTGCGTCAGCGGGTTGTTATCTGTGAAGACTGTAAATCTGGAGGAGGCGAGATAGTGTTTGAAGCGCTCTGTTACAGCCCAGACTATGGTGAGAAACTCCAACTTGAAGGAACTGTAGTTGTCAGGGTTCCTTTCCGTGGGCCAGAGCTTCCTGCTGGCGTATGCAATTGTGGCACCCCAGGGGTCTGGTTTTCCACAGTAATGTAATGTTATGTCTGAGAGCAGGTGGGAGGTCCTTTGGTCAGGGATCCTGTGCATGCCACACCTCCTGCCCAGTCTTGGGAGGGGAAGAACTTCCCCTGTATAAACCCGGGGCTGAGGCAGGGTGAGTCAGACAAGGAGAGTGGAGACAAGAAGCAGCATAGGAAACAGCAGAGTTCCAAGGAGTCAGGGGCTGGCAGCTGCAGCGCTCGCCCTGACTAAGAAGATTCTTTACTGGACCCGGAGTCCGAGGCTGTGGGGACTAACTTCTACCCAGCAGCAGAATCCGTCAGGCAGGGGATTTCAGGTCCTCTGGCCCAGAAGCCCGAAGGCACGGTCACACGCGTGGGACCAGCACCGCCATCGTGGAGCGGAAGCCATTAGAAGGCCCCGAGTCACCGGCCATACGGGTGAGCACCACACGGTACACTCAGGGACGTGGGCTACTTACATCAGCTTCTAGCAAGGTAGCCAGAAGAGTACAGTCAGTTTGTGAGGCCTATAACTACGCCTGGCCAGGGGAGATCCCATCTGCTCAAAGACTGACCAGGCCCCGTTTGCTAGCAAGTACTCCGGGAGGGTCTATCGTTGTTACCAGTAAAGACCCTGAACTACACCGTACCGTCTCTGAGTGGTTCCTGCTACCCCCATCATCCACGTCGGCTGCCCTGAGGCCATACCCCTCCCGTTGGGGGTTATACTATCACGCTGCACAATCCTACCACCGGCCTCAGCGGTCTGCCCTGCAGCAGCAGCTCCCTGGCTGCACTCAACGGGTGGCGTAGTCATCAACTATTTACTACTAATAGACTGCCGTCTAGTTTGACTCCCTGGGCACGGACCGGGTCACCGCCACGAGACTACAACCCTCTACTGATCCGGCTCCGGGTAGGCTCCCGCATGCGCAACGCAGCGCGACACAGGCCCAGGGGCGCGTCAACTTTGGCGTAGTCGGCAGGATTTCGTGCCCGCAACCACCGGGTACTGCATGCCTGAAAAGCAAAGACTGTTCAAACTTACCAGTGGTGAAGATTCCCGCTATCCGTGGAGGTTTCCCGCCATCCGGCGCCATCTTCTACCTTCTTCCCGCCATCGGTGAAGTTTCCCGCCATCCGGCGCCATCTTCGGCCTTCTTCCCGCCATCCGTGGAGTTTTCCCGCCGTTGGACGCCATCTTGGGGACGCCGCGCGGGAAGAAGAGGGGCGTGGACTCCGAAAGCGCGCGAGAACTGAAGCCCCGCCTCACGTCCGGACGTTGCGTAAGGTCCTGGAAGGAGCCCAGCAGACGCCGACGTCACAGGAGCGCGACGGAAGGTCCTCAACCCTGACGATCCACTGCCGAGCCGCGGCCTACGGAAGAGGATCATCGCAAGGTAGGCCACGGTCCACTAGGGGGGAGGAAGATGTCGGATACGGAGGAGAGCTTCACCGCCCCAACCCCCGCCAGCGCTACCGCTGCTGCAGTTATGCCCTTCACCATGCCCTATATCCCGGGAGCAGCTTGGCTACCCCAGTATTCAGGGGAGTCACATACCCTGCATGACTTTAGAGAAAAGCTGGATAGCCTCTTCCAGGTGTACCCCCTCACAGAAGAGCAAAAAGTGAGCATCCTGGTGGCCCAACTAACCGGGGCAGCCAAAAGGGAAGTAAAATCCTGGTCACCTGGGAGGAAGACTGTCGCAGGGATACTAACCCGGCTGAAGGACACCTTTGATACCCGCACCTCAGCCGAGATTAAGCTTAGATTCTACGGGTGCAAGCAGCGAGCGCATGAGAGTATAAGGGACTATGCACTAAACCTACAAGAGGCCCTGAGGGCCATAAAGCAGACCGACCCTGATGGGGTGGGAAACGAGGACAGGCTGTTGACTGAACAATTTATAGAGGGTTTATATTGCAATGCCCACCGAACCCAGTTGCGGGCAATGGCCTTACAGGATCCCCATCTGGACTTTGCACAGTTCAAGGACAGAGCCATCCGGGTGCTCCGAGAACCCTCACCAGGTGGCGTTGTGACCCACAGACGCCCCACTACCACTTACTACCAGGAGGCGGCGCCCTTGTCAGCAGGGCCTGTGGGAGCTGATGCGCAGGCTTTGGACAATGACCCGGCTCCAGACCTACACCATCAGGTCCAAGAGCTAGCTAAGAGCGTTGCTGCGCTAACCCGAACTGTGCAGTCTTTACAGGTTTCCACCCCAGGGAAGATCCAGCTGGCATCCGGACCGGAGGACATCCCGTGGCGTCGACCAAGGAGGACCCCACCGGCCAGAGGAAGACCCAGTGACCGATACAGCGAGGACGGACGACCCATCTGCCGCCGCTGCAATCAACCCGGACATATGGAAAGGTACTGTTCTTTAAACGGGCACAACCTGGGGTAGAGGGCCAACCCCCAGGAAAAAGATCACCAGGCCCATCGAACTGGCGCGACAGATATGTGGGAGGACGTCCAGTCTTGCCTGTGGTACTGGATGGCATTCCCATGAGTGCCCTACTGGATACCGGGTCACAGGTCACCACCATCCCGTACGTGCTCTTCAAGCAGTACTGGAATGACTCGGATATTACCCGCTACCCTGACGACGACTTGAGTATCATCGCCAGCAATGGCCAGCCCGTGCCACAGATCGGATTTAAAGAGGTGACCCTCAAAATCGGTAGAGTCGAACTGGCCGCACAGGGACTGATCATTGTAGATATTGATAAACATGAGAGTCATCCAAAAATAACTCTAGGAACTAACGTAATTGAAAATTGTCTTGCAGAGGTGATTTTCCTTTTACAGCAGGTTGCCAAGAACGCCAGCTCCGGCGAGCAGCGGGTGCTCCAGAAAGAGATCCGGGCACTGATGCAACGGCAACAAGTGGAACTCTCCGGCGGTGAGATTGGTAGCGTAAGAATGTGTGACCCTTTTCCTATTGCCATGCCCCCAAAAAGTGAAATGATGATTTGGTGCCGGGCAGCTATTGGTCTGAGAGGAAGAGATTACCAGGCAATGGTAGAACCAGTTTACTCAGACAGTAGGCCCACCATTTTGACAGCACGGGGGGTGGTCAATGTACGCCATGGGAGGGTGCCCATTCGCATAATAAATATCGGGGAGAGGGAAGTGTACCTGCCCCGGTATGCCACGCTAGCCAAATTATATACCACTAATCAAAATTCTATACAATCTGTGGAACCCTTGCCTCCATCTCACCCGGAGGAAGGTAACGGCTCTAAGAAAGACATGGAGGACTGGTGTCAGCAACTACATTTGGGTACTGATTCCACTCCCTCACATCAGAAACAAGGAGTCTATCGGGTGGTTCAAGAGTATGAGAGAGTGTTTAGTAAACACCCGTTAGACTTCGGGCGAGTCAAGGGGGTAGAACACCGCATCCCCACGGGAGATCATCCTCCCATAAAAGAGAGGTATCGACCCGTACCCCCTGCACATTACCAACACGCCAAGGGGATGCTTAGAGACATGAAGGAGGCTGGGGTAATCCGGGATAGCTGTAGCCCCTGGGCAGCCCCACTAGTTTTAGTCAAAAAGAAAGACAACACCATGAGGATGTGTGTAGATTACCGGAAAATCAACCGTATCACACACAAGGATGCGTACCCCTTACCAAGGATAGAGGAGTCATTGGCTGCTTTAAGATCTGCTAACTTCTTCTCTACCTTGGATCTCACTAGCGGGTACTGGCAGGTTCCTGTAGCAGAGGCGGACCGGGAGAAGACCGCATTCACCACCCCGATGGGACTTAGTGAGTTCACCTGCATGCCGTTCGGACTCTGCAACGCCCCAGGAACCTTCCAACGATTAATGGAGTGCTGTCTGGGCCACAGAAACTTCGAGACGGTCCTGTTGTACCTGGACGATGTCATCGTATACTCCAAAACTTATGAGGACCACCTGAAACACCTGGCGGAGGTGTTCGAAGCTCTGGCGAGTTACGGCCTAAAGGTGAAACCCTCCAAGTGTCACCTCCTGAAACCAAAGGTGCAATACCTGGGACACGTGGTGAGCGCTGACGGAGTGGCTCCCGACCCCGATAAGATCACCGCAATTAAGGGATGGCCAAGCCCCTCCAGCGTAAAAGAAGTGCGGCAGTTCCTAGGGTTGGTAGGCTACTACCGAAGGTTTATTCCCGGTTTCACCAAAAAGGCAGCGCCTATGCAGGACCTCCTGATAGGCCAGTCCCGGAAGGCCAAGAACCAGAAGCCGCCCTTCAAATGGGAAGAGCTAGAAGAAGAGTCCTTCCGCCAGCTGAAGATGGCCCTCACGGGGGATGAAATCTTGGCGTACCCAGACTATAGCCAGCCCTTCATCCTCTACACCGACGCCAGTAACATCGGGCTAGGAGCCGTACTATCCCAGATTCAGCAGGGGAGAGAACGAGTGATCTCCTATGCCAGCCGAAAACTGCGACCCACCGAAAGGAACCCCGAGAATTACAGCTCATTTAAGCTAGAGTTCCTGGCCGTGGTATGGGCAGTCACCGAGCGCTTTAGGCATTACCTCGCTTCTTCCCGGTTCACCGTATACACGGATAACAACCCGTTGATACACCTGGACACGGCAAGACTCGGTGCCCTGGAGCAGAGGTGGATGGCCCGTCTGTCCAACTACGAGTTCACAATCAAATACCGGGCAGGACGCTCCAATACTAACGCGGATGCCCTGTCCAGGATGCCCAACCTGCCGGACGAAGGAGAAGATCCGGAGGGACTGGAAGAAGTTGAACTCCCTGCGTTCCACCGTCATGGGACTATCCAGTATTCCCACCGGGTAAGGGGTAAACAGGCTGCTACGTTGAACCCCTTACCCCACTACAACTGGGCGGAAACGCAAGACAGCGACCCTGCCGTCCGACTGGTGAAGGAGATGCTGACTCGGCCGGAGGCTCGACTTGAACCAGACGCTCCGGAGGAAGCCAAACAACTATGGGCGGAGAAGAGTCGACTATTCCTTTACAAGGGGAAGTTGTGCCGCAGAATGGTCAACTCCCGGACGCATGAACTACTCTGGCAAGTAGTGGTGCCACGAAGAGACGCAGCCATGGTGATGGAGGCATACCACGACGGAGCTGGACACTTCGGGTGGAAAAAGCTGGAGTTCCTGCTGCGCGAGCGGTTCCACTGGGTAGGCATGAGGGGAACCATCGAGAAGTGGTGCAGAGACTGTGGCCCGTGCAATCTGAGAAGGAAGGACCGGGCCAGCCAGAAGACTCCCCTGCAGTCCATCGTCACCCGGCAACCGTTGGAACTGGTAGCCTTGGATCATGTAAAACAGACCCCTACCTGGTTACGTCTCCCTGTGTTGGTGAAATGGACACCTTGCTTTCTTCAGAGACTGCACCCGGTTGCGGACACGCCGTAACCATCTTTATATGTTTTCTTATTGTATTATTAATGTTTTTGCCTTGTTATGTTTTTCTAAATGTGTTTAGTCCCGGAGTACTAAAATTCACTAGGGGGGAATGTGGCACCCCAGGGGTCTGGTTTTCCACAGTAATGTAATGTTATGTCTGAGAGCAGGTGGGAGGTCCTTTGGTCAGGGATCCTGTGCATGCCACACCTCCTGCCCAGTCTTGGGAGGGGAAGAACTTCCCCTGTATAAACCCGGGGCTGAGGCAGGGTGAGTCAGACAAGGAGAGTGGAGACAAGAAGCAGCATAGGAAACAGCAGAGTTCCAAGGAGTCAGGGGCTGGCAGCTGCAGCGCTCGCCCTGACTAAGAAGATTCTTTACCGGACCCGGAGTCCGAGGCTGTGGGGACTAACTTCTACCCAGCAGCAGAATCCGTCAGGCAGGGGATTTCAGGTCCTCTGGCCCAGAAGCCCGAAGGCACGGTCACACGCGTGGGACCAGCACCGCCATCGTGGAGCGGAAGCCATTAGAAGGCCCCGAGTCACCGGCCATACGGGTGAGCACCACACGGTACACTCAGGGACGTGGGCTACTTACATCAGCTTCTAGCAAGGTAGCCAGAAGAGTACAGTCAGTTTGTGAGGCCTATAACTACGCCTGGCCAGGGGAGATCCCATCTGCTCAAAGACTGACCAGGCCCCGTTTGCTAGCAAGTACTCCGGGAGGGTCTATCGTTGTTACCAGTAAAGACCCTGAACTACACCGTACCGTCTCTGAGTGGTTCCTGCTACCCCCATCATCCACGTCGGCTGCCCTGAGGCCATACCCCTCCCGTTGGGGGTTATACTATCACGCTGCACAATCCTACCACCGGCCTCAGCGGTCTGCCCTGCAGCAGCAGCTCCCTGGCTGCACTCAACGGGTGGCGTAGTCATCAACTATTTACTACTAATAGACTGCCGTCTAGTTTGACTCCCTGGGCACGGACCGGGTCACCGCCACGAGACTACAACCCTCTACTGATCCGGCTCCGGGTAGGCTCCCGCATGCGCAACGCAGCGCGACACAGGCCCAGGGGCGCGTCACAATCACTCGCTCTCTGCCTTGCTGTACCTGGGACAGCACCGCTCCCAATCCCACGTTGCTGGCATCGGTATGAAATATAAAGGGTTGGCCATAGTCGGGGTAGGCCAGGACTTCATCTCCGGTCAGAGCCATCTTCAGTCGGGTGAAAGATTCGTCTTCTGGTTTATCCCATTTGAACGGAGGTTTCGGGTTCTTGGCCTTTTTGGACTGGCCTACCAGGAGGTCCTGCATGGGTGCTGCTATCTTGGTGAAACCCTTGCTAAATCTTCTGTAGTAGCCTACCAGCCCGAGAAACTGCCGCACTTCCTTGATAGTGGAGGGTCTTGGCCAGTCCTTGATTACGGTGACTTTTTCAGGGTCTGGCGCTACACCTTCGGCGCTTACCACATGACCTAGGTACTGCACCTTGGGCTTCAACAGGTGGCATTTGGACGGCTTTACCTTCAGCCCAAAACCAGATAGGGCTTCGAACACCTCGGCCAGGTGCTCCAGGTGGTCTTCATATGTCTTTGAGTAGACAATTACGTCGTCCAGGTAGAGCAGGACAGTTTCGAAGTTCTTGTGTCCTAGGCAGAACTCCATTAACCGCTGGAAGGTTCCTGGGGCGTTGCAGAGCCCGAATGGCATGCAGTTGAACTCGCTGAGGCCCATTGGCGTGGTAAACGCAGTCTTTTCTTTGTCCGCCTCTGCCACAGGAACCTGCCAGTACCCACTGGTGAGATCCAAAGTGGAGAAATAATTAGCAGATCTTAGTGCAGCTAATGACTCCTCAATTCTGGGTAATGGGTAGGCATCATTATGTGTAATGCGGTTAATTTGCCTGTAATCAGCACACATCCTCATGGTACCATCCTTCTTTCTAACGAGAACTAATGGAGCTGCCCAGGGGCTACAACTATCTCTGATCACCCCAGCCTCCTTCATCTCCTGCAACATTCCTTTGGCACATTGATAGTGAGCTGGGGGTACAGGCCAGTACACGAGTCCTCATGAACAGTTGAACAGTTGCATTTAATGAAGCCACATGTGACGCGCCCACTGGGCCTTGGGGTACCCGGTGCCGGGCCGGTAGATGCTGGGGGATGTCACAGTGGCGGAGACCCGGTCCGTGACCCAGGGTGGTCAATAAAAGGGGTTTATTTATAGGGGATTTATAGTGTTTGTATAAAGTTTGTGACGCCACCTGTGGTATGCGGCTACAGGGAGCCGCCGCTGCGGAGCAGGTCCTCTGGAGCTGATGTTAGTGCAGCAGGGATTGTGTGGCTCTCCACGGGTAGAGCTTAGCTCCAGGGCAGTGAGGATGTTATAGGTGGTGCTGGGCATTGTAGTGCAGGGGTTGATGGCACAGCAATAATCAGTCCACAACTTAATGACGGTTTCCTCTTATCTTTACTGATGGTGAGTAGACAAGCCTGGACTAGGGTACTGGCTAGAAGTGGAAGTCCGGGCAGCCTGGAAGCAAGTAAAGAATCCTCCTTGCCAGGTGAAGTTGGAGGCCTTCCCTTTCCACTAAACTCTATGGCCCTGCTGCTTGTAGCTGTGCGGTGGCCCTCGTCCCTGAGTGCAACGGTTCTGTGCTCACCCGTATGGCAGGCAGCTCGGGCCTTGATGGTGCGTCGCTCCCACGTGGCGGTGCTGGGCCCTGTAGTGCTGCTGAGCCTCCGGGCGTCTGATGGGGCCAGGAGACCTGCAATCTCGTGCCCTCCGGTTTCTGCTGCTGGGCCTTCAGTGCCCCACAGCCTCGGACTGTGGTGTCCGGTTCTTCTGTGCCGGTCCTTCTGGGGTGAGCTGCCGCGCAGCTCCAGTCCCCAGCTCCTCTCTCTTCGATGTCCTGACTTCAACTCCTCACACTAAGTCTCACTAACCCCGCCTCCAGATCCCAGGTGCCAAGGGGAGGAGCTCCCCTTGCTGGTCTGGAGCCAGGAACGTGTTGCGTGCTTAGCAAAACCTGATTAGGGGACCCCTACTTACTTCCAGGCATGGCATCACCTCTTGTGAGGGAGGCAATGCCACTGTGGCAACCGGACCCCTGGGGTGCCACACATGGCCAGTGCAATTTAAGTCTCTTGAGCAACAGATTCCAGTAACAAACAGTTTCATCTTAAAGGCACATTAACAAACAGTCTTTCTTACTAGCACAGTACATCACAGATCAAGTCTCTTTAGCAGCACACTTCTATGCCCCATAACAGTAATGATCCCACCAGCAGTCCCCGGTCCACTGTGTCATAGGCTTTAGCCTCTAGTGCAGTGAGGTACGAGTGATGGTTAGAACGCAAGGATGAGTCCGGTCCTCAGATGTGGTGTTCAATCCTTGCTTCTGCTAAACAACAGTTAACTCCTTTCTCCACTACTTTCTCTTGTAGATACCACTAGCAATTAAAAGGCAGTCACAGTGGGAGAGTCCCAGAACCCTCATCAGCCTGGTGAAGAGGTCTGTATCTTTTAAAGGGTTTGTCCACTACTTTCATATTGATGCCTTATCTGTAGAATAGGGCATCAATGTATGATCGTCTGGGGTCCTGCACCCGACACCCCTGCCGATCGGCTGTTATTGGTGGCGGCAGCCGCCGGCAGGAAGTGCTTACCTGGCCATCAAGTTACAGTGGCCAGTGCTTGTTACTGCACATCTGCCTTCTATTCAATTCAATGGGAGGTGGATGTGCAGTATCCCGCGGCGGCCACTACAGATGGACGGCCAAGCACCGCAGGTAAGCACTTCTGGCCGGCGGCGGCACCGATGACAGCTGATCAGCAGGGGTGCCGGGTACGGCATCACGGCCGATCATACATTGATGACCTATCTTTTGGATAGGGCATCAATGTGAAAGTAGTGGACAACTTCTTTAAGCTCGCTCTCCAGCTCAGAACTGACACTACCCAGTCTCACTGGGGCAGTCCTGACCACTCCCCTTAGCTGCACCCTGTTAACCCCCCTAGTTGCTGGATGCTTAAAGCGCACCTGCCAGCAGGATTGTGCTTAGTAAATTACATAGACTAACAGGTGGACTCCGTTACACTGAGTAAAATGATACCTTTCATGATGAAATCCGTCCAGCGGTTCTTTTATAATCTTTATTTTCAGTTCTGCCATAATGATATGCATGTGCTCTGGTGCTCTCATTATGTATTCATGTATTCCTATCTCTGGCCTCTGACAGGTCACTGTGCTTTCAGTGACCTGCCTACTATTTTAAATACTGACTGTGTAATTTCCCTGCCCATGTGAAATTTACATATCCCAAAATGGCCGCCCGATGCCCGTGCAGTAGCATCTTTCGGTTGCCGAGAGATGCTACTGCGCACATGCAGCGCCATATTTCTGCACCCACGCTCTTTTTCCAAAAGCAAAATGGTGCTTGTGCGTGCGCAGTAGTATCTCTTGGCAACCGATAGTTGCTACAGCGCATGCGTGGGTGTTGGGCGGACATTTTGGGATATGTAGATTTCACATGGGCAGAGAAATTACACAGCCAGTATTTAAAATAGTAGGCAGGTCATTGAAAGCACAGAGACTTGTCAGAGGCCAGAGATAGGAATACATGAATACAGAAGCAGAGCACCAGAGCACATGCATATCATTATGGCAGTACTGAAACTAAAGATTGTAAAAGAACCACTGGACGGATTTCATAATCAAAGGTATCATTGGCACCCACCTGACAGTGTATGTAGTTTACTAAGCACAATTCTGCTGACAGGTACGCTTATCAACACCTTATGTAATATCTACCTGTCACACTCTTCCCTCCTTTTTGAATGTCGTCCTCGACGTTTGCCTTCTACCTGGTTACCTTAACCAGCCTCTTGGAGTTGTAGTAGTTCTCCCCTAACTATCCTCAGATAGTGTTCCCCCAATACTGCCTCTTTACTTAAAGGTGAGTTGGTAATTAGGCACTATGGACCCCTTTAAGCAATTTACACATACAGCACACTTACCCTATCTACATCTCTTGTCAATCGGTCTCCTGCAAGAAATACACAGATTTAACCACAATTTTAACCAACAACTATTCTTCAGCTGGAGCTTTTTACTCGTCTTCAACCGGCTCTCCCTAACTACCACTAAACATTTTTCAAATTCAAGTGCAAAAATGTTAAATATAGCATAGTCTTTGTAAAATATTTGGCATGAAATAGAACACATATATTCAACACAACCCATTTTCTTGAGAGAGTGCGCCACTTTAAGAACACAGTCCTTTGTTTCTTAAGGCACGGGGTCCTCGGTCCTTCTAGGTAAGGACCCTGGAACAGGCAAGGGAGACAGTCCTTTAAAACGGGGGCAGAAACAATGTCCGTTTCTTGTAAACATCTAAGGCACAGTCCATAAAGTGAAATTTGGAAAACAGTTCCTGGACAGGATATGGCACAGTCCATAAGTTGAGAGTGAAGACTCCCCAACTCGCTTGAGGTGCCCGCATATCCAGCAGAAAAGGACACAACAGGTGCAAATGAAAAAAATAAGGCAAAACCAAAAATAAATATCAACTTGTCCAGCTACTACCGTAGTTTTTAATATACCATAGGCCTATCCGGCCTTAACAGGGAAGCAGTAGCGGTCCTTCTACTGTGGTCACAGTCTCTGGTGGCTTTACCAGCCTTCAAGGAAAGAACACATCACATTACCTAGGCAGAGATGAGGAACTATCACTGGAACACGGCGTGCAACCAACACAACTCGGTGATTTTTTTTCTTTTTGAGAGAGAGCAACACTGTCCTAGTCCTTTTTATTCTTTGGTTGGCACCAGTCCACAGTAAATGGACACTGCGCGGCATTGATAGTGGGGAGTTGAACTGATGCTGGGAGGGGTTCCTCTCTTGCCACCCCAGCAGAAGTGGCCCCCTCCTTGGTTGTGGCCTGTGGGACAGGTTTGCTCTCCCAGTTGGGACGAATCCTGAAGCGGGGCCCAGTAGAGATGGGGAAGAATCCTCTCATTTGACACGAAGCTCTTGGTTCTTCTGCATCTGCCCAATCCTCGGGGTGGTACTACTCCATTTCAACTATGCGGGAGACTGAAATGGCGTACCAGCCCCGAGGTCCCCACATCTTTAAGAATCTGACCTTGTCTCCTGGCCAGAGACTCCGGGTCCGTCCTAGGGCATAATCCCTCTCCACCGACCTCCTGTTGACAAATATGTCCAGGCGAAGCCAAATCCCTTTAGCTGATAAAAATTTATGACCGTACCTCTGATCATCCGATCCTCCAGGCAGTCCCTTCCCGGGTACTTTCTCCACTCCTGGGCACACTCCTCCATCCGTCTCTTCTCCTGGATGATCTTTTCTTTCCATGCAGCCAGGCGTTGTTGGAAGTTGTATTCTTCCTGTTCTTCTTTGGAGATGATGGGCACAGGAACAGACCTTTCAGCCTGGCCAGGCTGAGCAACAACATCGGCAGGTGGTAGGATAGGTGCCCCCGGTGGAGTAGGTGGTAGGGTAGGTACTGGTTTCCTGGTGTTGATAGGCAAGGGGAACGCATATGACTCCTGTTTCCTCCAGGCCCCCATCCTTTCACCTCCTCTGGCTATCCAGGCTATATCATGTATTTCCCGGATCCATCCCCTCACTCCCCCATACTTGGGATTCACACAGTAGGCCCTAGGGGGTAAGAATGGACCCCGTGGAGGTGGCAGTTTGGTCATCCACTGCTCTCCAGGTAATGATAACAGAGAGTAATCCAACTCCTCTTCCTCCGCTGGCGGCTTTACGACCGGTCCCTGCTTGGTGGTGACCATCATATGGGTATGGAATGAGGCCGGGGGTTCCCTCACCCTTGCGCTGGGTGAGTGGCGGTCCGAGCGGATCATCACTACTGGTATCAGTTGGAGAGCGGGGGCTAGTGACTCACCGGCAGGAACACAGAGCGCCGCCATCTTCCTTCCGGTCCCGCTGTGCACGCTGGTCCCGACCAGAAGTCCCGTCCCTCTCTCGAGAGCGGAGGTCGGGGCGGACGTCACGGCCCCAGTGGTGGCTTCCAGTGCGGTGGGCCGGGTCACGGTCAGGGTACCTGTGGGCAGCAGGTCCTCCGGTGAGTCCGGTACTGGTCGGAATCGTTCTGGAACGAGCAGCGGTCCTTCAGGTGGGTCCGGTGCTGGGCAGGATTACGCGGTGGCCTGCGGCGGGATGACAGCCGGGGCTCCGGACATCGGCTCATGGTCCACAGTTGGTGGTGGGATGGGCACAGGGTCCGACGGCAGACCTCGGGGTCCCAACTCCTGCCTTCGGGCTGCCTCCGGATTCTGATGAGGCGGTGCGGCCGTGCCCTGGCCTGGCTCGGTATTGCCCGGTACCTCGCGGTTGTGGGTGAGGTGATGAAGGGCTGCGTCCTCCCCTGCTTCTCTTCTTGCTGCAGACTGCTGGGACATAGCACACCTTCCTAGCTCCGACATACTGGCAGGCACTATGACTCGCACTCTCCTCTCCTTTTCACTCCTGACCAGAATGGAGTTCTTCTGGCCAGGAGAGCTCCAGCTCACTCTTACTCCTCCTCCTCTGGGACAGTACCTCACTGGCCATTGGTCCAACATGCTGGTGGTTGGGGTGTCTTTTCTCTGAGGCCAGCCTTCCCCAGCTTGTTCCACTGCAGGAGGTTTGGCCCTGTTTGGCGCTCTTTTATCATATACTCCTACAAGATGGGATGTCCTTCTTCTTCCCCACTGTGCTTTTAACAAAAACAGACACCATTTTAACTGTACAACATGTGTCAAGTCTTGCATTTTGCAGGTGCCTGTTTCTCTGTATTTTATCTCCTTATTTCTTCCCAGTCATCACTGGCTGTCTTCCCTTTTCACTGGTATACCAGGGTTGAATTAAGGTGCTTTGCTGCTATGTTTTTCCAGACACTTTGCCTCTTCTCCCTCCTATACGCTAATTCCCGCTCAGGAATCCCCGTACGGGCCACCAATGTTACGTGCACACCGCTAGGTTTAGATAGCGGAGAGACAGGTTCATGAATTCTTTCGAATCCTGGGCGAACCGTTACTCAGGGTGACCATATACTGCAGTTTCTCTCAGTCATACAGGGGCATTCACCCTCAGGCACAGACATACAGCTGGATTCACTTGCTGACCAGACACATTTGACACGAGTCCTCATGAACAGTCGCATTTAATGAAGCCGCACGGCCAGTGCAATTTAAGTCCCTTGAGCAACAGGCTCCAGTAACAAATAGTTTCTTCTTAAAAGCACATTAATAAACAGTCTTTCTTACTAGTACAGTGCAGCACAGATCAAGTCTCTTTAGTAGCACACTTCTATACTCCCACAACAGCAATGCTCCCACCAGCAGTCCACGGTCCACAGTGTCACAGGCTTTACCTTCTAGTGTTGTGAGGTACGATGGGGCGATTAGAATGGAAGGATGAGTCCAGTCCTCAGATGTGGTGTTCAATCCTTGCTTTTGCTAAACAACAGTTTACTCCTTTCTCCACTACTTTCTACTATAGATACCACTAGCAACTAAATGGCAGTCACAGTGGGAGAGTCCCAGTATCCTCATCAGCCTGATGAAGAGGTCGGCATCCTTAAGGATATGTGCCCACGATGCCCAGCTCACGGTACACTACACCGAAGGACCTGCCGTCACATGACTATGATGTCAGCGCAGGTCCTTCAGTCCACCGCGATCTGCCGGCAAGTGAAGACGATCGCAGCGGGGGCCATCAGAAGGTAAGTATAATATATATTTTATTCTTTCTTTTACAGGTTCTATGGTACCTGGGTCTGGAGGAGAGTCTCCTGTCCTCCAGACCCTGGTACCATCCGCACACTGAAACGTTTGGACTCCGCATCTACAGATGTAGTGATGCGGATTCCATGCGTTCCAATGAAAGTCAGTGGCGGCAAAAACGCTGTGCTTCCGCAAAATATTTGGTAGTGCTGCGTTTTTTCCCACAATGATAACCCGCAGCGGAAATTTCCGCAGCATGTGCAAAGCACATGCGGATTACCATTGGGGAACATGGCAGGCTTTCTACCATGCATTTTTGCAGCGTTTTTGCCGCTGCGGAAACGCTTAAAAAACGCATCGTGGGCACACAGCCTTAAGCTGGCTCTCCAGCTCAGAACTGACACTACCCAGTCTCACTGGGGCAGGCCTGACCACTCACCTTAGCTGCACCCTGTTAACCACCCTAGTTGCTGGATGCTTAACAACATCTTATGTAACATCTACCCATCACAAGTTTACCAGTAATTCAATTTGCGTTGAATACATTTGCCGCAAATCACATTTTCTGGCCGAATTCAAGTGAATTTGTCTCATTGAATTTTAGCAGTTTGACGCATCTCTAGTAGAGAGATAAATAGACACTCAGACATGAAGTACAGACAGATAGATGATAATAGATAGATGGATATTTTCTTTGTTTTTGCAACTACCTTTTAATAGTTTCCTACAACTCTACTGTAGTTCTAATACAGTATAATATCCTCAAAGCCCCCAATACTCAGTATAATGCTCTCTACACCAGGATGTCCGCATAGCTCCCATATCTATATATATAATCGTCTTATCCCGTCTGTCTGTCTGTCTGTCTGTCCAGGAAATCCCGCGTCGCTCATTGGTCCGGCAGCGGCCAATCAGCGCCGGGGGATTTCTAAAAAAGGATGGCGGCCGTTAGCGGCTCATCTGCGGGACAGAGCTGAGCGGCGATGCAGCCGGGAGATGAGCACCGCGAGGCGCTCATCTCCCGGCCGGCAACAGCAGAAGGAACCCGACCGCCGGACCCATCTGCGGGACGGAGATGCAGCCGGGAGATGAGCGGCGCGGCCGCTATCAGCGGAAGGACCGCCGGCGCCGCTGACCTCCATGCGGAAGGGAGGACCGGGGAGCGGCGCTGCGGGTCGGGATACTTCTGCTGCGAGCGCCCGCGATGTCCCGGGTTCTCGCAGCGTAAGTAGCCGCACAGGCAGCGCCGCTCCCCGGTCCTCACCAAGACGATTCGATGATTGGTCGCGGTCTTCGGACCCGACCAATCACTGATCTTAGCGCAAAACTTAAACACTGCTGTGCTGATTGGTCGCCGACGCTGGCCGCGACCAATCACCGATTTGGGCGCCAAATTTAAATAGCGTCCGCGACCAATTGGATGTCAGCAACCACCGGCCGCGACCAATCTGCGCTTTTTGTGCCAAATTTAAACACCGCTCTGCTGATTGGTCGCAGCCGGCGACCAATCAGCGATTTTGGCGCCAAATTTAAACCTCGCTCTGCATCGCTCTGCTGATTGGTCGCGGTCGCCGGCCGCTAACAATCAGCGCTATTGTCGCCAAATTTAAACACCTCTTTGCTGATTGGTCGCGGTCGCAACTAATCAGCGATTTTGGTGCCAAATTTAAACACCGCACTGCTGATTGGTCGCGGCCGCCATCCGCGACCAATCAGCGAGATTGGCGCCAAATTTAAACAACGCTCTGCTGATTGGTCGCAGTCGCTGGCCTCGACCAATCAGCGATTTTGGCGCCAAATTTAAACAACACTCTGCTGTTTGGTCGCGGCCGGCGACCAATCAGCGATTTTGGCGCCAAATTTAAACCCCGCTCTGCATCGCTCTGCTGATTGGTCAAATTTAAACAACATTCTGCTGTTCGATCGCGGCCGGCGACCAATCAGCAGTATTGGCGCCAAATTTAAACACCGCTCTGCTGATTGGTCGCGACTAATCAGCGATTTTGGTGCCAAATTTAAACACGCTCTCCAGTCCTCACTAACATGGTTCGCTGATTGGTCGCGGCCGCCGCCCGCAACCAATCATCGATATTGTAGCCAAATTTAAACACCGCTTTGCTGATTGGTCGCGGTTGCCGAACGCGACCAATCAGCGATTTTGGCCCCAAATTTAAACACAGCTCTGCTGATTGCGCCCGGTCGGCCGCATACTTATTCTAGAATACCCGATGCATTAGAATCGGGCCACCATCTAGTATACACTATAATGGCCCACATCTTCTGTGTACACAGTATAATACTCCTCACACTGTATGATAGCCAACTATACTAGTACTAACATTGTGTACTGCCCACAAAGCCCCCAATTCTAGCCGCAGAAGGCTTATTACGATCTGACTTTACAGGACGCAAAGGAATACGCCAAATTAAAAACCAAAATATTGGCACGCTCAGGAGTGACTATGTCTGTCAGAGCACAAAGGGTCCACCACTGGGCGTATGCTGGCGACAGATCTCCACGCTCATAGATGTTCGACTTGTTACATCTTGTACAAAAATGGCTGCAGCCAGTGTCTTCCTCTCCTGCCCAGATGGTTGAGCGTGTGGTGATGGACAGGTTCATCAATTCCCTAACCAGGCCGATGCAGACCTGGTTTGCCCAAGGTGACCCCCGGACGCAGACAATCTCGTAGGTCTGGTAGAAAGATACCAAGTGGTCGAAAAATCCCTGGGGAAACCCGACATAGCCACCTACCCTTACTGGAGTGCCCAAAAGGGGATAGGTTCACCATGGAAGGAATTCAGAGCTACAACTGATGGCATTCCATTTCCACTGAAGAGACTGCAAGGTCTGTTGTGAAGGATGTGATTTGTTGGCGATGTCGCAGTCCGGGACACGTAGCCGCCCAGTGTCATACATCTGCTGAGCCTAGGCAGATGATGTTCATACTATGCTTACCCAACATGCAGTGTGGACTGTCGACACGGCGAGGGGCCGCAGGGGTGTGCCATGTCCGTTAATGGAGTGATGGGCTGTTGGACTCCAGGAGTCTGGTGACCTTGATCAGGGATAGTGTTCTGGTTCTCATTTCCACTGTCGAAAGTAAGTTCCTGGCCAAGTGGCAGGGCCCATATGAGGTGGTGGAGAAACTCAGTTAAGTGAACTCCGAGTCCACCAGCATGGCTGAAGAAAGCCGCACCAAGTATACCATGTGAACTTGCTCAAGCTGTGGCGGAACCGGGAGCCTGTGGAAACTCCTTGCCTGGGAGCCACTCCCGAAGGCAAGGTGGAAGAGGTCACTATTTCAGAGACTCTATTGCCAGCCCAGAAGCAAGAGTGTCGAGAACTACTATAGTGGAATCGGGAGCTGTTCTCAGAGTTGACGGAGCATACTCAGGTGGTAGAGCATGACGAGTTAACAGAACCACATATAAGAGTGAATCTGAAGCCGTATCAGGTTCCGGAAGCACGCCGAGAAATGATCTCGGCCGAGGTTAGACCTCGATGTGATAGAGGAGTCAAAGAGTGGGTGGTCGAGCCCAATCGTCCTCGTACCAAAACCCAACGGAGAGTGGAGGTTTTGTAATGACTAGCGCCGGCTGAATGAGGTGTCCAAGTGTGATGCGTACCCGATGCCCCGCGTTGACGAACTCATCGAAAGGCTTGGACCGGCGAGATACATCACCACTCTCGACCTGACGAAGGGCTATCGGCAGATCCCCATGTCCCAGGTGGCCAAGGAGAAGACGGTTTTCTCTACACCCAGATGGGTGCTTTCAATACACTTGGATGCCATTTGGGCTACAGGGGGCCTCAGCCACCTTCCAGAGGGCTATGGATCGGATCATAGCCCCACATAAGAAGTATGCCGCAGCCTACCTTGACGACATTGTAGTTTTTAGCCCAGACTTTAGAACTAAACTACAGCCCATTCTGGATGCTCTAAGGAAGGCGGGATTTGCAATAAATCTGAAAAAATGCACCTTTGGAAAAGAGGAGGCCAAGTACTTGGGCTATGTCGTCGGGAGAGGCGAAATAAAGCCGCAAGTTAATAAAGTGGAGGCAATCCAGACCTGCCCGCAACTGCTCTCCAAGAAGCAAGTGAGAGCATTCCTGGGAATGGTGGGATATTACCGGCAGTTTAACCCAAATTTTGCCATGATGGCTGCACCACTGACGGATCTCCTAAAAGACACCAGGTCAACCATGGGGAAGTGGACGGAGAAAACAGAGACCACGTTCCAACTATTGAAGTCAGCACTGTGTAAACAACCGGTCCTGGTCGCACCAGACTTTAACCCCTTTACGACATAGGGCGTATTAGTACGTATCTGTGCCCTGGGCCTTATGGACCAGATACGTATTAATACGCCCTATCTTTAATGCGGCACCGCGACCGAAGTCGCGGTGATAGCATTAAAATTCCGGTGCCATCTTACCTTAGGTTAGATGGCGCCAGCATCTTAGGGGTGTCGCCGCCCCTTCACACCCACGATCGCTGTGATTGGCTGTTCAATTCTGAACAGCCAATCACAGCATTTCTCACTGTTTCCGGCAATCAGATTGCCGGAAACAGTGATGTGCAGCCTAGGATCGGTGCTCCTAAGAGCACTGATCCTAGGCTGTTGCCTAGTAACCCTGCCTGTCACCTCCCCATGACCCCCTGTGATGTCAAATAAGCCCCAGCCAGATCTGATTGGAGCGATCGATGATGACATCGATCGCTCCAATCAGAGTACCTGAACACAGGTGACAGGGCGGTCACAGGGCGATGACCGGCTTGTGACCTGCCTGTCACCTCTTTGTGACCCCTTGTGATGCTGCCCAGGCCCCTGCCATCTCTGATTGGTGCGATCGATGTCATCATCGATCGCACCAATCAGAGTACCTGACCGGGAGGTGACCGGGTGGTGACCAGCCGGTGACCTGCCTGTCACCACCCTGTCACCCCCCTGTGACCGCCCTGCAGATCCTCACACTTGGTGAGGATTTCTACAGAGCGGTCACGTCTGATCTGCGCTGTGCTGGGCCTTGTAGTGCCACATAATCTTCTGTTACACTACAAGACCTTTCTCCTACCTGCTCCAGTCACTGCTGCTGCTCCGGCATCCTGCTGCGGTCTCCAGGGTCCTGGATCTCCTGCTCCGGCATCCTGCTGCTGTCTCCAGGTTGCTGGGTCTCCAGCTTCGGCGTCCTGCTGCTGTCTCCAGGGTCCTGGGTCTCCAGCTCCTTATCCAGCTGCTGCGGATCCTGCTCCAGAGCCTCTTCCAGAACCTGCAGCTGATCCTGCTGAAAGAAGAACAGAGAAGACTTTGGTAAGTCCATCTCTGTTCTCCCCTCATTCACCCCTCTCCCCCCCTCCTCCTCCCCCCCAGTTTTTTTTTTTACGTGCGTCCTGCAGCGGCCGAGCGCTGAGCAGTGTCTATGTCACTGATCAACGTCCGTGCTCGCTGCTTTTCAGGACTTTTTCTTGCCCCTGTCAATTCTCCCGCCCCACCTTTGCACCACATCCGCGCACACACCCATCAGCTGCCGAGAGTTGATAGGTGACATAGTTCACCGATCCGCACTCGTGCTCGCTGTTTGCACCACCTACGGTAGTTCCTTTTTTTCTCTTTTTTTTTTCAGAAAAAAAAAATTCACACCAAGCACACTGACACACACACACTCTAAATAAAGTACTGACACACACGCACCACATACACGAGAAAAAAAAAATGTCCGGCTCATCCCAAACTTGCTATTCAGCGGAGGAGGCATACGCTATTGTTGCCTCCGACACTGAGACTGACAGCGAGGGCGAGGATCCCACATTTCTTTACTTTTCCGACGCCTCATCTTCCTCCTCTTCCTCCTCTTCTTCCTCCTCTTCCTCCTCAGGTGCTGCTGGACCGCCCCGCAGTCGTCGCAGGAGAGAAGATGTTCCAGCGCCCCCCACTACTGACCCCATATGGACCTCGCCCCCCGAAAATGTTGAGCCACTGATTCCTGATTTCGTGGCGGAATCAGGAATCAAGTTTGACACCACCGGCCTCACAGAAATAGACTTTTTCAAAGTCTTTTTCTCTGAGGATTTTATAAACCTCATGGTGGGCCAAACTAATTTGTATGCTCATCAATTTTTGGAACAAAACGCCTCTTCATCATTTTCTAACTGGTCTCCTGTAGACGCAGAAGAAATGATGAAGTTTTGGGGCCTGGTCCTTCATATGGGGATCCTGAAAAAAACAGAGGTTCGGCAATACTGGAGTGTTGACGTTTTGTATAACACTCCAGTGTTCCGAATGGTCATGACCCAGACACGTTTTGAGGCCATCCGCAAGTTCTTGCATTACCAAGATAATGCAATGTGTCCTGCATGCGATGACCCAAACTTTGATCGTGTTTTCAAAGTTCGGCCGGTCATCGAGCACTTCAACAAGTTTGGTGAAGTGCACGTGCCCCAAAGGGACATCTGCGTGGATGAGTCCTTAATTTCTTTTAAGGGGCGGCTTGGATTCCGGCAGTACCTGCCCAGTAAAAGGTCCAGGTACGGGATCAAGCTGTATAAACTTTGGGGGAGTACCTCAGGGTACACTCACAAGTTTAGAGTTTATGAAGGGAAGGACTCCTGGATTGAACCCCCTGAATGCCCCCCTGTTCTGGGACTGAGTGGGAAAATTGTGTGGGACTTGGTGCACCCACTGCTGGATAAAGGTTATCACCTGTACGTGGATAACTTTTATACAAGTAACCCGCTCTTCAAGTCCCTCTCTGCGCGACATACCGCAGCTTGCGGTACTGTCCGCAAAAATCAGAAAGGCCTCCCAAAGGCGCTAAGTGGGCAGCTGCTCAGAAGGGGTGAGAGCAGAGCCCAATGTAGCGACCACCTGTTGGTGGTCAAGTACAAGGACAAGAGGGATGTCCTTCTCTTGACCACCATACATGGTGATGGCAGCACCCTCAGCACTGTAAGAGGCTCCACTACACAGGTCGCCAAACCAGACTGTGTAGTGGGGTACAACAAGTACATGGGGGGAGTTGATCTCTCCGATCAAGTCCTCCAGCCGTACAGTGCTTTGAGAAAGGCCAAGGTATGGTATAAGAAGCCGGCCGTGCACATTGTTCAGATGGCAATGCACAACGCTTTCCTTCTGTCAAAATGTGCAGGCCAGACTTCTACGTCGTACCTTCACTTCCAGGAGACAGTTATCAAGGCCCTGATATTTGGCAGTGGTGGTGGAGCGGGCCCCTCTACTTCTGGAACTGAAGGACCTAGAATTGTACCTGGCCAGCATTTCCTGGGGCAGATCCCTCACAGCGGAAAAAAAGGTAAGTCACAAAAGAAGTGCCGAGTGTGTTACCGAAGGGGAATACGCAAGGACACCATTTACCAATGTGACACCTGCCCCGACAAACCTGGCCTCTGAATGAAAGACTGCTTCAAAAGGTACCATACTTCCATGGACTATTGAATTAATTTCTGATGTATGACAACCAGACAAACACTACACAGCTGACGTAATGTTCGTCAGGTTGTCATACTTCAGTTGTGTAGTGTTTGTCAGGTTGTCCTACACAACTGGCGCATAACACTACATTATAAAATTGACAAATCAGGTATCTTCCAAAAAGGGGGCACTTGTTGGGCATTTCCACTGTTTAGGCACATCAGGGGCTCTGAGAACGTGACATGACGCCCGCAGACCATTCCATCAAAGTCTGCATTCCAAAGCGTCACTCCTTCCCTTCCGAGCCCTGACATGCGCCCAAACAGTAGTTTTCTCCAATACATGGGGTATCAGCGTACTCAGAAGAAATTGCACAACAACTTTTGGGATCCAATCTCTCCTAGTACCCTTGTGAAAATAAAAATATTGCGGCTAAAAGAGCATTTTTGTGGAAAAAAAAAATATTTTTTTTCACGGCTCTACGTCATAAACCTTTGCCAAACACTTGGGGGTTCAAAGTGCTCACCACACATCTAGATAAGTTCCCTGAGGGGTCTAGTTTCCAAAATGGGGTCACTTGTGGGGGACATCCAATGTTTAGGCACACAGGGGCTCTCCAAACGCGACATGGTGTCCGCTAACAAGTTGAAACCATGTCTCGTTTGGAGAGCCCCTGTGTTCCTAAACATTGGAGTTCCCCCACAAGTGACCCCATTTTGGAAACTAGACCCCCAAGGCACCTATCTAGATGCATATTGAGCACTTGGAACCCCCAGGTGCTTCACAAATTAATCCGTAAAAATAAAAAAGTGTTTTTTTTTCCACTTTTTCATTTTTACGAATCAATTTGTGAAGCACCTGGGTGTTCCAAGTGCTCACTATGCATCTAGATAGGTGCCTTGTGGGGTCTAGTTTCCAAAATGGGTTCACTTATGGGGGAGCCCCAATGTTTAGGCACACAGGGGCTCTCCAAACGCGACATGGCGTCCACTAATTATTCAAGCAAATATTCCAATCAAAAAGTCAAATGGCGCTCCTTCCCTTCCAAGCCCTGCCGTGAGCCCAAACAGTGTTTTTTCCCCACATATGGGGTATCTGCATGCCCAGGGGAAATTGCACAACAAATTTTGGGGTCCATTTTTTCTTGTTACCCCTGCAAAAATATAAAAATTGGGTCTAAACTAACATTTTTGTGAAAAAAGTTAAATGTTCATTTTTTTCTTCCACATTCCAAAAATTCCTGTGAAGTTCTTGAAGGGTTAATAAAGTTCTTGAATGTGGTATTGAGCACCTTGAGGGGTGCAGTTTTTAGAATGGTGTCACTTTTGGGTATTTTCTGTCATAAAGACCTCTCAAAGTGACTGCAAATGTGATGTGGTCCCTAAAAAAATGGTTTTGTAAATTTTGTTGGAAAAATGAGAAATCACTGGTCAACTTTTAACCCTTATAGCTCCCTAACAAAAAAAAAATTTGGTTCCAAAATTGTGCTGATGTAAAGTAGACATGTGGGAAATGTTACTTATTAACTATTTTGTGTGACACATCTCTCTGATTTAAGGGCATAAAAATTAAAATTTTGAAAATTGCAAAATTTTCAAAATTTTCGCCAAATTTCCATTTTTTTCACAAATAAACGCAAGTGATATCGAATAAATTTTACCACAATCATGAAGTACAATATGTCACGAAAAAAGAGTCTCAGAATCAGGGGGATCCATTTAAGTTTTCCAGAGTAATTACCTCATAAAGTGACAGTGGTCAGAATTGTAAAAATTGGCCTGGTCATTAACGTGCAAATCACCCTCGGGGGTAAAGGGGTTAAGAAAGAGTTTGTGGTCCAGACAGACGCTTCAGAGCTTGGTCTAGGAGCTGTACTCTCTCAAGAGATAAATGGATAAATGGGGAAGAACATCCCATTCTCTATCTGAGCCGGAAGCTGTCCTCCTGCGAGAAAAACTACGCAATAGTAGAAAAGGAGTGTTTAGCCATAAAGTGGGCCGTAGATACATTAAGATACTACCTACTAGGCCGGAAGTTTAAGTTGGTGTCAGACCATGCCCCGTTGAGATGGTTGAGGGAAAAGAGGGGTAACAATGCCAGGGTAACTAGATGGTTCCTAGCTCTTCAGGACTTCAACTTTCACGTAGAGCATAGGCCTGGGAAGTTACATGGGAACGCTGATGCCCTTTCCCGTTTTAGGTCAATTAGGATTACCATAATTTTTAATATTTGCCAAATGCCAGAATAAGGAGAGAGAGAATGTATTAAGGCATTTAAAAAAACGGGAAAGGTTTATTCTGATTTCATGTCAGATATTGAGAGAAACATGCATATGTGTCTTTTTATATAGTGTATGTAAACTTCTGGTTTCAACTGTACATCTTGGGCCTCTTCCTTGTATAATGTGCTCTATTCTGCGCCCTTTCCTGGTATAATGTTCCCCATCCTGAGCACCTTCCTGGTATAATGCACTACATCATGAGCACCTCCTGGTATAATGCACTCCATCCTGGGCATCTTCCTGGAATAATGTACCCAATTCTCAGCACATTCCTGGTATAATGTACCCCATTCTGAGCACATTCCTGGTATAATGTCCCCCATCATGAACACATTCCTGGTATAATGTCCCCCATCCTGAGCCCTTTCCTGGTATAATGTTCCCCATCCTGGGACCCTTCCTGGTATAATGCACTCCATCCTGGGACCCTTCCTGGTATAAGCACCCATCAGCCCACGGGTGCTTTTAATTAGTGTTGGTTTCTACCTGCCCACTTAAATTTGTAGGTTTCTCTCCTAAGAGAGGCATGTTTGCCCATTTATATTGTAGGCTTATAGCCCAAGAGAGGCATTTTTAAGAGGTTAGTTAACCATCATGCGGAGGCTACCTTGTCGTGGTTGATGGGCATACATGAATTGGCCAATTTGTGCGCTAAGAGCCTTCATTTTTTGTAAGTACATTTTATTTAGCAATAATGCAGTTTAGCTCTTATGTTCTCAGTGTCAGCATATGTATTGTCCCTTGCAGTGTGTTGCTGTGCTTTCTTATTGTACCCTTCCTGGTATAATGTCCCCCATCCTGTGCCCCTTCCATTAATAATGTTTGCTGTTCTTCTCCAATACATTTAAAAATAAATAAATTATTCTTCTTCCCTTCCTCCACTCCCACAACTCGCAGCGTATTCTTCTATAGCACTTGAAGGAACTGGCATCTAACTTCGTCTTGCTGGCATGGTGCATGACGTCACGGTCATGTGCCGCCTGTGACTGGCACACCAACGTCAACAGCCGGCCTCTGATTGGCTGGCAGGGTGTATTGCAGTGCAGGGACACAGATGGTCTCTGCGTCTCAATACATTTCAGCTGAATGTGTGTCCTTGCATGCACCTCTAACTGAAATAGGTGCTGGTGGCGGCCGACCCCCCTCCTGCACGGGCCCGGTCGCACCCTCTGTGACCGATGTCGTTCCGCTCCTGGAAGGGATATGCTGATGTTTACTATTGGATTCTATCATGTATGTGAGAATAAAAGGCTTCTTGAGATTGATGACACTGCCATATCTAGCAGCCAAGACTTCTCAATAATAGCGGACAATTGAGGCTGCTGGGATCTAGATCAATCACACAACGACACATGTACAATGCAATAGTGTTTTTATTAGCAAAATCATAAGAATCATTAACCTGAATTACATCGTGATTTACCAATAAAGAAGGTCAGCTCCTGATTTTACATAATGGAACATAATAGCCAAATTGTAAAATCCAGGACCTGGAGCATTTATTCAAGATTAATAGATTATTATTAAGTAAGTAAAATTGTGAAGGCTCCGGCTTATTTACGGATAATAATGGACTTTGAAGTGAAAAAACAAGATATATATGATGTTTAAGTCCTGGAATTCGGACATGTCCACATGTGTAATGGAGGCCTCCACCATCCAGGTGCCTAAACTGTAAACAGGAAAATTATGTGCAAATTAATCAATATGGCAAAAGTCTGAAATATTCTATCTGCTGACAAGAGCGGTTTATCTCCAGTTTACCCAGTACAGAGAAAATGCCGCCAGTGATCAGTAATGGCGCCATCATCCCATTCTCTCACACATTTACACTGCTGCACTGCCATCTAGTGATGAAAAAAAAAGTGCTATACCAACACAGTTTATTGTCACTATTGGTGGGATCATATTATTAACACGGCTCATTATAGACTGCAGGTTATTTACAAGTTAATGAACGTTACAGAATATAATAACTAAACTATTGTACATGGCTTTATCAGTGAAGAAGGGTCCTTGTACATACCTCACAAATAAGAAAGAGAGCGAGTGTATATTGCTGGGACCCTAATCTCACCTGCTCCTTTATATGTGCTCACACAGAAATATTCTCCTAATGAAGCCATGCTGGTTCAGTATGCCTTCAATTTTGAATAAATCCCCAACAGTGTCACCAGCAAAGCACCCCCACACCATCACACCTCCTCCTCCATGCTTCACGGTGGTAATCAGGCATGTAGAGTCCATCCGTTCACCTTTTCTGCGTCGCATAAAGACACGGTGGTTGGAACCAAAGATCTCAAATTTAGACTCATCAGACCAAAGCACAGATTTCCACTGGTCTAATGTGCATTCCTTGTGTTCTTTAGCCCAAACAAGTCTCTTCTGCTTGTTGCCTGTCCTTAGCAGTGGTTTCCTAGCATCTATTTTACCATGAAGGCCTGCTGCACAAAGTCTCCTCTTAACAGTTGTTGTAGAGATGTGTCTGCTGCTAGAACTCTGTGTGGCATTGACCTAGTCTCTAATCTGAGCTGCTGTTAACCTGCAATTTCTGTGGCTGGTGACTCGGATAAACTTATCCTCAGAAGCAGAGGTGACTCTTGGTCTTCCTTTCCTGGGACGGTCCTCATGTGAGCCAGTTTCTTTGTAGCACTTGATGGTTTTTGCAACTGCACTTGGGGACACTTTCAAAGTTTTCCCAATTTTTCAAACTGACTGACCTTCATTTATTAAAGTAATGATGGCCACTCGTTTTTTTTTACTTAGCTGCTTTTTTCTTGCCCTAATACAAATTCTAACAGTCTATTCAGTAGGACTATCAGCTGTGTATCCACCAGACTTCTGCACAACACAACTGATGGTCCCAACCCCATTTATAAGGCAAGAAATCCCACTTACTAAACCTGACAGGGCACACCTGTGAAGTGAAAACCATTTCCGGTGACTACCTCTTGAAGCTCATCAAGAGAATGCCAAGAGTGTGCAAAGCAGTCATCAAAGCAAAAGGTGGTTACTATGAAAAACCTATAATATAAGACATAATTTCAGTTGTTTCCCACTTTTTTGTTAAGTATATAATTCCATGTGTTAATTCATAGTTTTGATGCCTTCAGTGTGAATGTACAATTTCCATAGTCATGAAAATACAGAAAAATCTTTAAATGAGAAGGTGTGTCCAAACTTTTGGTCTGTACTGTATATATATCAGCAGCCGCGTATATATATATATATATATATATATATATATATATATATACGCGGCTGCTGATGTTCTCGGCTGTCCCCATCAGTCCCATAGACACTGAATGGAGTGTGGCAGTGCGCATGCCTGGCAACGGCTCCATACTATTTCCTCCATAAGAGAGGATAGGGATCCCCACTCTAGTGATTGGTGGGGTTCCCAGTAACTACCATCACCGATCCTGCAGATCCTTTCTCCTGTCGATAGGTTTTTTATGTTTTACATGGTCCAATAGAGAGATCAGAGGTGCGATATAGTGAACTAACACATGCAAAGCCTAAATTATATAAAATGTGAAACCACCAGACTGTGACCGTAGCCAAACATCTTCTAACCTTCCTTACAATTCCTAAAATTGTTGACCAATGTTTTTCTTTAAAGGGGTTCTCCAACCATAGACACTTATGACATATATACTTCAAAAACTCTTACCAACACTTATCAACCATTTGCAGTCCAAAAAGACCCACAGTGGCCAAGAAAGTAAGGAGAAAGTTTGGCCAGTTTTAATGGCCTGTCTCCAATAGGTGGATGTCCCCAGGTAAATATCATTACTGGCAGATAAACCCTTTTACCACTTTGAAAATCTAACACTCAGAGCAGCGATTCATCCGCAAAACAATTTTATATTACATCCATTTATAATCTACATAATAAATTGAGCAACTTTGTTACTAGATAGAATTGCTTGTCTTGCACTGGCCCTGAGTTATACCTTATTCTCTTCCATATCTCCATTGATCATTCTTAATTTTACTGCATAGCCTGCTTGTTCAGTGTCTGGACAGCAATTATGCTCTTTACTTTATTTGTATTCTTGGCATCATACAGTCATCTGATGTGTTTGAAGGGGCATCATTAAGTCAGTTATTAGGGGAAATAAAATTCAATGCTGGATCCCTGCGGATCCATTGCCATATGGCACCCCTGGATCCCATTGACGCAAGCCGCTGAGTGGTCTTCGAGGTCTGCATTGTTTGGATGGTAGGAATAGCGCTGCATGCTGCACCTTTTTTGCCATGAAAAGCAAATGAATGCATAATGGACCTCCCATGAACACAGCTGGCCATGGGAGGAAGCAAAAGAGTATACAGACAGGACAGCACAGGATGGCAGCTGATTCTGTGAGGTAAAACATTTCCCTGCCTGTTTAAAAACTTGTTTTACCTCACATAAAGAATCGGCTGTGATCCCCTGCTGTAATGTCTGTATACTCTCTTGCATCCTCCCCGTCCAGGAGATGAGGTATGTTCAGACCATGTTCCTGTATGGTCAGACATTACACAGTACACAGCAGGGGCATATTTCTAAGATTATCTCAGCACAGGAACATTTTATTTAAACTCATCCAATTGTGGAACTTATTATTATTCCAAGATCTATTGATTAAAATGAATTTTGTTTGTGGGAAAACCCCTTTAAATAATTGAAAGAGGGTTACAATTGCTCCTTTGAAACTTGATGCAGGTAATCTTATATGAGAGTAATGGCGTATTCACACATCTGTGTGTCATAGATCGTGATGCACAAGCTGTTTGCGAGTCTCCTGCCCCGATCTTTGACAGCCTCATATACGTCTATTAGGCCACATTGGCAGAAATGGAAGCTGGCACGTTTAGGTGGGCTGCACTGTGGGAATGAAGAGCCTTGGGATTCCCAAACGTTTTTTATTAATATCAATGCGTTTCTGCAATGGACCAGGGCCTTTCTCAAGGTATAAAAAAAACAAGCTCTTCACTCCCGCAGCACAGCCCACCTAAATGTGCCAGCTTCCATTTTTGCCATTCCACCTCTTGAAGAACCTTTCCTCCAGCCACAGGGCAGCAGCGGCTTTCTACACCATTATAGCTGTGGTGACTGCACACAACACCTCTAGGTGAGCGCTGCCATCAATTATCCCGACCCCTTATCAGACGCTATTGCCCTATTTTGTGAGCGCTCCTGTCCTTCTCCACAGCGTCTCTATTAGGCACCTTCACACGTTCAGTAAGTTTCATCAGTGACGTGTTTCTATTATACTTTTCCTCTAATTGTTCCACTCCTGGTTTGGGCTTCCTAATACTGAGGTAAAATACTGACCAAATTACTGAATGTATGAACATGGCCTTAAGCTCTTAAGTTCGGGTCAAGAGGCCAGCAACTAATCTTAGAATCATTTTGTGCTCAGACCATGACACGCCTTAATGTGTAGAGTCACTTTCATCTTACAACTAAATAAAAACTATGTATTGTTTTAAAGGGGTATGCTACCACTTATCAATTAGGAGAAGGCATCAATATAAGTCAGTAGTATCAGATTGATAGGTGTCAAAATCCTAACACCACCAATCAGCTGTTACCAGCTCCAGCATGGAATCAATGGAGTGTTGGAACTCTACCAATCTGATCTTGGTGGTCCATCCTAAGTATAAGTGATCAATATCATAACAGTGAACACCCCTTTTAACTTTTTTTTGCAAATACTTGCTTCTCTCATCCTGAAATGCAGCATGTTTTTGGATCAAATCACATGTGGCATTTTTGTTGCATACATTTTTTCGACTAAAATTCAATTCTTACATTTAAAGGGGTTGTCTCATCCTAAAGAGGACCTGTCACCAAATTTTTCATGTTTTTTTTTTCTATTTTATCTTTCATTTGCGGAGATATTAGCAATGAAAGTATTTGGCGCCAAATGAGTTAAAAAAATTAAGTCATAGAATCATAGAATGGTAGAGTTGGAAGGGACCTCCTGGGTCATCTGGTCCAACCCCCTGCTCAAAGCAGGATTCACTAGATCATCTCAGACAGATGTCTGTCCAGCCTCTGTTTGAAGACGTCCATTGAAGGGGAACTCACCACCTCTCGTGGCAGCCTGTTCCACTCATTAATCACCCTAACTGTCAAAAAGTTTTTTCTAATATCTAATCTGTGTCTCCTCCCATTTAGTTTCATCCCATTGCTTCTAGTCTTTCCTTGTGCAAATGAGAATAAAGATGATCCTTCTACAATGTGACAGCCCTTGACATATTTGTAGACAGCTATTAAGTCCAAGTAGATGTTATCAGAGTTTTCACTGGGGGTGCGAAATTCTTCTCCCTGCATGATGCTGACCAATTATAAGCAGACGACAGCACTGAAAAGAAAGATGATCACATCCCCACCATAGCTTAGAGCAGATTTCTCAGTGTCTAAGATGTAAGGATACAGACCTGGTCTCCTGGGCTAACCTCCTGCATGATTAGAGCACACAACTGACTAATACCTTTCAGTTAAGGTCTCTGTGGGTGAAGGGGCAGCACAAGAGAGTTTAGTTGTGCAACATTACAAACCTTTCTAACAGCTCTCCTCCTCTTATGGCACTCTCACCTCTGCTGTACTGCGCCTATCCCACACTGCCTGTCCAGAAATGAGAGCACAGTGTCAGTGTCACACTTAGATCCGTTGTGCTCAACTTGTACTCATTCTGCAGTGAGATTAGAGCAGACTGTCATTACATTTCACCATAGAAGTAACCCAGAACACACTGCTCCTGTGTGAGGTGTAATAACAGCCTAATATCACTGCAGAGAGAATACAAGTTGCTTTAGCACAGAAGACATAAGTGTGATACTGGCACACTCCATAATCAGGAGAGTCAATAAAAGGGTTTGTAATGTGACACAGAGAAACTCAGCTGTGCGGCTCCTTCCTTGTCTAAGAGCTCTTATCTCTGCTTTCTAATCATGCAGAAGGTTAGACCAGGAGATCAGGACTCTCCATCATTATACATCTTAGGCTAGGTTCCCACGTTGAGCTTTTGGTGAGTTTTTGATGTTGTAGAATTTCTGCACCCATTAAGATAGGTTACTTGTATTATTTCTAAAATATGCAGCGAAAAAACTCACTAAAAACTTATTGTGAGAACGTAGCTTTATACCCTAAGAAACCCGCTTTGAGCTATGGTGGGGGCGTGTTCTTCTTTTCTTTGAGTGTTGCTGCTTGGTTATGATTGGTCAGCATCATACAGGAGAAATCTGCAGCATATTTAAGGATTTCTCACAAGCCTCATTCGGGTAAATGCAAAAAGGTAAATAAAATGACCAAAATTTCCACAACAAAAGTGTAGCTCTACCTACAGCGTATTCACACCCAGACTATAAGATTATGGCCGGTCTCTGGGTGGGTGTTTTTTTACACAGTAGTCAGAACCTACAACATTGTGGTGCTGTGCATTACATGGGCTATACTAAGGGAGCGCCTGTCAGCATAGAGCGAATACGTCCATATACCGACCAGCAGAAAGTGTAAGAGAAGAACTATAGAAGGATGGACCATAGTGGAGCATTCCGGACTGGAGCAACATAAGGAGCCAGAAGGCTTCCCCCCGGTATTCCATGCTATGTGCTCCTTATAAAGTGACATCTCTCCATAGACCCCTCTGTGAAGACCACCCCCTTATCCAGATGATACATTCTCACTTCCACCATATATAAAGCAGACTGGCCATTTTTTTTTTTTTTTTTTCAGAAAATCACCAATTTTGGGTCGTCAGCTGTAAAAGAAGAAATGCTTTACACCAGTGCTGGGAACCTATGGCAGCGTGCAGAGGGGGCAGCAGAGCCCTCCTGGGGGGCACCATGGCCGCAGCACTAGCGCTACTGGATCGGGCCGGCGGGGGAGAACTCTGAGCCGCCGAGTGCCGGCACCAGCTCCGCTACTGCAGCTAGATGTGCGATCTCTCTCGGACGGAAACACATCGAGCTGAAGTGTATTGAAGCGCAAGTACTAGCCAGGCCCGTGCGCTGCAATACACGCTGCCGGCCAATCAGAATCCAGCGGCGGGCGGCCAATCAGAGGCGAACATGACTTCGGCCGGCCAATCAGCGGCTGCCGGCCAATCAGAGGCCAGCATGACTTCGGCCGGCCAATTAGAGGCCAGCGTCTGCTGGCCAATCGACGGGGCATGTGATGTTGGCCGGCAGCGTGTACTGCAGCGCGCTCGGGCCTGGCTAGTACGTGCGCTGCAATACACTTCAGCTAGATGTGCCGACCACAGGAGAGGACGCTGCGCGGGAGAAGAAGGAAGGTGAGGAGGAGGGTTTATTATGTTTTTTTTTTTTTTTTTTTTATTAATATGTGATGCACAGTGACTGGGGGGGGGGGAGAGGGAGCATATATACCAGGATTGAGGGGAGGGCCAGCATATATACCAGGATTGAGGGGAGGGCTACCATATATACCAGGATTGAGGGGAGGGCCAGCATATATACCGGGATTGAGGGGAGGGCCAGCATATATACCAGGATTGAGGGGAGGGCCAGCATATATACCAGGATTGAGGGGAGGGCCAGCTTATATACCAGGATTGAGGGGAGGGCCAGCATATACATCAGGATTGAGGGGAGGGCCAGCATATATACCAGGATTGAGGGGAGGTCCAGCATATATACCAGGATTGAGGGGAGGGCCAGCATATATACCAGGATTGAGGGGAGGGCCAGCATATATACCAGGATTGAGGGGAGGGCCAGCATATATACCAGGATTGAGGGGAGGGCCAGCTTATATACCAGGATTGAGGGAAGGGCCTGCATATATACCAGGATTGAGGGGAGGACCAGCATATATGCCAGGATTGAGGGGAGAGCCAGCATATATACCAGGATTGAGGGGAGGGCCAGCATATATACCAGGATTGAGGGGAGGACCAGCATATATACCAGGATTGAGGGGAGGGCCAGCATATATACCAGGATTGAGGGGAGGGCCAGCATATACACCAGGATTGAGGGGAAGGCCACCATATATACCAGGATTGAGGGGAGGGCCAGCATATATACCAGGATTGAGGGGAAGGCCAGCATATATACCAGGATTGAGGGGAGGGCCACCATATATACCAGTATTGAAGGGAGGGCCAGCATATATACCAGGATTGAGGGGAGGGCCAGCATATATACCAGGATTGAGGGGAGGGCCAGCATATATACCAAGATTGAGGGGAGGGCCAGCATATATACCGGGATTGAGGGGAGGGCCAGCATATATACCGGGATTGAGGGGAGGGCCAGCATATATACCGGGATTGAGGGGAGGGCCAGCATATATACCAGGATTGAGGGGAGGGCCAACATATATACCAGGATTGAGGGGAGGGCCAGCATATATACCGGGATTGAGGGGAGGGCCAGCATATATACCGGGATTGAGGGGAGGGCCAGCATATATACCGGGATTGAGGGAAGGGCCAGCATATATACCAGGATTGAGGGGAGGGCCAGCATATATTCCAGGATTGAGGGGAGGGCCAGCATATATACCAGGATTGAGGGGAGGGCCAGCATATATACCAGGATTGAGGGGAGGGCCAGCATATTTACTAGGATTGAGGGGAGGGCTAGCATATATACCAGGATTGAGGAGAGGGCCAGCATATATACCAGGATTGAGGAGAGGGCCAGCATATATACCAGGATTGAGAGGAGGGCCAGCATATATACCAGGATTGAGGGGAGGGCCAGCATGTATACCAGGATTGAGGAGAGGGCCAGCATATATACCAGGAGTGAGGGGAGAGCAAGCATATATACCAGTATTGAGGGGAGGGCCTGCATATATACCAAGATTGAGGGGAGGGCCAGCATATATACCAGGATTGAGGGGAAGGCCAGCATGTATATCAGGATTGAGGGGAAGACCAGCATATATACCAGGATTGAGGGGAGGGCCAGCATATATACCAGGATTGAGGGGAGGGCCAGCATATATACCAGGATTGAGGGGGGGAGCATATATACCAGGATTGAGGGGAGGGCCAGCATATATACCAGGATTGAGGGGAGGGCCAGCATATATACCAGGATTGAGGGGAGGGCCAGCATATATACCAGGATTGAGGGGAGGACCAGCGTATATACCAGGATTGAGGAGAGGGTTATTGTGTGTGGCCACCTTAACTTGTGTGTGCAAGTCACAGATGACCACAGGTATTTAGACTCTTTGCAGTGTATGAGCAGCACTGTAGAATTGGTGTCTGGATGCACCATTATGTATTTTACACTTTTTCAGAGAGTGAGAAATATTCTGTATTTAGTATGTGGTAATTGTATATCCTGTACTCCATGTGTGTATGTGTAAGTAGTAGCTGTGCATAATATAAATATATATGGTTTTATCTTTATTAAAGGCTATGGAGTCCCACATTTCTTCCATGGTATGCATCACCTTCTCCAGGGAAAACTCCTAATAAGAAAACACAGAAACTTTTCACTAGTAGCAGATTCCTCTTTGTTCCGACAAAGATGGGGGAGCAGCATATATACAAGGATGGGGGGCAGCATATCTACAAGGATGGGGGAGCAGCATATATACAAGGATGGGGGAGCAGAATATATACAAGGATGGGGGAGCAACATATATACAAGGATGGGGGAGCAGCATATATACAAGGATGGGGGAGCAGCATATATACAAGGATGGGGGAGCAGCATATATACAAGGATGGGGGAGCAGCATATATACAAGGATTTGGGGGAGCACATACAAGGATGGGGGAGAAGCATATATACAAGGATGGGGAAGCAGGATATATACAAGGATGGGGGAGCAGCATATAAACAAGGATGGGGAGCAGGATATATACAAGGATGGGGGGTAGCACATACAAGGATGGGGGAGAAGCATATATACAAGGATGGGCAAACATATACCAGGATGGAAGGGGGAGCATATTTTTTCTATCTGCAGTCTCATACCCCTGCTGCTGTTTGTGGCTGCTTTCGGTTCCCCTCGCCTGCTCTATGTATGAGTTGTTTTTCTAAACTAAAACCTCAGCATTCTGGTTAAATGACCGTGTTGGCACTATGGGATAAATAAGTGGGCTTTGGGTTGCAGTTTGGGCTCTCGGTCTGTAAAAGGTTCGCCATCACTAACCTAGGATATTTTGGAGATATTGTCACTGCAGTATTCAGGTGTCACCATCTAGAGGTCGAAATGCAAATTACTACATGGATTCTTAAATTAAGAAATAGGGAGTCACATAGCAAGAGTGATTTGTATCATACTATCAAAAAATACTGCATCTTTTTGTAAAAGCATCTCATATACAGTACAGTGCAAAAGTTTTAGGCAGGTGTGGAAAATATGCCGCAGAGTAAAAAGCTTTAAAAATAGAAGTGATAATAGTTTATTTTTAAGAACAGTTATTAGGCTATGTTCACATGCTGCGTTTTTTCAACCCTTTGCATAACTAATAATCTTTATAATAATAATAATCTTTTTATTTATATAGCGCCAACATATTCTGCAGCTCTTTACAATTCAGACAATTTACAGCCATTCTGGGCGCTGTCCCCATCAGGGCTCACAATCTACATTCCCTATCAGTATGTCTGATACAAATGGAAGCAAGGGGACCCTCTGGGTTCTGTTATAGGACGGAAAATAATACTCCAATATCATAGAATCATAGAATGGTAGAGTTGGAAGGGACCTCCTGGGTCATCTGGTCCAACCCCCTGCTCAAAGCAGGATTCACTAGATCAGGGGTCTCAAACTCGGCTGGGTATATGGGCCGCAAATGGAAAAAATTTGAATTTGGGGGGCCGCATTTTTTGTTCAATGTGACATTTTTAGTGATACCATTTTTTTTTGTATACACCTTTTGAACATTTTTGCCCTGTTTATTTTTTTATAGCTTGGGTCCTTATGGATGTGGCGATAATAAACGTGTACTTTTTTGTGTTTACTTTAGTTTACATATAAAATAGCATTTTTAGCGCCCAATATTTTTTCATGCTTTATTTTTATTTTTTTGATTTTTACAATTTTGTTTCCCCCAATTGGCCACATACAGTAAAATTGTCTTACAATTAGCATCATATAGTAATAATGGCAAACATCTTGTAGTAATGTCCCCATCTTGTACTAATGTGCCCCAACCAGGTCCCTATCCTGTGGCTATGTGCCCCATCCAGGTCCCCATCCTGTGGCTATGTGCCCCATCCAGGTCCCCATCCTGTGGCAATGTTCCCGATCCAGGTCCCCATCTAGTGGCTCTGTGTCCCATCCAGGTCTCCATCTTGTGGCTATGTGCCCCATCCAGGTCCCCATCCTGTGGCTATGTTCCCCATCCAGGTCCCCATCTTGTGGCTATGTGCCCCATCCAGGTCCCCATCTTTTGGCTATGTGCCCCATCCAGGTCCCCATCTTGTGGCTATGTGCCACATCCAGGTCCCCATCTAGTGGCTATGTGCCCCATCCAGGTCCCCATCTTGTGGCTCTGTGTCCCATCCAGGTCTCCATCTTGTGGCTATGTGCCCCATCCAGGTCCCCATCCTGTGGCTATGTTCCCCATCCAGGTCTCCATCTTGTGGCTATGTGCCACATCCAGGTCCCCATCTAGTGGCTCTGTGCCCCATCCAGGTCCCCATCTTGTGGCTATGTGCCACATCCAGGTCCCCATCTAGTGGCTCTGTGCCCCATCCAGGTCCCCATCTTGTGGCTATGTGCCCCATCCAGGTCCCCATCTTGTGGCTATGTGCCACATCCAGGTCCCCATCTAGTGGCTCTGTGTCCCATCCAGGTCTCCATCTTGTGGCTATGTGCCCCATCCAGGTCCCCATCCTGTGGCTATGTTCCCCATCCAGGTCTCCATCTTGTGGCTATGTGCCCCATCCAGGTCCCCATCTTTTGGCTATGTGCCCCATCCAGGTCCCCATCTTGTGGCTATGTGCCACATCCAGGTCCCCATCTAGTGGCTCTGTGCCCCATCCAGGTCCACATCTTGAGGCTATGTGCCCCATCCAGGTCCCCATCTTGTGGCTATGTGCCCCATCCAGGTCCCCATCTTTTGGCTATGTGCCCCATCCAGGTCCCCTCTTGTGGCTATGTGCCCCCTGTGCTGTTCTTCACACACATAAAAAAAAAAAAAGATGATTCTCACCTGTCCTCCGTTCCCTCGGCGTCCTTCCTGCAGATGTGGCCGCAGGCACCACAGAGTCAGACCCTTTGACGATCCCGACCTGGTCCAGGAGGAGCCGCCGACAGCAGCGCTGCATTGCCGCACACAGACTGTCTCCCAGCACAGCATTTCCAATGCCAGCCGCCGGCCAATCAGAGGCCAGCAGCTGACATCAGCGTACGGCAATGACGTCATACTCACTGCGCCGACACGCAGATATCAGCTGCTGGCCTCTGATTGGTCAGCGGCTGTCATTGGAAATGCTGTGCTGGGAAACAGTCTCTGTGTGGCAATTCAGCGCTGCTGTCGGCGGCTCCTCCTGGACCTGCTCAGGATCATCAAGGGGTCTGTGCCTGCGGGCCGCATAAAGCAGCCTCAGGGGCCGCATGCGGCCCGCGGGCCGCGTGTTTGAGACCCCTGCACTAGATCATCTCAGACAGATGTCTGTCCAGCCTCTGTTTGAAGACGTCCATTGAAGGGGAACTCACCACCTCTCGTGGCAGCCTGTTCCACTCATTAATCACCCTAACTGTCAAAAAGTTTTTTTCTAATATCTAATCTGTGTCTCCTCCCATTTAGTTTCATCCCATTGCTTCTAGTCTTTCCTTGTGCAAATGAGAATAAAGATGATCCTTCTACAATGTGACAGCCCTTGACATATTTGTAGACAGCTATTAAGTCTCTTCTCAGTCTTCTTTTTTGCAAGCTAAACATTCCCAAATCCTGCAACCGTTCATCATAGGACATGGTTTGCAGACCAGTCACCATTCTGGTCACTCTTCTCTGAACTTGCTCCAGTTTGTCTATGTCTTTTTTAAAATGTGGTGCCCAAAACTGTACACAGTATTCCAGATGAGGTCTGACCAAAGAGGAGTAAAGACCGATAATGACTTCACGTGATCTAGACTGTATGCTTCTGTTAATACATCCCAGAATTGTATTTGCCTTTTTTGCTGCTGCATCACACTGTTGACTCATGTTCAGTCTATGATCTATTAGTATACCTAAGTCTTTTTCACATGTTGCTTAGCTCTATTCCTCCCATTCTGTATATGCTTTTTTCATTTTTATTGCCCAGATGTAGTACTTTGCATTTTTCCCTGTTAAAAACCATTCTGTTGGTTGCTGCCCACTGCTCCAGTTTATTTAGGTCTTTTTGAATCCTCTCTCTCTCTTCTCTAGTATTAGCTATCCCTCCTAGCTTTGTGTCATCAGCAAATTTAATCAGTTTACCCTCAATTCCTTCATCTAAATCATTGATAAAGATGTTGAACAATACAGGTCCCAGGACGGAGCCCTGTGGTACCCCACTTGAGACATTCATCCAGCTGGATGTGAAGCCATTTACAACCACCCTTTGAGTCCGATCACTAAGCCAGTTATGAATCCACCTAACAGTTGCCTGGTCCATTGCATACTTGGTCATTTTTTCAATAAGGATGGTGTGAGGTACTTTGTCAAATGCTTTGCTGAAGTCAAGATATACTATATCTACAGCATTTCCCTGATCCACCCAGTCAGTGATTCTGTCATAGAAGGAAATTAAGTTAGTCTGACATGACTTGTTAGTTACAAACCCATGCTGACTCTGGTTAATCACTTCATTCTTATCCATGTACTTACATACATGTTGTTTAATAATTTGTTCAAAGATCTTTCCTGGTATAGAAGTCAGACTCACCGGCCTATAGTTCCCTGGGTCCACCTTCTTCCCCTTTTTGAAGATAGGAACAACATTTGCTCTTCTCCAGTCTTCTGGGACTTCTCCTGTTCTCCAAGAATTTTCAAAGATTATGGAGAGTGGTTCTAAAATTTCTTCTACGATCTCCTTCAGTACTCTGGGGTGTAATTCATCTGGACCTGGAGACTTGAACTCATTTATGTTAGCTAAATATTCCCTCACAATCTTTCTGTTTACAGATAACTTGGATTCCTCTATTCCTTTAAAAGGACAGTGAAGATCAGTTGATGTTACATTTTCTTTCTGAGAGAAAACAGATGCAAAATAGGAATTAAAAAGTTCGGCCTTCTCAACATCCTCTCTTACCATTTCTCCATTTTCATCCTGTAAAAATCCTATAGCATCTTTGACTTTTCTTTTACTTTTGACATACCCCCAAAATCCTTTTTTATTGCTTTTGACATCTCTTGCAAGCCTTAATTCATTGTCAGCTTTAGCTACCCTGATACGTGCCCTACAGGATCTGCAGACTGCATTATAATCTTCTTTAGATATGCCTCCCTCTTTCCATTTAATAAACATTTCTTTCTTTCTTTTTAGCATGTGTTTAAGTTCTGTGTTCATCCATCCTGGTTTCCTTAAATGCTTCCCATTCTTCCTACTTTTCGGGATTGTTAACGATTGTGCTTTGAGAATCTCATTTTTAAAAATTTCCCATCCTTCCTGGACATTTTTGTCCTTAAGGACATCCAGCCATTGGATCCCTCCTATTCTCTTTCTGAGTCTCTTAAAATCTGCCTTTCTAAAATCTAACCTTGAAGTTTGAGTCTTCACATGTCTTCCTCCTCTAGTTATCCAAAATTCTATAATAGCATGATCGCTGTCTCCTAGGGTCCCAGCCACCTTTACCTCCTCAACCATTTCCTCCCTGTTTATGAGGATTAGATCCAAAGTAGCAGATCCCCTTGTTTTCTCCCCTACCTTTTGGAAGATAAAGTTGTCAGCAAGAGAGGATAAGAATTTGCTTGACCTGTTAGTTTTACTTGAGAGAGATTCCCAACAAATGTCTGGATAGTTGAAATCTCCCATGACCACTACGTCATATTTTTTGGAGAACTTGGTCATTTGATACATAAAGAGTTCATCCATATCTTCAGCTTGCCCAGGTGGCCTGTAGTAAATGCCTACAATGGTGTCCTTTCCGTTGTTCTCTCCTTGTATTCTTACCCAAACAGTTTCCACAGAACTCCCAGTCTCTGAAGCTTCAATCTCTGTGCAGATCAGGGGCGGAACTACCGCCCGTGCAGCCGGTTCATTGAACGGGGGCCCCGAGGGAGAGGGGGCCCCTCCAGCCTCCAGCAGGGCCGCCATCAGGGCATGACTGCCCTGACTCCAGTATGGGGCCCGGCCGGTAGGGGCCCCCTCGGGGGCCCCCCTCTTGTGCGTCTCTCTCCTCATGGGGCCCCCGGCCCCATGCTATGCGCCGGGTCCGGGACATTTCAGCGCTGAGCTGCGCTGTTGCAGCAGCACCTTCATGATTCCCCTGACTTCCGGTCATGTGACGGTGCCGTCACATGGCCGGAAGTCAGGAGAACCTGCTGTCAGAGATTTGGACGAGTGCCAGGATTCTGCAGGGATCGCATGGGGGTAAGTATAACAAGTTTTATTTTTTTTAAAATACAATTAACTAGGAGTGGAGAGATGGGAGATGCACATGTATGTGTGTGTGTGTGTGGGGGGGGGAGATGGGAGATGCACATGTGTGTGGGGGGGGGGATGGGAGATGCACATGTGTGTGGGGGGGGATGGGAGATGCACATGTGTGTGTGGGGGGGGATGGGAGATGCACATGTGTGTGGGGGGGATGGGAGATGCACATGTGTGTGGGGGGGGGATGGGAGATGCACATGTGTGTGGGGGGGGATGGGAGATGCACATGTGTGTGGGGGGGGAGATGGAAGATGCACATGTGTGTGGGGGGGAGATGGGAGATGCACATGTGTGTGTGGGGGGAGATGGGAGATGCACATGTGTGGGGGGGGAGATGGGAGATGCACATGTGTGTGGGGGGGGAGATGGAAGATGCACATGTGTGTGGGGGGGAGATGGGAGATGCACATGTGTGTGTGGGGGGAGATGGGAGATGCACATGTGTGGGGGGGGAGATGGGAGATGCACATGTGTGGGGGGGGAGATGGGAGATGCACATGTGTGGGGGGGATGGGAGATGCACATGTGGTGGGGGGGGAGATGGGAGATGCACATGTGTGGGGGGGGGGATGGGAGATGCACATGTGGGGGGATGAGAGAGGTGCACATGTGGTGGAGGGGGATGAGAGAGGTGCACATGTGGTGGAGGGGGATGAGAGAGGTGCACATGTGGTGGAGGGGGATGAGAGAGGTGCACATGTGGTGGAGGGGGATGAGAGAGGTGCACATGTGGTGGAGGGGGATGAGAGAGGTGCACATGTGGTGGAGGGGGATGAGAGAGGTGCACATGTGGTGGAGGGGGATGAGAGAGGTGCACATGTGGTGGAGGGGGATGAGAGAGGTGCACATGTGGTGGAGGGGGATGAGAGAGGTGCACATGTGGTGGAGGGGGATGAGAGAGGTGCACATGTGGTGGAGGGGGATGAGAGAGGTGCACATGTGGTGGAGGGGGATGAGAGAGGGGCACATGTGGTGGAGGGGGATGAGAGAGGGGCACATGTGGGGGAGGGGGGTGAGAGAGGGGCACATGTGGGGGAGGGGGATGAGAGAGGGGCACATGTGGGGGAGGGGGTGAGAGATGTGCACATGGGGGGGATGAGAGCTGCACATGGGGGGGTTTGAGAGCTGCACATGGGGGAATTGGGAGTAGGGGGATAATGAGCTGCACATAACGAATGTGGGGTGGGGGAGAGTAAATGATAAATGATGATGGGGTGGGGAGAGCACGGACATGATATAATGAATTGGGGCAGGGGGTGCATGTAAATATTGAATGCGGGGAGCAGGAAGTATAGAGTAGGGGGCGTTGCGGATGCAGGAGTGTGACTGGTAAAAAATTGGCGGAAAGAGTAGAGGTTCTAATTAAATTATATATTAAGTGCCTATTTACAGTTAATGGGGGCACAGTGGTGGATTACAATTTATATTTGGAATGGTAGGTTGCATAATAACTAACCATATATTGATGGTGGATGCACGTCTGTATTCAGCTGCGTAATGTAGAAGTTGGGGAATGTGCTCTAGATAACTGTGTTATTTTATGCAGAGACGAGTCCTGGCTGGAAGACGTGATGGCGGTCTGTGCTGGATGAAGGAGAAAAGCGAAGATGAAGGACTTCACCTAGAGACGTCACCGGTGAGTCAGTCTATTACATGTACACTGTGTATAATGTCACTGGTGATCACTGTATTACCTGTACACTGACACTATATACAGAGCTCTTGTGTATAATGTCACTGGTGATCACTGTATTACCTGTACACTGACACTATATACAGAGCTCCTGTGTATAATTTCACTGGTGATCCCTGTATTACCTGTACACTGACACTATATACAGAGCTCCTGTGTATAATGTCACTGATGATCACTGTATTACCTGTACACTATATACAGAGCTCCTGTGTATAATGTCACTGGTGATCACTGTATTACCTGTACACTGACACTATATACAGAGCTCCTGTGTATAATTTCACTGGTGATCACTAGATTACCTGGACACTTACGTTATACATACCATGTATAGAGCTCCCGTGTATAATGACACTTATGGTAATATTAGTAATGTGGTGGTAATATTAGTAATGTAGTGGTAATATGTGGTCTGGTCATGGTGTGGCAGTTTTTCTCCCTTCTGTGTGGTATTATTCGGTCACTATGTTGTGGTAATATGTGGTCTGGTCATGGTGGCGGTATTCCCTGTATGTGGTATTATTGGTCATTTAAAAAAAAAATGTATATGACACATTCCCTTAAAGAAAACTAAATAAAAATATATCTAAAAAGAGTACTGGATATTTTAAGAAAATTTTAATAGGTTAGAGTAGGGCCCGCCCAGAAGAGTCTACCTTATCGTGGTGGCGGCTTTAAAAATCTTTTGGCCAAAACAAAAGCTGATGGCTATGTATGTGGCGCCGTCACATGGCCGAACGTCAGGAGAACCTGGTGGCAGCGACGTGGACGAGCGCCAAGATTCTGCAGGGATTGCATGGGGGTAAGTATAACAAGTTTTATTTTTTTTAAATACAATTAATTAACTAGGAGTGGGGGGGATGAGAGATGCACATGGGGGGGGGTGAGAGATGCACATGGGGGGGTGAGAGATGCACATGGGGGGGGTGAAAGATGCACATGGGGGGGTGAGAGATGCACATGGGGGGGTGAGAGATGCACATGGGGGGGTGAGAGATGCACATGGGGGGGTGAGAGATGCACATGGGGGTGGATGAGAGATGCACATGGGTGGGTGAGAGATGCACATGGGGGGGTGAGAGATGCACATGGGGGGGTGAGAGATGCACATGGGGGGGTGAGAGATGCACATGGGGGTGGATGAGAGATGCACATGGGGGGGTGAGAGATGCACATGGGGGGGTGAGAGATGCACATGGGGGGGTGAGAGATGCACATGGGGGTGGATGAGAGATGCACATGGGGGTGGATGAGAGATGCACATGGGGGGGTGAGAGATGCACATGGGGGGGATGAGAGATGCACATGGGGGGGATGAGAGATGCACATGGGGGGATGAGAGATGCACATGGGGGGATGAGAGATGCACGGGGGGTGAGAGCTGCACATGGGGGGGATGAGAGCTGCACATGGGGGGGTGAGAGATGCACATGGGGGGTTATGTTTACATAACTTTGTTGCCTTATGAAGGGCAGGGGGGGCCCCCCAAAATTTCTTGCACAGGGGCCCACTACAGTCTGTGTCCGCCCCTGGTGCAGATATACGCTTTTCTAACATACAATGCAACACCTCCTCTTCGTTTATCAAGTCTGTTTCTTGCAAATAAGTTGTATCCTTTTAGCCTTTTATTCCAATCATGTGTATCGTCCCACCAAGTTTCAGTGATTCCAATGACATCATATTTCTTTTCCTGCATTAGTAGTTCCAATTCTCCTTGTTTGTTGCCCATGCTTTGTGCATTTATATAAAAACATTTTAGTTTCTGATTGGTTTCTCTTCCTCCCATATTTTTATTATTTAAATTGTTTTGTCTTTGTTCTTCCTTTCCACTTCCAGTAGCAGAGATCTCAATAGTATTTGTCAGCTGTATGGCTTTTTCTGGCCTTTTGCTTCCCTTCCCACATTGTTCTAGTTTAAAGCTCTTCTGATGAGTGTAGCAAGGCGACTTCCAAATACATGTTTTCCAGTCTTCGTAAGGTGCACCCCATCTCTAGCAAGTAGTGTTGAGCGATACCTTCCGATATCGGGAAATATCGGATTGGATTGGATCGGACCGATACCGAAAAAGTATCGGATATCGCCGATTCCGATACCGGAAACCAATGCAAGTCAATGGGACATAAATATCGGAATTAAAATAAACCCTTTCTTTCCTTGTAGGTTATTTCTACATGAAGGAAAACAACTAAGAATAATGTAGAATGTATTGGGGGAGGTGGGGGAGACAATAAAGGCATAGAGGTTTAGCCCAGTCAAATGGAATAGCAGGAATTACTATCTTTTTATTATGTTCTGAGTTACGGAAATATTAACTATGTTAAGTATTTTTATATTTTGTCAGATATTTATGTTTCACTACTTCCATGCTCTTCACCTTCTTTTTTACTTCTCCCACACTTTCTCCTTCATCATCCTCAGCATCTTTTTCATCCACTTCTTCTTCACCTTCTTCTTCTTCACCTTCTTCGTATTATTCTTTTTTTTACATTCTTCATATTCTACTTCTTCATCTTCTTCATATTCTTCTTCTTCATCATATTCTTATTTGTGACAGGCATTCCTGTAGTTGTTATCTATAAAAGGTTGGACATTACACCTTTCGTTCTGCCCGTCACAAAAGATTTACAACAGGATTTGTCCGCGTTCAGTTTGGCCTGCAGCAGCAGGTCTTTTCCAGGGGCACCACGAGGAGGAACGGACTCACCCCCATACACTGCTTAGTCATCTTCTGCTTATAATTTAGATATTATCTTTTGCTCTGATTTTTAGTCTTATGCTTAATGTTCTTCCGCTTTTTGTTCTGCAGCTTCTTGTATTTCTGCTTCTTGGTTTTCTGTCTCTTGTTCTTCTGTATCTTGGTGCTTGTCTTCTCTTCTTTGTCTTCTTGGTCAACTTCTTCAGGGTCATCTTCTTGGTCTTCTTCGGGGTGGTCTTCAGGGTCGTCGTCTTCGGGGGTCCTCGTCTTCGGGGTCCTCGTCTTCTTCGGGTTGGTCTTCTGGGTCCTCGTCTTCTTCGGGGTGGTCTTCAGGGTCCTCGTCTTCTTCGGGGTGGTCTTCAGGGTCCTTGTCTTCTTCGGGGTGGTCTTCAGGGTCCTCGTCTTCAGGGTCATTGTCTTCGGGGTCCTCGTCTTCTTAGGGTTGGTCTTCAGGGTCCTCGTCTTCAGGGTCCTCGTCAGGGAGATCCAGAGTGATTACCAAGAACCATTTCAAAAAGCTTGAACTTGGAAATGTAGCAGAAGGTACAAGAAAGCTGAGGAACTACCGAGGACCAGCTGACGGTACTGGAACCCGGATGGGTAGCAGAAGGTACAAGAGCCAATGGAACTACCGAGGACCAGCTGATGTTACTGGAACTCGGTTACTAAGCAGGAGGTACCTGTGCCAGAAAGCACTACCAAGGACCAGCAGACGTTGGTGGAACTTGGATACCGAGAAGGAGGCACCTAATCCAAAGGCACTGCCGAGAACCAGCTGACGGTACTGGAACCCGGATGGGTAGCAGAAGGTACCCATGTAAAAAAAAGTTCAAGGCCGCGAGCCGGCCGCAGTTACCAAAACCCACAGTCCTACAGGGGGTGCTTGTCCTATTGGCACTATGGAACCAGCCTTCATTGCCAGATCCCGCAGCCCACATAGGAGTCACTTAAACTGCAGGCACCATAGAGTCGGCTAACCCGACCGCAACACGACAGGACAACGCATTGGAGGCAAAGTGACGTTGACACTACCCGGAAACAGCTGGCGTGCTGGAACCAGGCTGGGCAGGAGGGAGTACCCGTGCCAAAGACACTGCCGAGAACCAGCTGACGGTACTGGAACCCGGATGGGTAGCAGAAGATACAAGAGCAAATGGAACTACCGAGGACCAGCTGACGGTACTGGAACCCGGATGGGTAGCAGAAGGTACAAGAGCCAATGGAACTGCCGAGAACCAGCTGGCGGTGCTGGAGCCCAGGGTAAATACTAAAAACAGAGGAGCCAGAGGTGTATTTGGAGGAGGTTTTAAATCCGTAGTACAGTGGATGTGGACAAAGCAGGAGAATTTGCCGGACACACAGCTGGGGATCAGCTGACGTTACTGAACCCCAATAACATGGTAGCAAGTGTTGACTGTGCAGACGGCACTTCCGAGCGCCAACTGGCGGTGTTGGAGCTCAGGGATAATACTGAAAACAGAGGAGCCAGAGGTGTATTTGGAGGAGGTTTTAAATCAGTAGTACAGTGGATGTGGACAGAGCAGGAGAAATTGCCGTCCGCACAGCAGGGGAACAGCTGACGTTACTGAACCCCAATAACACGGCAGCAAGTGTTGACTGTGCAGACGGCACTTCCGAGCGCCAACTGGCGGTGTTGGAGCTCAGGGATTACAGTTCAGGTGGTAGAAACATGAACAGAACAGGAGACCTGGATACTGTTGCCAACCAATTATTTATTCTGGAAGAAGACTGGCAAATTCATGAGAGATCCAGGCCTTGTTCATTTTGAGAAAAGTAAGCCGGTCAACGTTATCGGAGGATAGTCGCATGCGACGGTCTGTTAGTACACCACCTGCGGCACTAAAGACGCGTTCCGATAATACACTAGCAGCAGGGCAAGCTAGCACCTCCAGTGCATACTGACTAAGCTCTGGCCATGTATCCAGCTTACAGACCCAAAACTTGAAGGGAGAAGAGCCGTCTGGGAGTACACTAAGAGGGCAAGACATGTAGTCTGTCACCATCTGACGGAAATGTTGCCTCCTGCTGACAGGAGCCGTCTGTGATGGTGTAGACATTTGTGGCGGCGGGGACACAAAACTTTGCCACATTTCGGCCATACTGGTCTTGCCTTGTGCTGAGGCGCTGCTTCTGCTCCCTCTTTGTGCAGAGCTTCCTCCACTGCCTCGACGCACTGAGCTGCTTTGTAAAGCACTAGCAGCACTGCTCTCGGTTGGAATGGAGAACATGATGGAATGCACCAGTGCGTCTTGGTACTCCCGCATTTTACGCTCCCGGTTCAACGGTGTTATGAGGCTTTGTAAGTTGTTCCGGTAGCGAGGATCTAGGAGGGTGGACACCCAATAATCAGCCGTGTTGAGAATGTGGGCGATGCGGCGGTCGTTTCTCAGGCACTGCAGCATGAAATCAACCATGTGCTGCAGACTGCCAACTGGCCAAGAAACGCTGTCCCCTGCTTGAGGCGTGATCTCTGCCTGCTCTGCATCACCCCACCCTCGCTCTAGATACTGACTACTAGAGCATTGTGTACCTCCCTCCTCTGGACAGATGTCTTCCTCATCCATTGACTCCTCCTCATCCTCCTCACAAAGTGTCCCCTGCCTAGGCCTTTGTGAGGAACCACGTTGCGCAGACTGTAGAGAAGCAGATGGCATTTGTGACTCCTCATCCTCCACCTCTTCCAAAACCTCGTCCCTTAGTGCTTGCAGTGTTTTTTCAAGCAGGCAGATAAGGGGGATAGTCATGCTGACTAGTGCATCATCTGCACTCGCCATCCGCGTGGAATAATCGAAGGCACGCAAAACGTGGCAAATGTCCTTCATAGAGGCCCACTCAGTGGTGGTGAAGTGTGAACGGCGCGCACTGCGACTTGTTTGCGCCTGCTGCAGCTGGTACTCCATTACTGCTGCCTGCTGCTCACACAACCTCTCCAACATATGTAACGTTGAATTCCACCTGGTGGGTAGGTCACATATGATGCGATGTTCCGGAAGACATAATCGGCGCTGCAGAGCTGCAATGCGTGATCTTGCATTGCTGGAACGCCGCAAGTGAGCGCACTCTATGCGGACCTTGTGAAGCAGTGCATCAAGATCCGGATAGTCCCTCAAAAAACTCTGCACGACCAAGTTGAGCACATGTGCCAGACATGGGATGTGAGTGAGGTTGCCTAGGCCCAGAGCTGCCACCAGATTTCGGCCATTGTCATACACTACCATGCCTGGCTGGAGATTCGCTGGCACAAACCACACGTCACTCTGCTGCTTGATGGCATTCCAGAGCTCCTGCGCTGTGTGGCTTCGATTCCCCAAAGAAATTAATTTTAATACGGCCTGTTGACGTTTGGCCACGGCTGTGCTCATATCGGTCATCATAACAGGTAACCGTTCACGGGTCGATGTGGAGGTAGACCGTGACGGCTCCTGCAGCGCTGATTCAGAGGAACTGGAGTATGAGGAGGAGTCAATGTGTACAGACTGGATTCCTGCAATCCTTGGAGTTGGCAGAACACATACAGCGCCACTCTCAAGATCTGTACCCGGCTCCACAACATTTACCCAATGGGCAGTGAGGGAAAGGTATCGTCCCTGTCCATGCTTACTGGTCCACGCATCAGTGGTCAGGTGGACCTTGCTACTGACGGCGTTTTGTAGCGCATGTTTAATTTTTCCCTCCACATGATGTTGCAGGGCAGGGACGGCTTGCCTGCTGAAATAAAAGCGGCTGGGCACGTTGTATTGTGGGACTGCCAATGCCATAAAGTTACGGAATGTGTCAGTCTCCACCAGCCTGAATGATAGCATTTCAAGGGCCAGTAGTTTAGCAATGCCAGCATTCAGAGCCTGTGCTCGGGGGTGGTTTGCCGAGTATGGGCGCCTTTTCTCCCATGCCTGTGCTAACGATGGCTGTAGACTGGCCTGGGAGTGTGAGGATGACTGGGAAAGTGGTGCTGTGGGTGGAATTACACTGTGTCTCTGTACAACAGTGCCAGAGATTCTTCCATGGCGATCCTGTGAGGAAGCCAAACCAGCTGTGTGTGAGCTGGAGGAAGAGGCTACAACACGAGCTGAAGAGGTGGTAGGTGGCGCTGTAGGTTGGCCTAGGTCTTCAGTGTGTTTGTGTAACTCCACCACGTGCTTGGTCCGCACATGTTTCCACATATTTGTGGTATTGAGGTTGCTGACACTTTTCCCTCTTTTCACCTTCTGATTACACAGCTTGCATTTGACAAAGCAAATGTCATCTGCAACTGTGTCAAAAAAGGACCAGGCACTGCAAGTCTTGGGAGCGCCCGCTTTGGATTTTGGAAGAGCCATGCTCCTAATGGGTGCCGAAGTAGAGGCTACAGGCAACCAAGTCTGCCCCCTCCCTCTCCCTCCTTTTTGGGCCGTTCGGGGAATCTCTTCCTCAGAGCTGCTCCCACCACCTTCCTGTCCCTCACGCCATGATGGGTCAAGGACCTCATCATCTACACCACCCTCTTCAAACAACTGCTTCTCCTGGGTAGTCTCGACAGCACAGTACGCACCAGAAAGTGGCACCTGAGTCTCATCATCAGATGCGTACTGATGTGTGCTGCTGACCATAGGCACTGGCCCACCCGCCTCTTCAGATTCAGAGAGACAAAACTGTTGCGCATCACTGCATACTACCTCTTCTTCAAATTCTCGAATTCTGCTTGGCTGGCCCCCTCTTTCCAAGCCAAGAGATTCAGAGAACAGAAGTAGAGATGGCTCCTGTCCAGGGCTCTCTGACTGCCTGGGCAATTTGGCAGGTGGTGAAGAGACAGATGGGTGCTCTTCAGTGCTCAGGACCTGAGAGGATCTGGAACTAATTGAAGTCGATGCGTTAGCTGCCATCCATCCGACAACGGCTTCAATTTGGTCCTCGCGCAGCAGTGGGGTACGGCTAGCTCCTACAAAGCTGCGCATAAAGGACTGTTCCCTGGTAAAACTGGGGGATGCTGAGTCACTGGTGCCCGCAGCAGGCACAGAATCCCCACGTCCTCTCCCTGCAGGCACAGAATCCTCACGTCCTCTCCCTGCAGAAACTCCACGCCCACACCCACGACCACATGCCTTACTCCCTGCCTTCTTCATCTTGGTAGACTGATAAAGATAGGCAGAAAAGTACTAAGGGCTTAGTGTGCTTATTCCTGAACAGCTGCTAACAGGTATAAGAAACACTAATTTTATAAAGTGTGGACTAGACTTTCATATGAGCTAATGTGGCCTACACAACTGTAAAGTGGAGTGTTTGGTGAACTTTATTTAGGTTTTTTTTTGTCACAAAAAGACACTAGATGTGCCTAAAGATGTAATAACGATAGTATCACAAACTTTTTGTAGCTATTACAATGTAGGAAGGTAACCTACAATGCAATAGATGAGGCTGCAAAAAATAGGCTAATACTAATCTGGCTGGGGCTGCAGGGCCCAAGGCTGCAGAAAGGCTCCTCTATCTACTCCTATATAGTGTGTTTGGAATCAATTTAGCTGAATACGGATGGAACCACCACACTAATAGGAGATATCAGGAAAAATTATGAATTGGCAATAAAGGACAATGTATGAGGCAGTGACACACACTGAGTGCACTACAACCAGACGGGGTTGAAGCACACACTACAGGGTGAGCTGCACTCACACACCAGACCTTGCAGACAGCGGTGAACAGTACAGATGCAGAGCACTGTGCACTAGTGCTGCAAGACCAAAAAAATTTCTCTATCTACTCCTATATAGTGTGTTTGGAACCAATTTAGCTGAATACGGATGGAACCACCACACTAATAGGAGATATCAGGAAAAATTATGAATTGGCAAAAAAGGACAATGTATGAGGCAGTGACACACACTGAGTGCACTACAACCAGACGGGGTTGAAGCACACACTACAGGGTGAGCTGCACTCACACACCAGACCTTGCAGACAGCGGTGAACAGTACAGATGCAGAGCACTGTGCACTAGCGCTGCAAGACGGAAAAAAATTTCTCTATCTACTCCTATATAGTGTGTTTGGAACCAATTTAGCTGAATACAGATGGAACCACCACACTAATAGGAGATATCAGGAAAAATTATGAATTGGCAAAAAACGACAATGTATGAGGCAGTGACACACACTGAGTGCACTACAACCAGACGGGGTTGAAGCACACACTACAGGGTGAGCTGCACTCACACACCAGACCTTGCAGACAGCGGTGAACAGTACAGATGCAGAGCACTGTGCACTAGCGCTGCAAGACCAAAAAAATTTCTCTATCTACTCCTATATAGTGTGTTTGGAACCAATTTAGCTGAATACGGATGGAACCACCACACCAATAGGAGATATCAGGAAAAATTATGAATTGGCAAAAAAGGACAATGTATGAGGCAGTGACACACACTGAGTGCACTACAACCAGACTTGGCTGAAGCACACACTACAGGGTGAGCTGCACTCACACACACAGACCTTGCAGACAGCGGTGAACAGCACAGGGAACTGTGCACTAGCACTGCAAGGCACAGTGATTTAGAAAGTAGCTTGGGTAAAGCAGTATAGAGCAAATAGGTAGCTAAAACTGTCCCTCAGAACAACAGCGTCCTATCCCTAACTGAATTCACAGCAGAGTGAGCTCAAAATGGCGGCGGTGGCTTTTATAGTGCATCATGACATCATTTCAGCAGCCAATCACAGCCATGCCATTAGTTAAGATGCCTACATGCCTAACAGGATGTGCCCACACTTCTTAGGATCCTCATTGGCTGAATAAAATGAAAATGTCTCATTGCATTATGGGAACTTCCGATTCCGGTATACGATATTGCAAAAGTATCGGAATTAAGTATCGGAATTCCGATACCGCGAATATCGGCCGATACCCGATATTTCAGTATCGGAATGCTCAACACTACTAGCAAGTAGTCCATCGTACAGGTAATTCATTCCGTGATCCAGAAATCAAAATCCTTGTTGACGGCACCATCGACGTAGCCAGTTGTTCACCTGTAGAATCTTATTCCACCTCATTGTTCCATGGCCATCCACTGGGAGGATGGATGAGAAGACCACCTGCGCTCCCAATTCTTTCACTTTCTTGCCTAAGTCTTCAAAGTCACTGCAGATGGTTTCCAGGTCCTTTCTTGCGGTGTCATTTGTCCCCACATGTATTAGCAGGAATGGGTAGTGATCTGTAGGTCTGAAGAGTCTTGATATCCTGTCAGACACATCTTTAATTTTTGCTCCTGGAAGACAGCACATTTCTCTTGAGGTTATGTCTGGTCTGCAGATAGCGGCCTCTGTTCCTCTTAACAGGGAATCCCCCATGACCACCACTCTCCGTTTTTTCTTCACAACATTCTTCTTTCTCCATCCAGGAGGATTCTGAGGGCTTACAAGGTTATTCATTGCTGGCAAAGTCTTATCTTGCTGTATTTCTTCATGGTTCTCCTGTGTGAGAGCCTGGTACTGGTTCCTGAGCAGTATGGGTGCTGACTGCCTCTCGATCCTCCTGCTTCTGTGGGTCACATGATTCCATTCCTCTGTTTCGTCAGGTGCAGTTCAAATTTCTTCTCTTTCTGAATCATGAAGAGATAATTCTGCTCTGTCTAAGAACTCTTCACCTTCCTTAATGATTTTCAAGGTAGTTAACCTCTCTTCTAGATTTCGCAACTTTTCCTCCAACAGGGACACAAGCTTGCATTTCTGGCATGTGAAGTTTGGCTTTTCCACTGGCAAGTCTGTGAACATGTAGCAGGATATGCAGCTCACCAAATGGCTCCTGGACTCTTCCATGTTCTTACTGTTAATGTTCTGAAAACAGTGAAAAAAGCTTAAAAAAAAAAAGCTTCAAAATGCTTTACCGATGTCCTCTTTTCAGCTCCAACAGCCAAAATCCAGTGTTCTTTGAGCTCGCGGAGACTCTTCACTTACCCCAAAATGCAGTGGGAATATGCAAATTATCTCCTCAGGACTCCTCCCCTGGTATTTGCAGTGGGTTTTTCTGCTGCAATTACTGAACATGCGCACATACCCTTATGACGTTTCTTTATATTTTAGTGGTTAAAAAAAAATTCAGAACCTTAAATTGTCTGTTCCTCCATATTCTGAGACCTGCATCTTTTCGCTCATGGAGTGGAGTGAGGTCTTGGTTATTTTTCGCTGGGAGCTGATGCTTTTAACCCCTTCACCACCTTGGGTTTTTCCATTTTTGCGTTTTCGTTTTTTGCTCCCCTTCTTCCCAGAGCCATAACTTTTTTTTCCTTCTTCATGTTTAACATATTGTCTGAATAATTTAATATTTCGATAGATCGGACTTTTTAGTCATGACGATATCAATTTTTTTTTCCATTTTTCCATTTTTGAATGGGGACAAAGGAGGTGCAGTTTTTTATACAGTTTTATTTTTTAAATGGAACCTATCATGTGAAAAACGCTATCAACCTGCAGATGTGGGGTTACTCTGAACTTGCTCGGCGCCCGCACTTTGAGCCCCGCTGCCAGGAGGAAGCTTTATTCCTCCCGGCATTGGTGTAACCGCACCCCCCGGCATTGATTGACAGCAGCTCAGCAGTACGACCGGACGACAGTCAGTGCTGGAGGCGCCACTCTCTATGTACAGAGCAGTGACTGAACCCGCGCCACCGCACCTATGACTGGAAGCTGACCGCTGCCAGGAGGAATACACATAATTTCCTCCCGGCAGCGGGGCTCTAAATGCCAGGGCCAGACAGGTTCAGAACGCTATCAACCTGCAGATGTGGGGTTACTCTGAACTTGCTTTGCGCCAGCACTTTGAGCCCCGCTGCCAGGAGGAAGCTTTATTCCTCCCGGCATTGGTGTAACCGCACCCCCCGGCATTGACTGACTGCAGCGCAGCAGTACGACCGGACGACAGTCAGTGCTGGAGGCGCCACTCTCTATGTACAGAGCAGTGACTGAACCCGCGCCACCGCACCTATGACTGGAAGCTGACCGCTGCCAGGAGGAATACACATAATTTCCTCCCGGCAGCGGGGCTCTAAGTGCCAGGGCCAGACAGGTTCAGAACGCTATTAACCTGCAGATTAACCCTGTTTTTTCACGTGACAGGTTCCCATTTTTTTATTTCTACTTTTCTTGTACCACTAGGGGATCTCAACCTGCAATTGTTCGATTGCTTACACTATACTTACCGGCTGCCATGGTAATGTGGCGCCCCTGCGGGTCCAGTTGCCACAGAGGTACTGCATCTCACCCAGAGGTGTGGTACTCCACACTCAGGTAAGGACGGAGTACTACCCGGGACCCACACACCCACATCCAATATTCTTCACTACAGTAGGGAAGGGCGAGATTGATCCTAAGGGAGAGCAGTCCCTGGTCCCTAGCTGGAGGTGGAACTAGGTACAGGAGGTGGGTGGAGGAAGAAGTTCAGGGGAGCACAGACAGAAAGAGTATAAAAGACAAGGGAAACCATCTAGAAGCGGACAGTACAGAGAGGAGCTCAGTTGGGAGTGGGAGCTCAGGAGAGCAAGGAAGGAGAGAGAGGAGTCGGACCTAGTAAGAGAAGCCCAGGAGGAGAGTGAGAGAAGATGGGAGCAGCGAGAGAAAGGCTCCAGAGACAGAGGGGATCCCAGGGGCACGGTGAGCGCAGGAAGCCACCCGTGCGCCCGAATTCATGCTGACGTGGAGGGATCAGGCCGCAGAGGGGTACCAGCCCCAGACTAGTGGAGAACAACCAGGCTCAGCTAGCCAACCGGAGGCTGCAGCATTTGCAAGGTGTCGCAGCCAATATTCACAATTATATCGCTGAAAAGGTGGCCACATAGGGTACAGGAGATTGCAAGTTGCCCGACAAGGCCCGAGGCCACTGGCTTGGGACACGGATTGTGAGGCGCAGGGTAGGAGGGTGAGAACCAGCGCTGTGAGACGACCAGGAAAGGTACATTGAACGGGGTCCCGTCCAAGTGCTCCTGAGGTACCTTAGAGTTTGCTGGATCACTACCCCGGAGGACACAGGGCGACATGGGAAGTTGCACACTGGTGACTGTAACCTGAGGAACTTAACAACTGTGAGTAAAACCTGAAGACTGCACCCCACTGTGTCCTTGAATAATTGCTGCACCATCACCTGCATTACACCGCACCAACAACATCTACCTTCAAAATTCATCTTATTCTGCCCTGGGGCTAAGCTCTGCCTGTGGAGAGCTGAACCAACTCTGCTGCGTCACCTTCAGCTCCAGTGGATCTGCACCGCAGCGGCGGCCCCATATAGCCGCATACCACAGGTGGCGTCACAAACATTATCTCTAAAAAACTTTATTCCCCTTTTACTTTTCCTTTAATTTGACCACCCGGGGCCACGGACCGGGTCACTGCCACCGTGACATCCCCAGCACCAACCGGCCCAGCTACCGAGTACCCCACAGCCCCAGGGGGCGCGTCAGTAACCCATCAGCTCCCTGCAATCGCCATTCAGTGATTGACAAAGGCATTTAGATGGATAAACCTCAGCGATCGGAGCGAGCTCCGGTTGCTGCAGTTACAGGCAGTTTTTGGCTGTGTAGCACAGCCGGCATCTGCTACATATGATGTGAGCTTTACTACTGAGTTGGTTTCATACAGGCCTTAGAGACCTGGGACAAAACTACATCATGGGTTAAAGGGAACCTGTCATGTAAAATAACACTATTAACCTGCAGATATGGGATATGGGGTAAATCTGCAAGTAATAGCATTGTGACACTGTGCGGTGCCTGCACTGAGAGCCCCGCTGCCAGGAGGAAATTAACTTTATGTCACCCAGCAGCCTCTCTCTGTCAGTCACAGGGGCGGCGCCTGCGCGGTTTCAATCACTGCTCTGTGTATAGTGAGCGGCAGCTGTAGAAAACCCAATATCCAAATGCCATTTTATGGGAATCTGAAGTTCTGTATTCTCATCCATTAGTCAGAATGAAAACGACCACCAAACAGCGTCTCCTGCCCTGGAGGACCCAACACTTCCATGATTTCCAGGTACAGCCCAGTGATTACAGAGAATCACTTGTAATACTTCATTTCTCCTTTGGAGGCGCTGTAGGGAAATTCAGCACCTGCTGCCGGGTACTTGCTTACTGCAGAAGGGATCAGTTTGGTCTTTATCCGCAGCACATTGGGGTTTCACCTCTGACCCATATGGAGAAACCTTACATGAGACCGTACGACCCCATCAAGACTCAGGGGCGAAACCCACATTCACTACATGGACGACCGATGGAATAAAGACAAGAACAACGATGTAGGGGGTAAACGAAAGATTTTATTTATAGATGGGGTTATTATATGTTATAGTATCATGTATATGTGTAAATTATTCTTCTATCAGAATAATCCTATTTATGGGCCGCGTTGATCCAGAGGAAGGCGAAAACCCCCTGTGAGGAATAAGCCAATTGTCCTCATATCAGGGGGAAAAATTCCTTCCTGACCCCAAATATGGCGATCAGAATAAATCCCAGGATCAAGGGCTGAGACCGAAAATAAATTAATTTCTAAAAAATGTATTAAACTATTTATCTTTTCCTTATTTAAGTTCAGAGCTACGGTATATATTATACATTATCTGAAAATCTACCTATACTTTAAAATGTTTTTATGTATTTATAATAAGCCATTAATCTGGGAATTACTTATATAACTGTCAGTTTATATCTATTTAAGGCCGTGTTGATCCAGAAGAAGGTGAAAAATTCCTTCCTGATCCCAAATATGACGATCGGGATGAATCCCAGGATCAAGGGCTCATAGCTAATGTGTGATACGTAAGTGTACATTTTTTATTTAAATATTTAATTATTTTCAATTTTTGGACTAATTTATTTTTATATTTATATTAAATAATTTTTCTTAAACCAAAAAATAAATTATTTTTTTAGATATTTTTTCATTATAAATATAAGAACCTACTTATTTCTTCTATTTTATTAAACCTATCTATGGGCCGTGTTGATCCAGAGGAAGGCGAAAACCCCACGTGAGAAATGGGCCAATTATTCTCATGACGGGGGAAAAATTCCTTCCTGACCCCAAATATGGCGATCAGATTAAATCCCAGGATCAAAGGCTCGTACCTCCCTGTGTGTAGTGGAAGTGAGATTTTTAAAATATATATTTACATTTTTTAATTTAGACTAAAAATGTTTTTGGTTTGTGTAAAATAAACTATTTTTTAATTTTTTTTTTTTAAACTTATTTTTTTGCACTACTTATGTGTGAATCTACTTATTGATATATTACTAAACCTATTTAAGGCCGTGTAGATCCAGAGGAAGGCAAAAACCCCCTATGAGGAATGGGCCAATTATCCTCATATTAGGGGGGAAAATTCCTTCCTGACCCCAAATATGGCGATCAGATTAAATCCCAGGATCAAAAGCCGAAATCTCTATCTACGTCCTATGTGTCTATGTGTGTGTGCCTATACCTGTAGTGTAGTGTAGGGTCTACACCTATCATGTACTGTGGATGTGACGGATGATGGGTGCAGTACTTACCCGGCCTGCGCTGAGGTAAGTTCAGGGATAATGGCCTATATTATACTATTGTTCCTGAACTCACCAGATGGAAACTTAGCACAGGCCGCTCCTGGGGCGCAGATCAGATGCCAGCCATGGATTGGAGGAGGCCAAGTCAAGGGCCTGGTGCAGCGACACGATGGCAGTGGTCCGACATGAAGGTGTTAATGAGAGACATGATGTTCTAGGGCAGCCGAGGTGACAAACAGCAGCAGAGATGTGAGGTACGGGTCAGGAGGCAAGAAGTTCTGGGCAGTTGGCACGGGTTCATCCTGCAAGACATAAGGAGGAAGACATTTCAATAACTTCTATCTCCTGGATCTTCTGTTATCTTAGAGGAATGGTCATTATAATGAACCATTCCCCTATGTAACATCAGATATAATGTACACATCTAATGATCGGTGTCCTGTGTGTACAGCGGTCACTCACCAGATGGTCGTGGATTCTTTCACAGCCCAGATATTCTCATCCACCTAAGAATGACAGAGACATAGTCATTGACAGAAACAGTGGGAGAAGACAAAGATGGTCATAATGGCCACAAGGTGAGAAGAACATTTGATGGGATTTATCCTCACAGAGGATGATCTTACCGGGCCCAGCTTGATGACACATAATTGAATCCGGCCACGGGGTTAAAGGCTTTCTTATCCTCCGGCCACTGCAGATGATGATTCTCCAGAACTGGCCTGAATGGTATAAATGGCGGCTTTGCTCTCCTTTTCTCTAGATCCTCCCAGCCGATGTTGGTAAAGAATGGATGCTCTCTGATGTTACCGCACACATCCAAGCGCTTCTCAGGATTTTTGCACAGCAGCTTCTTGATAAGATCTTTCAAGTCAGCATCAAGCCAAGATGGAATTTCAGGCTCTCCTCTGGTTATCGCTGTGTAAGCCATTTTGCTGACGGAGCCAGTGTAAAATGGGGAGCGTCCTGTTGCCATCTTGGACACCACAATCCCCAGGCTCCACCAATCCACTGCTGTGCCATATCCTTTTTTGAGAAGCACCTCAGGGGCCATGAAGTGGAAAGTGCCCGTCACTCCAGAGATGTTATTGGAGGAGGTGACCCCATCTTGGGCGAGCCCCAGGTCAACTACACGGATGTGGCCATCGGCATCCAACATGATGTTTACTGGCTTAATATCTCTGCAATGAAATAAGAAAACATAATAAGAAATCTGCCCCATGATACAGGAGATGGAAAATGGGTCACTGCAAGATCAGGTGGACTAGGCAGACTGGAGCCCAGGAAAGTTGGGGGCAATTTTTTGAGCATGTAGAGGGGACAGAGAGAAGGAGGAAAGTTGTGCTTACCGGTGGACGATGTTGTGTCCGTGGAGGAACTGGAGACCACATACAATCTCTGCTGTGTAGAATCTGATGGAGAGAACAGAGTGTAGTATCAATGTCATCACTGATACCTCCTTCCCTCCTGGGCTACATGACCTGCCAGTCCTCTCCCAGCTACATTTCCACCTCTGCTTTTATTTTCACCCCTCTGCTTTCTTTTTGGTATATCTTCCTCATACTCACCTTACGCTGTCGATGTTCAGGCAGCCGCACATGTCAATCAAAGCCTCGAGGCTGCCGCCGGACAGATACTCCGTGATGAAATACGCCAGCTTCCGAGACTGCTGTGCGGCATAGAGGTGACATAAGAATGGGCAGTCTCGGGCCGCCAGGAGAATCCGCCGCTCTCTCATAAGGATGTTTTCCTTCACCTTCTTTTTCTTGATCATTTTTACAGCCATAAAGATGTTTCGGCTGGGGACTGATGTCAGGACCACCTGAAGAAAGAAATAGGGAATGCTTAGAAAATGTGTATGGGAGGTGAACAGCTGGTTTATCACTGCACAAGAAACGGGTGGGCTGAGTGGTGTGTGAGTCTGATGGTAATGGGGCGCCCCTGAGGGTTCTGTCGCCACAGGGGTACTGCATCTCTTTAATGAGGTGTGGTATCTCCTCTCCGAGGTAAGGATGGAGCACCTGTCAGGACCCCACCTCTGCATTCAACACTACACCTCTCCCACCTGTAGGGTTCTTATATGCACCAGGGTGCTGCCCCAGCCAGGATAAGAGGAGATGGGGAGAACCAAAGATAGGGGGAACCTAGTAGTGGGTGAGGATGGAGGACACACCAGGAGGTTACACTTGCTAATACATATTTAATAAACGGCCATCTTAGGTTCAAGGTCTTTTGATTGAGATCTTCATCGCTGAACTTGGCTTTCTGCTAGAACCTGCAGCTGTTGAAGATACACGGTCCTCGTACTCTGGCCTTGAGGCGAGGAGCGGGTTAGAGTTAACGGCTGTCTCTACCCGGTCAAGGTCCCTACCTAAGAAGGCCTGGAGGGGAGCGGAGGAGTAAAGCTCCACAGGCAAAAGGATCCCAGGGAATTCGGACGGAGCGGTTTACGCCACCTGTACTCTTCATTCTGGCCTAGTCAGAGGGACTCCTGCTGCAAGAGGGGACCGGCACCCGTTATCTGACTTTGTTACTTCACGTCCTAGTCAGAAAAGCTCCGGAGGCTTGGTGGATCCCACCAGGTAACAGACGGAGCGGAGTCGCCACCCGTACCCTTGTTCTGTGAGTAACCAGAGGGAGACCCAGCCTTACTACACGCACCACACACGAACAGGAGAGGACCTAGTGGGAGTTTCTAGGAACACTCTGGTGCTGGGGTTCCTGATTGATGCACCCGAACTACCCGGAGAGTGCCGAACCCCCTTTCCTGGTGGCCGCAGCGCGCCGTGAGGAGCAAGGAGAAGCCTTGCAGCTGACCATTGACAACGTGAGTAAAGCTTGGAAGACTGCATCCATTGCCTCCAGTCCTTTATTCTAGCGCGACACCACACCACAACATACAACCCACTACTACTCTCCTGATCCCTCTTCGCTGCCCTGAGGCCCTGCTCCGCCTGTGGGGAGTAGTACCATCTGCTGCTGCCACGACATCCCGCCTCAGAGGACTGCTGCAGCGCTGTTGGCAATCACCAGACGCCACAGGTGGCGTAGTCGAGTACTTTTCCATCATCCCTCCTAGCCCGTATTTTTATGTGACAACCCTGGGCACGGAGCGGGCCTAGGTCACAACTGCAACCACCCTACACGGAGGCCCGGCTCCGAGTACCCCAATTCTCAGGGTGGGCTAGCGAGCGAGTCCCCGTGAGGGGAGGCGTCACAGTAACCTGGACCTTATAGCTGAGCAAAGCTAATCTATCGGCATAATGCATTATCTGCTCCATGAATGCTCTATGGAGAGGTCTTAAAGGGTATTCCATTATCACCATATGGGAACAAATAGGACAAACACTGGATGGCACTTTGAGCTGGTTGGAGTCAGTATTGGTCTTATATCAATGTGCAACTGATTTAAAGTTTACTGAAACATAGAGGGCAATGTATATATTGTATCCTGATAGGAGCATATATATGTGTGGCGCCCCATAGGTACTGCATCTCACCCAGAGGTGTGGTATCCCACTCTCAGGTAAGGATGGAGTACTGCCCGGGACCCACACACTTGCATCCATTAGACTCCACTTCAGAGGGAAGGGCGAGATTGCTCCTAAGGGAGAGCACAGTCCCTGGTCTCTAGCTGGAGGGTGGAACCATGTAGTGGGTGTGGGTGGAAGAAGTAGTTTAGGGGAGCACTTCAGTAGGTGTATAAAAAGGGGAGCCATCTTGAGAGAGTGTGGTCAGTCTGAGAGAGAGATAGTTGGGAGCAGGAGCTCTGGAGGAACTCTGCTCAGGAGGAGAGGAGGAAGGAGCGGGTCTAGTCTGGGAGGCCCAGGAGAACAGACTGTGAGAGAGGATGGGAGCAGAGGGAAGGCTCCAAGAGGAACAGGGGGGATCCCAGGGGCACGGGAAGTGCGGATGCCACCCGTGCGCGCAAATTTACCAGGAAGTGGAGGGATCAGGCCGCAGAGGGGACCGGCCCCTAACTAGTGGAGAACTACAAATCTCAGCTAGAAACCAGAGGCTGCTGTACTTGCAAGGTGCAGCTGCCAACCACCACAATTACATCGCCAAAAAGGTGGTCACAGAAGGTCCAGGGGACTGCAGGTCGCCCGACAAGATCCGAGGCTACCGGCTTGGGGCACTGATTGTGAGGCGCAGGGCAGGAGGGTGAGAGCCAGTGCAGGAAGACGACCAAGGAAGGCACATAGAACGGGATCCCATTTAAGTACTCCGTTTAAGTACTCCTGAAAAAGGAAGGCACATAGAACGGGGTCCCGTTTTAGTACTTCGTTTAAGTACTCCTGAAAGAGGGATTGCTGAACCCCTTCCTTGGTGAACGCAGGGCGACGTGGGTGGTTATAAGCTGGCAGTTGTAACCAGGAGCAGCGTGATAACAGTAAAATCTGAAGACTGCACCCCACTGTGTCCTTGAATAACCATCACCAGCCCTGCACTACACAGCACCAGCAACATCTACCTCATAAAATCACTATATCCTGCCCTGGAGCATAGCTCTACCTGTGGAGAGCTGAACCAACTCTGCTGCATCACCATTAGCTCCAAGGGATCTGCACCGCAGCGGCGGCTCCATATAGCCGCATACCACAGGTTGCGTCATGAACATTAAACTATAAAAACTATAATCCCCTTTTATTGACCGGCCTGGGTCACGGACCGGGTCACTGCCACTGTGACATCCCCTGCACCGACCGGCCAGGCACCGTGCACCCCACGGCCCAGGGGGCGCGTCATATGGACCAGGGCATGGACGGAAATAAACCTTGTCCCCCCAACTCCCCACAGATGTGATCCCAGAGATCAGCTCTTCAATGAATCAGAATACCCATTTATAGAATAGATGAGCTAATATGTGAAATAATCATGGGCTCAGGGGAGCGTCTGGATGTTTTTTCAGTCATCCCATAGAAGAGCACTTCAATGAATATATATCTACAGAACAGGGCCAACCCAAGGTTTCCATGGGCACCGGGTGAAAAAGTCTAAGTGGGCCCCTTTAACACATACCACCATTCATGATGCACAGATACGGTAGAGAAATATAGGTATAGTACAATGCCAAAGATTTCACTTACATGAGTGATATCTATTGTAAATTCTACAATAACTCAGAAACCGGCGAATCCTCGCAACGCACAGTGCAGACCGGACAGTATAGAACTCCATACAGTATTATACGCACCACATAGTCCTTCATACAGTATTATGGAACCAACATAGTCCTCCATACAGTATTATGGGCACCACATAGTCCTCCATACAGAATAATGGGCCCCACGTAGTCCTCCATACAGTATTATAGGCACCACATAGTCGTCCACACAGTATAATGGCCCCACATAGTCCTCCATACAGTATTATGGGCACCACATTGTCCTCCATACAGAATAATGGGCCCCACGTAGTCCTCCATACAGTATTATAGGCACCACATAGTCCTCCATACAGTATAATGGCCTCACATAGTCCTCCATACAGTATTATGGGCACCAGATAGTCCTCCATACAGTATTATGGGCACCACATAGTCCTCCATACAGAATGATGGGCCCCATATAATGCTCCATACAGAATAATGGGTACCATATATTGCTCCATACAGTATGGGCCCAATATAATACTCCATATAGAATGGGCACCATGTAATGCTCCATACATAATGGGCCCCATATTTTGCTCCATACATAAAAAAAATCAAATACTCACCTCTCCTCGCTGGCCGCTGCTCTGCTTCGGACTCCTCAGTGTTAGCGTCTTCTGGCTCTGAGCACTTCTCAGTACAGAGGGTGCTTCTGTAGTGACGTCATCGCTCCCTCTGTCCTATGACAATGTGGCGCCCCTGAGGGTTCGACTGCCACAGGGATACTGCACTTCTTTAATGGAGTGTAGTGTTCCTCCTCTGAGGTAAGAACAGTGTGATGGTCAGGACCCCACCTCCACATCCAACACCACACTTCTCCCACCAGAGGGGGCTAGAATGCACTAGGTGCTTCCCTCTTGGGTACTCGAGAGACTGGGGAACCAAGAGATAGGGGAACCATTTAGTGGGTGAGGGTGGAGGACTCACATTTTAGTGACAATAATTCATATTTAATACACAGCCATCTTGGTCATTGGTCGTCGTCTTTTGGCAGTCTGTCCTTTGCAATGGTTCTTTGACTGTCCTCTACTGTGATCTCCCACCCTGAGCGTGGATCCTGTGTGGACCTGCAGCTGATGGAGACACAGCTCCCGTACCTTGGCCTTGGGTCGAGGGGCAGGTTGCAGATAATGTATGTCTCAACCCGGTCAAGGACCATGACCAAGAAGGCCCGGAGCTTAAGAGTGTAGCTCCACCGCAAATGGATCCCAGGGAGGATGCAGACGGAGCGGTGTACGCCACCTGTCCTTGCTATGCTGATCTATTCAGAGGGATTCCGGCTGCAAGAGGGGTACCGACACCCGACCTTGCTACTCCACGTCCTGGTCGGGAAAGCCCGGTAGGCCCGGAGGATCCCACCGGGTAATGGAAGGAGCGAAGCTGCCACCCGTACCCTGTTTCTGAGAGGAGTTCAGAGGGAGACCTGGCCTATCTACACACGCAGACAGGAATGGACCCAGTCTGAAGTCTAGGAACACTCTGGTGTGGGGTCCTGATTAAACACTTGTATTACTCGGAGGTGGTTGGACCCTCGTTCCTGGTGACCGCAGAACTCCGCGAGGAGCAGGGAGAAGCATTGCAGCTGTACTCTTCAACGTGAGTAAAAACCCTGGAAGTTAACCCCTATGGCCTCCGGACTCTTTATTCGGCACTACTCCGCACTACACGGCACAAGAACTCCTAGACTACTACCCCCTCCATCCTGTCTCTCTGCCCTGAGGCCCTGCTCCGCCTGTGGGGAGTAGTAACAACGACGGCTGCCGTAACATCCCGCCTCAGAGGACTGCAGCAGCGCTGGTGGCCTTCACCAGGTGCCACAGGTGGCGTAGTGGAGATCAGCCACTCAACCTGGATAAGCCCGTACCATCCCTTTTTAATGTGACGGCCCTGAGCACGGAGCGGGTCCGGGCCACGGCTGCACCCCATCTACAACATAGGACCCCATCTCCCAGGGTAGGGCTTTCGTGAGGCGTCACAACATCACAGAGTCAGAAGACGCCGAAGACACCGGAGCTGTGGTGGAAAGTATTGCAAGTGCCGGTGCCCTGTGCAAGCGGGGGGGTCCCTCTCACGGGCTTTGTCACCAAACTCCGCTTACTCACAGGCAGGAGTGGGCTGGGCCTGGGGGAAGAGGGGCAAATGCCCCCCGGGCCAGTTCCCCAGCAGAGGCTTTGAGCCGTCGGCTGCCAAGAAGACAGCAGCCAGCACTTTAATTGTATATAAGTGCTGGTCCGGCCATCCCTGTATTGCCGGCTGTGTGACCCTATCTCTTGAACTCAGTAGCACGCCGGCCTGCTGGGTCTTCACCGGAGAGAGGTCAGCAGGGGCCAGGGCAGGAGGTCAGGGCTGGATCCTGAGTGTCTTGTGTCAGCGATGCTCTGAGGTCTCATGAGTTATTACTGCAGCTTCATCAGGTCGCGCTGTCTGTAGCCAGATCTGCAGGAAAGTCCCAGAGCCACTGCAGACTGTATACATACTCCAACACTGACTGCTCCTGAGCCTGGATCCAGGACATCATACATTATATATACTGCTATACATGATAATATGTGATGTTCTGTAGCCAGATCCAGGTGTAATTAGTAAGGGTGTATTCACACTGCGTTCTGGCGCTCGTTCATTGGTCCCGCTGGGGCCTACTTCCGAATCCCCAGCAAAACGGTATATAATATATATACAGCTGTCATATACTATCCTGTATATACCATCAGATGTCTGTACACATAGTATAATATACAGCAGTCACATACTATCCTGTATATACCATCAGATGTCTGTACACATAGTATAATATGTAGCAGTCACATACTATCCTGTATATACCATCAGATGTCTGTACACATAGTATAATATACAGCAGTCACATACTATCCTGTATATACCATCAGATGTCTGTACACATAGTATAATATACAGCAGTCACATACTATCTTGTATATACCTTCAGATGTCTGTACACATAGTATAATATACAGCAGTCACATATTATCCTGTATATACCATCAGATGTCTGTACATATAGCATAATATACAGCAGTCACATACTATCCTGTATATACCATCAGATGTCTGTACACATAGTATAATATACAGCAGTCACATACTATCCTGTATATACCATCAGATGTCTGTACACATAGTATAATATACAGCAGTCACATACTATCCTGTATATACCATCAGATGTCTGTACACATAGTATAATATACAGCAGTCACATATTATCCTGTATATACCATCAGATGTCTGTACACATAGTATAATATACAGCAGTCACATACTATCCTGTATATACCATCTGATGTCTGTACACATAGTATAAAAACAACAGTCACATATTATCCTGTATATACCATCAGATGTCTGTACACATAGTATAATATACAGCAGTCACATACTATCCTGTATATACCATCAGATGTCTGTACACATAGTATAATATACAGCAGTCAGTCACATACTATCCTGTATATACCATCAGATGTCTGTACACATAGTATAATACACAGCAGTCACATACTATCCTGTATATACCATCAGATGTCTGTACACATAGTATAATACACAGCAGTCACATACTATCCTGTATATACCATCAGATGTCTGTACACATAGTATAATACACAGCAGTCACATACTATCCTGTATATACCATCAGATGTCTGTACACATAGTATAATATACAGCAGTCACATACTATCCTGTATATACCATCAGATGTCTGTACACATAGTATAATATACAGCAGTCACATATTATCCTGTATATACCATCAGATGTCTGTGCACATAGTATAATATACAGCAGTCACATATTATCCTGTATATACCATCAGATGTCTGTACACATAGTATAATATACAGCAGTTACATACTATCCTGTATATACCATCAGATGTCTGTACACATAGTATAATATACAGCAGTCACATATTATCCTGTATATACCATCAGATGTCTGTACACGTAGTATAATATACAGCAATCACATACTATCCTGTATATACCATCAGATGTCTGTACACATAGTATAATATACAGCAGTCACATACTATCCTGTATATACCATCAGATGTCTGTGCACATAGTATAATATACAGCAGTCACATACTATCCTGTATATACCATCAGATGTCTGTACACATAGTATAATATACAGTAGTCAGTCACATACTATCCTGTATATACCATCAGATGTCTGTACACATAGTATAATATACAGCAGTCACATACTATCCTGTATATACCATCTGATGTCTGTACACATAGTATAATATACAGCAGTCACATACTATCCTGTATATACCATCAGATGTCTGTACACATAGTATAATATACAGCAGTCACATATTATCCTGTATATACCATCAGATGTCTGTACACATAGTATAATATACAGCAGTCACATACTATCCTGTATATACCATCAGATGTCTGTACACATAGTATAATATACAGCAGTCACATACTATCCTGTATATACCATCAGATGTCTGTACACATAGTATAATACACAGCAGTCACATATTATCCTGTATATACCATCTGATGTCTGTACACATAGTATAATATACAGTAGTCAGTCACATACTATCCTGTATATACCATCAGATGTCTGTACACATAGTATAATATACAGCAGTCACATACTATCCTGTATATACCATCAGATATCTGTACACATAGTATACAGCAGTCACATACTATCCTGTATATACCATCTGATGTCTGTACACATAGTATAATATACAGCAGTCACATATTATCCTGTATATACCATCTGATGTCTGTACACATAGTATAATATACAGTAGTCAGTCACATACTATCCTGTATATACTATCAGATGTCTGTACACATAGTATAATATACAGCAGTCACATACTATCCTGTTTATACCATCTGATGTCTGTACACATAGTATAATATACAGCAGTCACATACTATCCTGTATATACCATCAGATGTCTGTACACATAGTATAATATACAGCAGTCACATATTATCCTGTATATACCATCAGATGTCTGTACACATAGTATAATATACAGCAGTCACATACTATCCTGTATATACCATCTGATGTCTGTACACATAGTATAATATACAGCTGTCACATACTATCCTGTATATACCATCAGATGTCTGTACACATAGTATAATATACAGCAGTCACATACTATCCTGTATATACCATCAGATGTCTGTACACATAGTATAATATACAGCCGTCACATATTATCCTGTATATACCATCAGATGTCTGTACACATAGTATAATATACAGCAGTCACATACTATCCTGTATATACCATCAGATGTCTGTACACATAGTATAATATACAGCAGTCACATACTATCCTGTATATACCATCTGATGTCTGTACACATAGTATAATATACAGCAGTCACATATTATCCTGTATATACCATCTGATGTCTGTACACATAGTATAATATACAGCAGTCACATACTATCCTGTTTATACCATCTGATGTCTGTACACATAGTATAATATACAGCAGTCACATACTATCCTGTATATACCATCAGATGTCTGTACACATAGTATAATATACAGCAGTCACATATTATCCTGTATATACCATCAGATGTCTGTACACATAGTATAATATACAGCAGTCACATACTATCCTGTATATACCATCTGATGTCTGTACACATAGTATAATATACAGCTGTCACATACTATCCTGTATATACCATCAGATGTCTGTACACATAGTATAATATACAGCAGTCACATATTATCCTGTATATACCATCAGATGTCTGTACACATAGTATAATATACAGCAGTCACATATTATCCTGTATATACCATCAGATGTCTGTACACATAGTATAATATACAGCAGTCACATACTATCCTGTATATACCATCTGATGTCTGTACACATAGTATAATATACAGCTGTCACATACTATCCTGTATATACCATCAGATGTCTGTACACATAGTATAATATACAGCAGTCACATACTATCCTGTATATACCATCAGATGTCTGTACACATAGTATAATATACAGCCGTCACATATTATCCTGTATATACCATCAGATGTCTGTACACATAGTATAATATACAGCAGTCACATATTATCCTGTATATACCATCAGATGTCTGTACACATAGTATAATATACAGCAGTCACATACTATCCTGTATATACCATCTGATGTCTGTACACATAGTATAATATACAGCTGTCACATACTATCCTGTATATACCATCAGATGTCTGTGCACATAGTATAATATACAGCAGTCACATACTATCCTGTATATACCATCAGATGTCTGTACACATAGTATAATATACAGTAGTCAGTCACATACTATCCTGTATATACCATCAGATGTCTGTACACATAGTATAATATACAGCAGTCACATACTATCCTGTATATACCATCTGATGTCTGTACACATAGTATAATATACAGCAGTCACATATTATCCTGTATATACCATCAGATGTCTGTACACATAGTATAATATACAGCAGTCACATATTATCCTGTATATACCATCAGATGTCTGTACACATAGTATAATATACAGCAGTCACATACTATCCTGTATATACCATCTGATGTCTGTACACATAGTATAATATACAGCTGTCACATACTATCCTGTATATACCATCAGATGTCTGTACACATAGTATAATATACAGCAGTCACATACTATCCTGTATATACCATCAGATGTCTGTACACATAGTATAATATACAGCCGTCACATATTATCCTGTATATACCATCAGATGTCTGTACACATAGTATAATATACAGCAGTCACATATTATCCTGTATATACCATCAGATGTCTGTACACATAGTATAATATACAGCAGTCACATACTATCCTGTATATACCATCTGATGTCTGTACACATAGTATAATATACAGCTGTCACATACTATCCTGTATATACCATCAGATGTCTGTGCACATAGTATAATATACAGCAGTCACATACTATCCTGTATATACCATCAGATGTCTGTACACATAGTATAATATACAGTAGTCAGTCACATACTATCCTGTATATACCATCAGATGTCTGTACACATAGTATAATATACAGCAGTCACATACTATCCTGTATATACCATCTGATGTCTGTACACATAGTATAATATACAGCAGTCACATACTATCCTGTATATACCATCAGATGTCTGTACACATAGTATAATATACAGCAGTCACATATTATCCTGTATATACCATCAGATGTCTGTACACATAGTATAATATACAGCAGTCACATACTATCCTGTATATACCATCAGATGTCTGTACACATAGTATAATATACAGCAGTCACATACTATCCTGTATATACCATCAGATGTCTGTACACATAGTATAATACACAGCAGTCACATACTATCCTGTATATACCATCTGATGTCTGTACACATAGTATAATATACAGTAGTCAGTCACATACTATCCTGTATATACCATCAGATGTCTGTACACATAGTATAATATACAGCAGTCACATATTATCCTGTATATACCATCAGATGTCTGTACACATAGTATAATATACAGCAGTCACATATTATCCTGTATATACCATCAGATGTCTGTACACATAGTATAATATACAGCAGTCACATACTATCCTGTATATACCATCTGATGTCTGTACACATAGTATAATATACAGCTGTCACATACTATCCTGTATATACCATCAGATGTCTGTACACATAGTATAATATACAGCAGTCACATACTATCCTGTATATACCATCAGATGTCTGTACACATAGTATAATATACAGCCGTCACATATTATCCTGTATATACCATCAGATGTCTGTACACATAGTATAATATACAGCAGTCACATATTATCCTGTATATACCATCAGATGTCTGTACACATAGTATAATATACAGCAGTCACATACTATCCTGTATATACCATCTGATGTCTGTACACATAGTATAATATACAGCTGTCACATACTATCCTGTATATACCATCAGATGTCTGTGCACATAGTATAATATACAGCAGTCACATACTATCCTGTATATACCATCAGATGTCTGTACACATAGTATAATATACAGTAGTCAGTCACATACTATCCTGTATATACCATCAGATGTCTGTACACATAGTATAATATACAGCAGTCACATACTATCCTGTATATACCATCTGATGTCTGTACACATAGTATAATATACAGCAGTCACATATTATCCTGTATATACCATCAGATGTCTGTACACATAGTATAATATATAGCAGTCACATATTATCCTGTATATACCATCAGATGTCTGTACACATAGTATAATATACAGCAGTCACATACTATCCTGTATATACCATCTGATGTCTGTACACATAGTATAATATACAGCTGTCACATACTATCCTGTATATACCATCAGATGTCTGTACACATAGTATAATATACAGCAGTCACATACTATCCTGTATATACCATCAGATGTCTGTACACATAGTATAATATACAGCCGTCACATATTATCCTGTATATACCATCAGATGTCTGTACACATAGTATAATATACAGCAGTCACATATTATCCTGTATATACCATCAGATGTCTGTACACATAGTATAATATACAGCAGTCACATACTATCCTGTATATACCATCTGATGTCTGTACACATAGTATAATATACAGCTGTCACATACTATCCTGTATATACCATCAGATGTCTGTGCACATAGTATAATATACAGCAGTCACATACTATCCTGTATATACCATCAGATGTCTGTACACATAGTATAATATACAGTAGTCAGTCACATACTATCCTGTATATACCATCAGATGTCTGTACACATAGTATAATATACAGCAGTCACATACTATCCTGTATATACCATCTGATGTCTGTACACATAGTATAATATACAGCAGTCACATACTATCCTGTATATACCATCAGATGTCTGTACACATAGTATAATATACAGCAGTCACATATTATCCTGTATATACCATCAGATGTCTGTACACATAGTATAATATACAGCAGTCACATACTATCCTGTATATACCATCAGATGTCTGTACACATAGTATAATATACAGCAGTCACATACTATCCTGTATATACCATCAGATGTCTGTACACATAGTATAATACACAGCAGTCACATACTATCCTGTATATACCATCTGATGTCTGTACACATAGTATAATATACAGTAGTCAGTCACATACTATCCTGTATATACCATCAGATGTCTGTACACATAGTATAATATACAGCAGTCACATATTATCCTGTATATACCATCTGATGTCTGTACACATAGTATAATATACAGTAGTCAGTCACATACTATCCTGTATATACCATCAGATGTCTGTACACATAGTATAATATACAGCAGTCACATACTATCCTGTATATACCATCAGATATCTGTACACATAGTATACAGCAGTCACATACTATCCTGTATATACCATCTGATGTCTGTACACATAGTATAATATACAGCAGTCACATATTATCCTGTATATACCATCTGATGTCTGTACACATAGTATAATATACAGTAGTCAGTCACATACTATCCTGTATATACTATCAGATGTCTGTACACATAGTATAATATACAGCAGTCACATACTATCCTGTTTATACCATCTGATGTCTGTACACATAGTATAATATACAGCAGTCACATACTATCCTGTATATACCATCAGATGTCTGTACACATAGTATAATATACAGCAGTCACATATTATCCTGTATATACCATCAGATGTCTGTACACATAGTATAATATACAGCAGTCACATACTATCCTGTATATACCATCTGATGTCTGTACACATAGTATAATATACAGCTGTCACATACTATCCTGTATATACCATCAGATGTCTGTACACATAGTATAATATACAGCAGTCACATACTATCCTGTATATACCATCAGATGTCTGTACACATAGTATAATATACAGCCGTCACATATTATCCTGTATATACCATCAGATGTCTGTACACATAGTATAATATACAGCAGTCACATACTATCCTGTATATACCATCAGATGTCTGTACACATAGTATAATATACAGCAGTCACATACTATCCTGTATATACCATCTGATGTCTGTACACATAGTATAATATACAGCAGTCACATATTATCCTGTATATACCATCTGATGTCTGTACACATAGTATAATATACAGCAGTCACATACTATCCTGTTTATACCATCTGATGTCTGTACACATAGTATAATATACAGCAGTCACATACTATCCTGTATATACCATCAGATGTCTGTACACATAGTATAATATACAGCAGTCACATATTATCCTGTATATACCATCAGATGTCTGTACACATAGTATAATATACAGCAGTCACATACTATCCTGTATATACCATCTGATGTCTGTACACATAGTATAATATACAGCTGTCACATACTATCCTGTATATACCATCAGATGTCTGTACACATAGTATAATATACAGCAGTCACATATTATCCTGTATATACCATCAGATGTCTGTACACATAGTATAATATACAGCAGTCACATATTATCCTGTATATACCATCAGATGTCTGTACACATAGTATAATATACAGCAGTCACATACTATCCTGTATATACCATCTGATGTCTGTACACATAGTATAATATACAGCTGTCACATACTATCCTGTATATACCATCAGATGTCTGTACACATAGTATAATATACAGCAGTCACATACTATCCTGTATATACCATCAGATGTCTGTACACATAGTATAATATACAGCCGTCACATATTATCCTGTATATACCATCAGATGTCTGTACACATAGTATAATATACAGCAGTCACATACTATCCTGTATATACCATCAGATGTCTGTACACATAGTATAATATACAGCCGTCACATACTATCCTGTATATACCATCAGATGTCTGTACACATAGTATAATATACAGCAGTCACATACTATCCTGTATATACCATCAGATGTCTGTACACATAGTATAATATACAGCAGTCACATACTATCCTGTATATACAATCAGATGTCTGTACACATAGTATAATATACAGCAGTCACATATTATCCTGTATATACCATCTGATGTCTGTACACATAGTATAATATACAGCAGTCACATATTATCCTGTATAGGTGGACGGTTTTGTCTATTTTACAATAGAGGCAAGAATATATTAATCCTTTCCTCATAGATTGTAAGCTTGCGAGCAGGGTCCTCTCTTCTCCTGGTATCTGTTGATTTATGTGATCATCGTTATTCTGTAATGTCTTTTATTTTCTGAACAAGTCCCCTCTAAAATGTAAAGTGCTGCGGAATATGTTGGTGCTATAAAATTAAATAATATTATTATATTTTTAATCAATTCTGAAGACATGATGCAATTTACCAGCCGCATACTTTTGTTTCTAACACACTTTTCAGAGCTCATCTTCCTGTAGTCCCTCTGTCACTGCAGATTGCTGAATCGTGATAGAGCGCTGTGCACACACTGTCACGATTCCTTCGTATTTCCAGCGTAGTGATCACAAGTATGAGTTTGCATAGTTAAGGTCGCATGCCGATTAGTCTCAGACACCTCTCTGAGCAGCTCACTGACAGAAGTGGATGAGAATCTAGTCGGCATTTGACCACAACTATCCCATCATTACTCCGGCTTTATGTTTTTAAAGTGTTGTACCTTCTGCTCCCTTTATGAAATAGCCATAGGTAAATGCAAAAAAGATGGGCCGCTGCTCATGAGCCGCTGCTGTGTGCTTGCCCCCTAGGCCAAAATTTGCCATCCAACCCCACAGGTCTCACAGTGTGCCAGTGTCCTGACGGTGAGTGTGCTCCCCCGCTTCCTCAGGGCCCTGGTGCTTTCCCGGGTGTGCCGGCTGGTGATGCCGACCCTGCTGCAGAAGAGAACGGATGGAGATAACATGGCAAGTATAGGTGATAAAGAAAAATATATAAAAACTTACTTGGCCAAAACTGCCCCTACCCAAGATATCATGGATGGTAAAATTGCTGATGTTAAGCCTGGGGTAGGGGCTGGATGTTCCGGGGTCCCTGCTGCATCCAGGTGTTGGCTGTTCATCCTCCAGTCCATTGCGTTTGGCCTCTCTCCTCTTCTTTGTGATATTCTTGAATCCAGAAGTATCACTGTCCTCTTCTCTCTTCCTCTTGTCTTCTCTCTGCTTCTCGCTTTCTCTGTGTCCAGTAGACGCCATTTGCAGTAATATCTTCCAGTCTGTAGACTTCCGTCCGATCTCTTCAGCCGACAGTTGAAAGTAAACGGCAGTTGGTCGTGTGCAGGCAGCGGCTCATGGCCCGCTCTGCCCGATACACTGATGTGGGCATCATGGGTGACAGTTTAGGGTCCAGAGGAACGGCACAGAACTTCATGGCGGCTTCTAGTGCTGTTTTTTTTTTATTTCATAATACATTCTTTTTATTCACATTATACAGACAGATAATAATAAGTCAAAAATACATTAAAAAACCTAACATACTATAAAATACCAGCTCTTCCCATTACCAATGTAATTCTAGGGTTTCCATATATTTAAAAAATCATTACTTTTATCTTTCATGTTATAATACTATTTCTCATATATCATGGTTACTAGGGATGATATTTTTAAAATATTTAGAAACCCATGTATCATTTCCATTACACTTCACAAATACTTGGCACTTTGTGTTGTTGTATCACATAAAATCCCAATAAAATACATTTAAGTTTGTGGATGTAACATGGAAAAATATGGAAAAGTTCACAGGGTATGAATACTTCATCAAAGCCATTTTCTGCAATTTAATAATTGTTTTCATTCCATATTTCCTCTGTTACATTGAGTCTTTTCTACTTATTGAGTATTTTTTACTATCCTTGTATGTTTCCTGGGAACCCCTGCTCTTATTTGGAGTATGGGGGGGGTTGCCCTTTCCGTCCATGACTTGGGACATGGATTGGTCATTTTGCACACGTTGATGTGTTTTTTAGATTTTTGTGATCTGTGGATTTGTTCTGCTTTTCTCTTGATAGCGTTGACAATAAAGATATCCTATTATATATTTGGATGTCCGATCCTTTGTTTTTCTTATTGACAATATTGTAACTGTGCATTTTTGGCTGCCACTCTGGTCTTTATTTAGGTTGCACCCTCCCAAGAACCAACAAAAATACAACCAATTAACTTAAAGTGAATGTGTCACTGGGTTTTTGCTGCCCCATCTGAGAGCAGCATGATGTAGGGGCTGAGACCCTGATTCCAGTGATATATCACTTAATGGGCTTCTTGCTGCAGTTTTTATGAAATCACAGTTTTCCCTGCAGCAGATCTAGCAGATCTAAAAATGCAGAGCTCTGTATAACCCTGCCCACATCACTGATTGGCACATTTCTGTGTACACTGTGCATAGGCAGAAAGCTGCCAATCAGTGATAGGGGGCGAGGTTATATAGAGCTCATGAATATGGAGGACTACCTGGCAGCAGGATTAGTAGTCGTCTAGTGATAATTTCCTGTTGAAAAAACAGTGATTTTATCAAAACTACAGCAAGCAGCCCAATAAGTGACACATCACTGCAATCAGAGTCTCTACATTATGCTGCTCTCAGATTCAGTAACAAAAACCTGGTGACAGATTCCCTTTAACCTATTAATAAAAAAAGACTAGACAAGGTTAGTTTGGATAAAGAATAGGTTACTTAAAACATAAATTAATAAGTCAATAAATATTAAAAACCATGGAATAAATTAATCAGTCAGTAATCAAATAAATAATCAACTGTGACTATCAAAAATGGACCTAGTCCTCCCAGCCTTAGCCAACTGATAGGCATCGCAACAAAAAGAGGGTGGGTGGCCAACGCTGGTGACTTGCTGTGCATGGACTACCCCGGACTTTGGTGAAACTGGGCCTTTTATGCAGAAATATTCCCGCGCTAGCATTAGTTCTCCCATCAGGATAAAGATGCATCTTCCTGCGCAAACAACAGAATCTTCTAGAACTTGCTGGTAGAGGATCACAGCTGAGACAACAGTGACTCTGAAATGATAAGTACCATTGCCGAAAAGAGTAGGAGGAGAAATAAGAACGGAAAGGGGAGCACAAATACAGCCAAAGTATAGCCAAAATTCTTACCTCCAGAACCAATATTCTACTGGGCCTGTAAAACTATGTGTTCCCCACGCTAACCTCTCTGGGGGCCCTGCCTTGACATTAGTGTCTTACCAGACATTGCTCCTTATCTGAATAATCTGTTCACACTATATTTTTGCCTATTTGACACTACAGACAAAGGACCACCTATTACCAGGTCCTAGAGGGTCCTGTCCCAACTTCTACTACCTCATCTGAAAGAATCCACTTAATGAGTTGGATTTATACTACTTAAGAAGTTGTCCACTACTTTTACATTGATGCCCTATCCTACAAAACTAGTGGACAACCCCTTTAAATATAAGGACTTCTATATGTGCCTTTTTAATGGACATTAACCCCTTTACGACATAGGGCGTTTTAGTACTTTTCTGTGCCCTGGGACTTATGGACCAGATACGTATTAATATGCCCTGGCGATTTCGCCCGTACACAGGCTGTGCGGGCGCGATCGCCCCCGGGTGACAGCTGATTGTCACAGCTGACACCCGGGGCTATGTGCAGGGAGCGGTCCCGGTCCAGCTCTGAGATGGCTACGATAGAGGAGAGCATGGCTTCTCTATCCTCATCTCAGTTGCCTCTGGAACCATGTCTTACCCTGCTTCAACATCTGACCTAGTGAATAATATTGGCCTCACTATGTGTACACCTGATATGCCCAAACAAATCCATCACAGCTGTGCCAGGTGCTGTCTAATCCTAGTGTACATGGTATGAGCTGATCAGTCAACTGATTGGCTGCAGCAGTCACATGTGGTACGGTCATGACGCAGTGGCATACCGCTAACAGCAGATAAACATATGGCTGCTATGAGGCCCATGAATCTGAGGGATCTTGGGTAATCATACTGTTTGTGGGCCATCATACTATTTGGAGGGCTAGGTGGGGGCCATCATACTATTTGGAGGGCTATGTGGGGACCATCATACTATTTGGAGGGCTATATGGGGGCCGACATACTATTTGGAGGGCTATGTGGGGGCGGTCATACTATCTGGAGGGCTATGTGGGGGCCGTCATACTATTTGAAGGCCATCATGCTATTTGGAATGCTATGTAGAGGCCATCATACAATTTGGAGGACTATCCGTCCCATTTCAGCGACTTTTTGATTATCAATCTACATCATGTGTTGGATTATATAGATCTTACTCTAATGTTCTCTTTATTACTAATCTATATCCTGTGTTGGATCGGTCCTAGAGTACTTTGTCTTTTTGCCCACGACTAATGTATCTGCGCCATTATGGTTTATATGTAAGTCATTTTTTTAACTTTGGATAATAATAAACTTTGTATTTTTAATATTACTATGTTCTTGTACGTCATTCTCTTTATATGAATCATTATTTGAGACGTTGAACAGACTCTGTTTTTCTGATATGTGACCTATATGGTCAAATTACTTTGCCTCATAAAGACTACAAGGTAGACAGACACGGGGGAAAGTAGCTTTGCTTTAGCCGACTTCGTAGAGATAACTCCAGGCGTCCTCCTACCACCACAGAGGAAATTAGCAGTCTGAGAGCTGCAAGCATTCACAAGGAAACGTGACTATCACCAGCCCCTCCCTGCTGCAAAGTGAAACTATTTAAACACCCAGGCCAGGGTGTCAATTAGCTGGTGGGAGGTAGCCAATGGGTCCTAGAGGGAAACAGCTAAGAAGGTGTCTGTATTGCCAAACGAAGAGATCTTCTGCAACCAACTGCAGGGCAACTGTCTGTTACATTTGACATACCCATGACACTAGCGCCACCTATTGTAAGTATTAATTTCAAAAGTCAATATCGATTCTTTAAAGGGTATGGTCACATGACTTAGGATAAAAAGGCCAAACCAGAACTAGAGACGGGGGGGGGGGGGAACCAAGGAAATAGGTGGGATGTGAGGCAAGCAAGGGGGAAGGGGAGAAGTGAATATAATGAGGGTGGAGAGGGGGGTGGGGATAGTACAGTTAGATCGTTAGAGAAGAATAGGATGCTTAATAACCCCAAAGTTTTATCTTGCATGCTGACCAACGCAAGAAGCCTGACCAATAAGGCGGATGAGCTGCGGGCGCTTATATCGGAGGAGAGGTATGACATCGTAGGTATAACAGAGACTTGGCTAGACGATAGCTACGACTGGGCGGTAAATTTATTAGATTATAGTTTATTTAGAAGGGACCGGAAACAGGGGAAAGGCGGAGGAGTCTGCTTATATGTAAAGTCATGTCTAAAACCCAGACTAAGGGAAGATATAGGAGAGGGAGAAGAGGGGGTCGAGTCCATGTGGGTAGAGATAGAGGGGGCAAAAAATAATAATATAATATTACTGGGGGTCTGCTATAAGCCACCAAATATAACAGGAGAATGAGAATCTGCTATTAGGACAAATAGACAAAGTAGCAAAACATAATGAAGTGATTGTAATGGGGGATTTCAACTACCCGGATATTGACTGGGAAACAGAAACCTGTAGATCTCAGAAAGGAAAAAGGTTCTTGACAAATATTAAGGATAATTATCTCTCCCAACTAGTGCAGGAACCAACGAGAGGGAAGGCCGTGTTGGACTTAATATTGACTAATAGGCCTGATAGAATAACTGAGGTACAGATAGGGGGGCACCTAGGTAATAGCGATCATAATATTATCGACTTCAAAATGCCCTTCAGTAGGGTTATCAATAAGGGAACAACAAAAACATTAAACTTTAGGAGGGCGAAGTTTGATCAGCTGATAGAAAACCTTCAACTTATTGACTGGGACAAAGTTCTTAATCAAAGGAATACGAATAGTAAATGGGAAACCTTCAAAAGAATTCTGAATACTCAGTGCGAGAGATATATACCGTATGGGAATAAAAGGGCCAGAAATAAGAGGAAACCAATATGGTTGAACAAGAACGTAAAAGGGGCGTTAAATAGCAAAAAAGAGGCATTCAAGAGATTAAAACAGGAAAACAGTAAGGAGGCACTAATGTGTTACAAGGAAAAAACGAGAACCTGCAAAAAACAAATAAAAATAGCGAAGGAGGAAACAGAGAGACGTATTGCTAGGGAAAGTAGATCAAATCCCAAACTGTTTTTTACGTATATAAATAGTAAAAGGATTAAATCGGATAATATTGGACCGATAAAAAGTGAGGAAGGCAAAATCATAGAGAAAGATGAGGATAAAGCTAATCTATTAAATAATTTTTTTTCGACAACTTTCACAAAGGAAATAGAACAAACAGGAGAAATGAGAAGTGACAAACTTAATCCTCCACTAAGTATGACAAATCTAACCCAAGCTGGGGTACAGAAACGCCTCAGTAACATTAAAGTAAACAAATCACCAGGACCTGATGGCATACACCCACGGGTACTAAGGGAACTAAGTAATGTGATAGACAGACCATTATATCTTATATTTAAGGACTCTGTTGAGACTGGGTCTGTACCACTTGATTGGCGACAGGCGAATGTAGTGCCAATATTCAAAAAGGGAGCGAAAAGTGACGCCGGAAACTATCGGCCGGTGAGTCTGACGTCCGTTGTGGGCAAAATTTTTGAAAGCTTCATTAAAGAGGCGATTACGGAGCATCTTGATGCTAATAATCTTTTAATCCCGAACCAACATGGATTCATGAGGAATCGCTCCTGCCAAACAAACCTGATTGACTTCTACGAGGAGGTTAGCTCTCGAGTAGATCAGGGGGAACCAGTGGATGTCGTGTATCTCGACTTCTCAAAAGCGTTCGATAGCGTGCCACATAATAGGTTGGTATACAAAATGAGAATGATGGGGCTGGGGGAAAATGTCTGCAAGTGGGTAGCAAACTGGCTAAGGGATAGAAGGCAGAGGGTGGTTATAAATGGAATATACTCAGATTGGGTAAGCGTCACTAGTGGGGTACCACAGGGGTCTGTACTAGGCCCAATGTTATTTAATATCTTTATTAACGACATAGTCAACGGGATAAATAGTAAAATATCAATATTTGCAGATGACACAAAGTTATGTAAAACAATTAATACAAAAGAGGACAGTGCAGACCTACAGAGGGATTTGGATAAGCTGGGTAGGTGGAGCATTAAATGGCAAATGAGGTTTAACGAGGAGAAATGTAAGGTCATACATATGGGAAGGAAAAATGGAAGTCACCAGTACTCACTGAATGGGAAATCATTGGGGAATTCAGAGATGGAGAAGGACTTGGGCATCTTGATTGATAGCAAACTAAATTGGAGTGCCCAAAGTCAGGCCGCTGCTGTAAGGGCAAACAGGGTAATGGGATGTATCAGAAGAGGTATAGCTGCAAAGGATGAGAACATTGTTCTTCCACTGTACAAAGCACTGGTCAGACCACACTTGGAATACTGTGCTCAGTTATGGGCCCCAATATATAGAAAGGATATAAATGAGCTTGAAAAGGTACAAAGGAGGGCAACAAAATTAATAAAGGGAATGGAGGGACTGCAATACCCAGAGAGGTTGGCAAAACTAGGACTATTCAGCCTGGAAAAGAGAAGGTTGAGGGGGGACATAATAAATGTGTACAAATATGTTAGGGGACAGTATAGAGATCTTGCCAGGGATTTGTTCAAAAGGAGGGATATTACGGTAACAAGAGGGCACTCACTAAGACTGGAAGAGAAAAGGTTTCAGCACCAGCATAGGAAGGGGTTCTTTACGGTAAGAGCAGTGAGAATATGGAATTCACTGAGTGAGGAGACGGTAATGTCGGATTCACTACACCAGTTCAAGCGGGGACTGGATGCATTTCTAGATACCAGGCAGATTTCAGCATATACTTAAAAATAAAATAAAATAGTAGGTTGATACAGGGATTTATTCTGACTGCTGGTTTCAGAGTCGGGAGGGAATTTTTCCTCAGGTGAAGATTGGCTAAATCATTTGGGGTTTTTGCCCTCCTCTGGATCAACTTTAGCAATTACAGAACTAACAGGTCGAACTTGATGGACGCAAGTCTTTATTCGGCTTTACAAACTATGTTACTATGTTACTATGTAGAAACTCCATTTTCAGGACACGTGTTTAAGGATGTTTGTCCCTCATCAGTGCAAGACAGGAGAGAACTTGCTTGTATGGGTGAGTGACCTCTGACAGGGCATCCAAGGGATACATTTTCTCTTTGTGGAGAAGTTACCTACTTTGCTAAGTTAGCTACTTGGCAACTCCTTTTGAATTCCTATGTTTACCCTCAGTTAAAATAACAAAACTTATACTTACCACCGGCGCCGTTCCTACGGTGTCCCTTCCAGTGCTCCCTGCGATCCCTTCGGCCAATCAGCGGTGGCTTCATTTTCCTCTGCTATGGATAGAATTGACATCCAGGGGAAGTGAAAGAGCAGCAGCAACTCTCACTTACTCCGAATGTCTTGATTTGTATGAAGGAGGGAAAAGTGAAGCAGCGCTGATTGGCTGCAGGGATTGCGTGATATAACAATGTCACACAAGCCCTGGGAGAGCCAGTGCCTACACCGCTGGAACAGCGCCGGCACTGGAAGTGAGTGTTATTATTTTACTGGGAGAACACATAGGGACCGATATACTGTTGCAAGTAGCTCCTCCATAAATGGTTGTTCATTTTTTTCTTTTTTGATTTATTTAAGGATTTTTTTTGGAATTTTTTCCTAATGTTCGGATATCAGATGCATCAGAACTCTCCTAAACAACGATCAATTGAATATTTGTATACGTTATGGAGGAGCGACTTGCAACAGTATATCGGTTTATTTATCATGGTGTCGTTGTTATTATCTGTTTTGTTGTATGTGTCCTCATGTATTTATATGTATTTTTCCATTTTTTGTTTCCTCCCCCCTCTCTTCCATTTCATCTCCCTCTCATGTCTGTATACTCATTTCTTATCCCTCGTATATGTGGCCGGATCTATTCACATTCCCCTTTATTCTTGTACTGCATGACAGTCTTTATTAGTACGGAGCGGTACTTCTTTAGAGTGCTGTATGGGGAACCGTCCTCGGAGTCGTACTGTGCGCGTGCGCGGGCGATTCACTCCCCCTGCTCTCGCGTCGCCCATCTCTATGGCGCCGATGCACTTCCCGGATGTAGTCTTTTGACACTTCCGGGTCACGCCGCCGTCATGATGGGCGGTGCGGGACCTCGGGGGGCGTTGACTCTCCCAGTGTACGCGCCGCTCGTACCTCTCCGCTGACGGTCATCCTGAACTGTCACATGACCACATATGTGATATATTGAAGGGGCGGAGTTATACATTTAAAAAGGTCCTTGTACCCTTGTTATCTACGCCTCTTGATAAAGCACCCACGAAACGCGCGTCGAGGCAGCCTCTCTTGACAGACACTGGCCCTCCCTTGTCTCTAGTCACGTGTGATACCTTGGGGTGAGTTTACTTTTACCATGTACTTGATGTTATGCACACGCCCGGACTGACTGGCGTGTGCGGGAGTAGTGGTTCCACTGGACCATGAACCGGAGAGTGCCTGGAGGGGCGTGACCAAGTATCTGGCCGATCCGACCAAGGTGGCACGACGGCATACGACGCCAGTGCACCAGGGAGAAACCGGGCAGAGGGACCAGGTGCTACTCCAGGTCAAACTCCGGACACGGGGGTTGACCCACACAGGGATTACTGGAACAGGCAGGTTAGGCTGGCACAGACTGGTGGATATAAGCGAACACGGCAGGTATGCAGACGGGTGGATACAGGCGAGTATGCAGGCGGGGAGGTACTGGCCGAAAGGACGGGCTGGAGCAAAGAGAGGACAAGACCCAGTACAGACTGGGTCACAGAAACAGAACCGCAGATGCGGTAGCCAAACACAGCAGAGAGGGAACGCCCGAAGCGGTGGGCAAGAGCAGAGCAGGACGGGACTGCCGGAGCAGCGAGCACAAGCAGAGCAGGACAGGACTGCCGGAGCAGTGAGCAGATGCAGAGCAGGACGGGGCTGCCGGAGCAGCGAGCAGATGCAGAGCAGGACGGGGCTGCCGGAGCAGCGAGCAGATGCAGAGCAGGACGGGGCTGCCGGAGCAGCGGGCAGATGCAGAGCAGAAACCGCAGGAGCGGCAAGCAGGGCAAGAGCAGAGCGGAAACCGCAGAGCGGTAAACAAGGCAGGAGCAGAGCGGAAACCGCAGAGCGGCTAAGAAGGCAGGAGCAGAGCGGAAACCGCAGAGCGGCAAACAAGGCAGGAGCAGAGCGGAAACCGCAGAGCGGCAAACAAGGTAGGAGCAGAGCGGAAACCGCAGAGCGGCAAACAAGGCAGGAGCAGAGCGGAAACCGCAGAGCGGCAAACAAGGCAGGAGCAGAGCGGAAACCGCAGAGCGGCAAACAAGGCAGGAGCAGAGCAGAAACCGCAGGAGCGGCAAGCAAGGCAAGAGCAGAGCAGAAACCGCAAGAGCGGCAAGCTAAGCAGGAGCAGAGCGGAAACCACAGAGCGGTAAACAAGGCAGGAGCAGAGCGGAAACCGCAGAGCGGCTAAGAAGGCAGGAGCAGAGCGGCAAACAAGGCAGGAGCAGAGCGGAAACCGCCGGAGCGGCAAGCAAGGCAGAGCAGGGGGGACAGGGCTCTGTTCACACGGAACAGACAGGAAGAGAAAGGCAGAGCCAGATACCCACAGGGTACTTGCAGTGAAGTAGCGAGTGGACCACAAACTCACAAACGGGAGTACAGAGACAACAAGCAGGAGTTAGGTACGAGTTCAGACTCTGCAGAAAAAGGAAGGGAACGGACATAGAGGCAAAACAGGTAAAGGATAGGAGAGAGTTCAGACTGGAACTGAGTGTACGGAGGAGACCGACACTGCAGCGGGATACAGGAGCGGGTCTGGGAATACGGCCCCCAGAGAGGCGGGACGAACAGGCAAGGAGCGTGTTCAGACAGGACAGACAAGATAGAGGAGCGGGTCTAGGTAATCGGCCCCTAGAAGGCGGGAGGAACAGGCTAGGAGCGTGTTCAGACAGGCCTGGAAATACAGCCTCCAGGATAGGCAGACAAGAGAACACAGACAGGACTCAGTTCAGACACGGGAACTGATACCGCAAGGCAGGAGACATAGACAGGACTCAGTTCAGACACGGGAACTGATACCGCAAGGCAGGAGACAAAGAACGGGACCTGGCACCTTCAGAGTGCAAGCACACACTGAATGAAACACTATGCTCAGGCAGGGATAGATGGGAGCAGCTGAGCTATATACCAGGTGACAGACAGCAATAGGCTGAGAACGCACAAGGGGTGTGACCCACAGCAGGTACAAAAAGCAGGAAGTGATCGGGCGCCGCCCTTAAGCAGCAGAAACAGACACAAACAGACAGCATGGAGGGAAGCCAGAGAGACATTCTGGACTGGAGACCAAGTGCGCACTCTTGCACAGTGGGAGATGGACCACCATGCAAGGACGCCGCCAGGTATGTTACACATGATATTTATTGGAATAATGATGCAACTGTGCAGGACTATGGTATATGTACTCCCCATATAATAAGTGTCACACTCTTTGAGGCAGCCCTTTTCTGGTAGATATTGGCCCTCATCTGTCCCTAGCTAGGTGTGATACTTTGGGCTGAGTTACCCCTATTATGCATTTGATACACACTGCAGCAATAGAAACATTGTGCAGGATTATGGTATTTGTGCCCTCTATACATTAAGTGTCACATTATTATTTTTTATTTTGCTCTATCTCACGACTTATTATTTTTGCTTCTTGGATCTGTTTGTCAGCACCTTACTGTCTTATTTATATATGGACTTTTAATATGAAATTATAATAAACTTTTGTATGCCATTATACTTGTCTTTCTCCTGGTTTATTATTTTAATCCAATGTGTATGGGGACTGAATCTTTACTTTAAAGCTTTGCTTTTCTATTTTCTCACATAGACACTAATACAAATGGCGCCTGACCCAATACTTTAATGACATTTTTATCATATTGTGCATTTTCGCTTTAGCTTTTTCTTCCTGTCCAACGACGAAATGCTAGAAATTCTCTCTGAGACTAAAGATCCTCTGCGGGTCCAACCACATCTAAAGAAGGGCTTTGAAGGCATCGCAAAGCTGGAGTTCCTTCCTAACCTGGACATCAAAGCCATGTACAGCACCGAGGGGGAACGCGTAGAGCTCATCCAGACCATCTCCACCTCCGAGGCTCGGGGGGCCGTGGAGAAGTGGCTCATCCAAGGGGAAGATGTCATGTTAAGGAGCGTGCTTGATGATATTGCTCGGTCACGAATGGTACGGATCTACCTACAGACCAAAAGCATTAATTGGAACTAATCTAGTACTTTTATATTTGTATAAGATTATTTGGCAGCAGTGAATGATTTGTGGATGATGTATCTCATTGCTATAGAGCCAGGTAGCAGATCTTCTACCTGCAATCGGTAGAAATGAATTTGCTAGATAAAACTAGTAAGGTTGTCCCTCTCTTAAATGCTTCTGTCAACGTAATTTAACTTTGTTTTTTAAAAGGCATACCCTGAGACTGCAAGAAAAGACTGGGTGAGGGAATGGCCGGGACAGGTCGTGCTCTGTGTGTCTCAGATGTTCTGGACAAGTGAAGTGCATGAAGCTATCGGCAGTGGCCCAGAGGTACGGCATAAGCTCCTTTACTGATCAAGGTTGCTTCACTAGAAACAGTCATGGCTGGAAGTGTTGGCACCCTTGAAGTATTTTTCCATAAAATTATTGCAATTGCATGTGTATTTTTTGTTATACACATGTTTATTTCCTTTGTGTGTATTGGAACAACACAAAAAAAACAGAGATAAAAAAGGCAAATTGGATATAATTTCACACAAAACCCCAAAAATGGGCCGGACAAAATTGTTGGCATCTTTCCAAAATTGTGGGTAAACAATTTTGTTTCAAGCATGTGATGCTCTTTCAAACTCACCTGTGGCAAGTAAAAGGTGTGGGCAATATGAAAATCACACCTGAAACCCGATACAAAGGGGAAAAGTTGTCTCAATCTTTGCGTTGTTACATGCCACACTAAGCAGGGAGAACAGAAAGAGGAGAAGAGAACTGTCTGAGGACTTGAGAACCAAAATTGTTGACCAATATCTTCTTTTTGTGTTGTTCCAATACACACAAATGAAATAAACATGTGAACAACAAGATGTGTAATTGTAATAATTTTCTGGGAGAAATACATATATATACATTCATAGACAGACTTCATGAGTTCTCCTGCTAATAGACTGTCATACCTAGGGACGCAGCTTATAGGAGTTTCCAGGGGCGGATATACCACTGGTGCAACAGAGGTAAGGGGACCCACATTCACATCAAAAAATGCAAGTAGCTTCTTTCACAGTACGTTATTAGACTGCAAAGAGCCCATGTACTGTTCTTGCCCAGGGGTCTTCTCCTGGGGGTTGCAGTTGTACAGCGGCTCAATATCTTGAAGGTACCCAAAAGGCTCCATAGTATTGTTGGGATTTTGCATTGATTCATGCATCTTGTCTAGAGATGAGCAACTAAATTTGCAGGACCTTGGTCTAAGAGAGCAGGTTAGTAGTCTGTGGCTGTTGGATGGGAGCCTTGCTAACCGCCTTTTACATGCCGGCATCCCTGGCTCCTCTTTTGATTAGCCGGCCAGGCGTGATGTCATTTGTGCCTCACACCACAACTATGACATCGACATCAAAAGAGGAGCCGGAGATGCCGGTTCATGGAGCTCCGGTCCTGCGGCCGTGGAATACTGACCCGACTGTTGGACCAGAGTCCTGCAAATCCATTCGCTCATCTCTACTCTCGTCATATCTACCAATAAGGGAAGACATTGTATGGGATTTCCCATAATACCAGCATAAAATAAATCCATCTGCATTGAGTTTTCCATGCTGTTTGTGGCAGGGTTTTATAGAGGTACATCTGGGTATTTGGAGCTCTGGGTTCAATCCAGATCTCCAACTTCTATAAAGATATGTTGTAAAATTGTTATGTACATTATAAAGTGCCTGCATATTGTGGAGTTCTCAATCTAGTCTGCAGCTTATAATCTGTATAGATTTCAGCCCCCTTGCAATATGTATGTTCTATGAATGTTTCTGCAGATGATTTCACCGTTACATCCTTCTTGTAGGGCCTGAAAAACTCCTATGATAATCTGCAGCTCCAGCTAAATGATATTGTGGAGCTTGTGCGAGGAGGCAAATTGTCCCAGCAGACTCGCAGCACATTGGGGGCTCTCGTCACCATAGAGGGGCACGCTCGTGACGTGGGCATGGAAATGATCCAAACAGGTTTGTGCAAACATCATGGCTGGCACCAAACTTTCCAATACCATGTTCTATTTATCATACACTACATGGAGAAAGGTATTGTGCCCCCTCCACATTACACCTACAGGGGCTTTTATGGCCTCCTATTCTAAATCCATATACAGGATGTTAATATGGAGTCCGTCCCTCTACAGATATCACAGCTCAATATGCAGAGCACCTTCATACATTTCACCCCATTCCTATGTTCTTTCCATATCTATGTTATATTCCCCCCTCTTTTCTTTGAGTTTTCATAGGACACAATTGATCTTGTCACAGTAAAGCAATCTTGGGGTGTACTTACAATGACGTCTATGGGGCAGTAGTCATTTATGCATATTGAGATGGTGGTCACTATATAGGAATGTTTTGGCATCTGTAGGTGTCGGCGTCCCCTGTATATGACTCATTGGCACAATTGATATTCTTTATAGTCAGTGTTTTGGATGGCCTAGGTGCGGTGTGTAATATTTTCTATCAATGGTGTGTGTGCCCTCCTCTGTGCGGTGTCCTTCCATAACCATGGATGTACTAATAAAGGGTTTTTATGTCAATTCCTTTAATGACCTTTTGTTCGGCTTCTTTGTAGGTATTATGTAATTCTCCGAATGGTCAGCCATTCTAAGCCTGAGCAGACATATGGCAATGTAATTGATGTGTGACTGACATTGTTCTTCCCTATGTTGCGGTGACATATTTATGCTGCCATTGTGCAGTATTTGTTCTAATTAATCATCCTAAAGGTGTTTAGTGGGGTTGAGGTTGAGAACGTGTGTGAAACAGTTCTGCTCTTCTATTCCCTTAGGGTTGGAAGCTACAATTGTTTAAAATGTCTTGTGCTGAAGCATTAAGATATCTTTTCACTGGATCTAAGGGGCCTAGACCAACCCCTAAAAACAAGGCCATACCCCCACCAGCAAACTGTACAGCGGGCACAATGCAGTTAATAGGGTAACGTTCTCCTGGCATTCACCAAATCCAGACTCGTCCATCAGATGCCAGATAGAGAAGTGTGATCCGTCACTGCACAGAACAGGTCTCCTCCAGAGTCCTGTGGTGGCGGCTTCACACCACTCCATCCGACGCTCGGCATCGTGCTTGGTGATGTAAGGCTGCATGCAGCTGCTCGGCCATGAAGCTCCTGGCGGGGGCGCAGTGTTTGTGGTGATGTTACCAATGGAGTCAGGAAAGCGTTCTGCCCTCTGCTCCTCAGCACTCAGTGACCCCGCTCTGTAATGTTCCGGGGTCTCCTGAGTTGCTGCAGTTCCTTCTACTCCTTAATAATATCACTCACATGTGATGGGGGAAGATTTAGGAGGGAAGAAATTTAATATCCAGACTTGTTACCCCGGTGGCTCCTATTACAGGACCGCGCTGGTATCAGAGAGCTCTGCACCACCAGCCGTTCTGTCATATGTTAGTAACAGCACACAGCATGGGAGGGCGGATGTTATACACCGGGGGGCGTGGGGATTGATGTTATACACTGGTGGGGGGCGAGAGTCTTAATGTTATACAAGGCCGAGGGGCTAGATGTTATACACTGAGGGGCAAGGGGACGGATATTATACACCAGGGGCGAGGGGACGGATATTATACACCAGAGCCGAGGGGATTGATGTTATACACTGGGGGTACAAGGGGCTAGATGTTATACAAGTCCGAGGGCTGCATGTTATACACTAAGGGGCGAGGGGACGGATATTATACACCGGGGCGAGGGGACGGATATTATACACCGGGGGCGAGGGGACGGATATTATACACCGTGGGCGAGGGGATGGATATTATACACCGTGGGCGAGGGGACGGATATTATACACCGTGGGCGAGGGGACGGATATTATACACCGTGGGCGAGGGGACGGATATTATACACCGTGGGCGAGGGGACGGATATTATACACCGTGGGCGAGGGGACGGATATTATACACCGTGGGCGAGGGGACGGATATTATACACCGTGGGCGAGGGGACGGATATTATACACCGTGGGCGAGGGGACGGATATTATACACCGTGGGCGAGGGGACGGATATTATACACCGTGGGCGAGGGGGACGGATATTATACACCGTGGGCGAGGGGGACGGATATTATACACCGTGGGCGAGGGGGACGGATATTATACACCGTGGGCGAGGGGGACGGATATTATACACCGTGGGCGAGGGGGACGGATATTATACACCGTGGGCGAGGGGGACGGATATTATACACCATGGGCGAGGGGACGGATATTATACACCATGGGCGAGGGGACGGATATTATACACCGTGGGCGAGGGGACGGATATTATACACCGTGGGCGAGGGGACGGATATTATACACCGTGGGCGAGGGGACGGATATTATACACCGTGGGCGAGGGGACGGATATTATACACCGTGGGCGAGGGGACGGATATTATACACCGTGGGCGAGGGGACGGATATTATACACCGTGGGCGAGGGGACGGATATTATACACCGGGGGGCGAGGGGACGGATATTATACACCGGGGGGCGAGGGGACGGATGTTATACACCGGGGGGCGAGAGGCCGGATGTTATACACCGGGGGGCGAGAGGCCGGATGTTATACACCAGGGGGAGGGAGCGAGGGTGCAGATGTTATACACCGGGGCTGGGGGCCGGATGTTATACCCTGGGGGTCGGATGTTATGCAAAGGAGGGCTTGGGGTTGGATGTTATACAGTGGGGTTGAGGCGATGGATTTTATACACTGGCGGGGGGGCGAGGGGACGGATGTTATACACCAGGGGGAGGGAGCGAGGTGACGGATATTATACATCGTGGGCGAGGGGATGGTTGTTATACACTGGGAGCGAGGGGACGGATATTATACACCGGGGGGCGAGAGGCCGGATGTTATACACCAGGGGGCGGGAGCGAGGGGACAGATGTTATACACCGGGGCTGGGGGCCAGATGTTATACCCTGGGGGCCGGATGTTATGCAATGGAGGGCTTGGGGTTGGATGTTATACAGTGGGGTTGAGGGGATGGATTTTATACACTGGCGGGGGGGGGCAAGGGGACGGATGTTATACTAAACTAGGGGCAAGGGGCGGATGTTATACACCGGGGGAGGCGAGAGGCCGGATTTTATAAACTGGGGGCTGAGAGTCCGGATGTTATACACCGTGGGCAATGGGACTAAATGAAAAAAGCAGAATTCGGTGACTAGGAGTTTTGTCCTATAATGTATGGGCATTTGCCTTCCCTATAGAAACTCTCCCTTGTGATTCTGCAGTGTCTTAGAGGTTGACTTTCTTTTCCTACATTGCTCAGGAGTTTCTCATGAAACAGACTTCCAGTGGCTTGCCCAACTCCGCTATTACTGGGAGAATGAGAATGCGAGAGTGCGAATCATCAACTGCAATGTGAAGTCCGCCTATGAGTACCTGGGCAACTCCCCACGCCTGGTCATCACTCCGCTCACTGACAGATGCTAGCGGACTCTGGTATGATGTGATGGGTTATGCTCAGAAATCTTTTTGACTTTTGTATGATGCATGAAACTTCTTAGAAAGTTTATTGATATTTCATACCAGTTCTTTCATGTTTCATTGGTAGATCGGTGCTTTTTATCTAAATCTTGGTGGAGCTCCAGAAGGTCCGGCCGGCACAGGAAAAACTGAGACCACCAAAGATTTGGCCAAGGCGCTGGCCGTGCAGTGTGTGGTCTTTAACTGCTCTGATGGTTTGGACTACATAGCAATGTCAAAGGTACATACAATGTTAAGCTGCTCCATTGCAGATAATAAACTGACTCCAACCGATGTTCTGCTGACATCTTTTGATTGTATAGTACAGACCAAAAGTTTGGACACACCTTCTCATTTAAAGATTTTTCTGTATTTTCATGACTATGAAAATTGTACATTCGCACTGAAGGCATCAAAACTATGAATTAACACATGTGGAATTATATACTTAACAAAAAAGTGTGAAACAACTGAAAATATGTCTTATATTCTTGGTTCTTAAAAGTCGCAGGTTAACAGCAGCTCAGATTAGAGACCAGGTCAATTCCACACAGAGTTCTAGCAGCAGACACATCTCTACAACAACTGTTAAGAGGAGACTTTGTGCAGCAGGCCTTCATGGTAAAATAGCTGCTAGGAAACCACTGCTAAGGACAGGCAACAAGCAGAAGAGACTTGTTTGGGCTAAAGAACACAAGGAATAGACATTAGACCAGTGGAAATCTGTGCTTTGGTCTGATGAGTCCAAATTTGAGATCTTTGGTTCCAACCACCGTGTCTTTGTGCGACGCAGAAAAGGTGAACGGATGGACTCTACATGCCTGGTTCCCACCGTGAAGCATGGAGGAGGAGGTGTGATGGTGTGGGGGTGCTTTGCTGGTGACACTGTTTGGGATTTATTCAAAATTGAAGGCATACTGAACCAGCATAGCTACCACAGCATCTTGCAGCGGCCTGCTATTCCATCCAGTTTGCGTTTAGTTGGACCATCATTTATTTTTCAAAAGGACAATGACCCCAACACACCTCCAGGCTGTGTAAGGGCTATTTGACCAAGAAGGAGAGTGATGGGGGGCTACGCCAGATGACCTGGCCTCCACAGTCACCAGACCTGAACCCAATCGAGATGGTTTGGGGTGAGCTGGACCGCAGAGTGAAGGCAAAAGGGCCAACAAGTGCTAAGCATCTCTGGGAACTCCTTCAAGATTGTTGGAAGACCATTTCCGGTGACTACCCCTTGAAGCTCATCAAGAGAATGCCAAGAGTGTGCAAAGCAGTCTTCAAAGCAAAAGGTGGCTACTTTGAAGAACCTAGAATATAAGACATATTTTCAGTTGTTTCACACTTTTTTGTTAAGTATATAATTCCACATGTGTTAATTCATAGTTTGATGCCTTCAGTGTGAATGTACAATTTTCATAGTCATGAAAATACAGAAAATCTTTAAATGAGAAGGTGTGTCCAAACTTTTGGTCTGTACTGTATATACTTTTTTTTAGTTTTTCCAAGGGCTGGCATCATCGGGAGCATGGGCGTGTTTTGATGAGTTTAACCGTATTGAGCTGGAGGTGTTGTCCGTGGTGGCCCAACAGATTCTCCGCATCCAGAGAGCCATCCAGACGAAGATGGACATGTTCAACTTCGAAGGAACAGAACTGAAGTTTAACCCAAATTGCTTCGTAGCCATTACCATGAATCCTGGCTCCGCGGGACGTTCTGAGCTGCCGGATAACCTCAAGGTAAAGAGTCCCAGTGCCTTGCATCGGGTCCTTCCACAACATTTCTATAGGATTAAGCTCAGGACTATGACTCGGCCATTCCAAAACTTTGTTTATTCAACCATTCTTTTGTAGAACGACTTGTGTCTTTGGGCCATTGTCTTGCTGCATGACCCACGTTTTCTTGAGATTCAGTACATGAACTGATATCCTGATATTTTCCTTTAGCATTTGCTGATAGATTTTAGAATTCATTGTTCCATCAATGATGGCAGCCGTCCTTGGCCAAGTGCAGCAAAACAGGCCCAAAGCATGTTACGATTACCATCTTTGTGTTTCATAGATGATAGGAGGTTCTTATGCTGTAATGCAGTATTTTCTTTCTGTAAACATATAGCTTCTCACTTAAAATCTCTATCTTGGCCTCATCCTTCCACAAAGCATTATTCCAGTTACCTATTGATGTGCCCAGGTGAGTTTTAGCAGTGACATTTTAAATCGCATTGCCTTTCTCCTTGCAATCCTGCCATGCTCGCCATTGTTGTTCATTGTCCTTCTGATGGTGGACTCATGAACAATTACATTAGCTAATCTGAGGAGAGGCCTTTAGTTGCTTAGAGGTTACCTTGAGTTCCTTTGTGACCTCACAGACTGATGTAGCTTTAAGTCAAATTTATGCAGTAATACAGAAATTTTTGAGGGGTTCACAAACTTTCAAGTAAATACTAGGTTTACAAAAGAAACATAAGATTTCATCAAAGGGATTATTCTCCCCCGAACCTATATGAGATTGTACATTTCCTATGTATAATCACAACACCTGATGCCCTCATTTCTGCAAGCTCCTTAATATTGATGTCCCGTTCTCCTATTTTCCAAAATGGACACAGTAGAGGTGTGGAGAGAGATTTGGAAAGTGTTAAAGGAGTATTCCCATCTCCAAGATTCTATCCCAATATGTAATAGGTGTAATAATAATATTAATAGCAAATACCTCCAATTGGAAATGTAGTATAGTTCTTCTGATTAACTATGTCGCTTAACCCATGTGCAGGGCATAGCAGTAGCTTAGGTATCCATGGTTACGACCACTAGCAAGTAACTAACTGTTACTATGAGTGCTCGTAACCATGGATACCTAAGCTACTGCAATGTCCTGCACATGGGTTTAAGCAACATAGCTAATCAGAAGAACTATACTACATTTCTAATTGGAGATATTTGCAAACATTATTATTATTACACATATTACATATTGGGACAGGATCTTGGAGATGGGAATACACCTTTAACCACACTTTGACTGACTTTCCTCTGATGTGGAATAGACACATCACTTTTAGGTCTGGGGTGGAGGATAGTGTAAATGGACATAATGGGTTCCCCGGCTCTATGCCTAGTTTACAGTAATTTAGTTTCATTTGTTGACTGACCCATCTGGTTTGCGCATTTCAGGTTCTTTTCCGGACTGTAGCAATGATGGTCCCCAACTATGCTCTGATTGCGGAGATCTGCCTTTATTCTTACGGTTTTCTGCACGCTAAACCTCTCTCGGTGAAGATGGTAATGACTTACCGGCTGTGCTCGGAGCCGCTCTCGTCCCAGTTCCATTATGATTATGGGATGCGTGCAGTAAAGGCTGTGCTGATCGCTGCTGGCAATCTGAAGCTGAAATTCCCCCATGAAAATGAAGAGATTCTTGTAAGTTCTGAACTGTTGGTCGCTTTACATCTCGTATAGGATAGCATTACCATCTTACCGAGAAGCATTTGGATCACAAAAATTAGATCTGTATGATTTTATAGTAGCAGACAGAGACTTGCAAATAATTTCTGCACATTACTGTTCCTGGCTTGTTAGATCTCATCTGTGCAAAAGTGTCAAAACTATAGTTGTTAAACACGTAGCTTGTTCATCTTATGGGACAGTTTTGATTTTTAACTTAAACACATGTATTTTAGGCTAAAAATCATTTTAACAATTGGGTTTTATTAAAAACGTTGCATCGCTTGGCTTTCACCGGCTTTTTGATTCCCTGCACATTCAATTTTGATAAGGTCTGTGGTCATAAATAAACTGAGAGGAGCTCAGAAAAAGACAGATAAAACATTTACAAACTCCCCGTCAGCCAGCAAAAACGAGTTCACTGACAGTATCTCACTTAACTCATTCTGCAGCCGGCAATTAACAGTGCAACACAGAGGCCACATGTATTCCCTATGGAAAAACAATTCTGCAGCATATTTTAGTGCAACTCAGCAGCGTTCCATTCCTCTTTTATCATTCCTGGAAATGTAGGAATTAATTGAAATCTGTCAATAACGAGTACCCTACACAGTCTGACAATGTCACCACTGTTTGGGCACAGTCAGATTGTATAGGGTTGTCCCCTATATAGATTATATATACATTATATATCATTTACACATACATTTCCAGGAGGTATAACACAGGGACGATACAATGTAGAGTTTTAGGAAAAGAGGTTTCATACTTATTTTTTGGAGAATACTATTCTTTACTAATACAGACATACCACAAGAACTGACGGCTCCTTTGTAATGGGGTTCTTCACTTTTAATATTGTTTCATGTCATATTGTATATGAATTATTTTATCATTTAATCCTTTTTCATTCTATTTAGCTCTTGCCGTCAATTAAGGATGTAAACGAACCCAAATCTTTGTCTCATGATATTCCTCTGTTCAATGGGATTACCAGTGACCTGTTCCCTGGCATTCAACTTCCGGAAGCCGACTATAAGGTATTAAAATATAATAGTGTCTTAAAGGGGTTTTCCAAGACTTAAAGAGGACTTGTCCCTCGCCATAAATATGTAAATGCCGCTGTTCTCCTGACTCCGGCATTGTTTTTCTTTTCTTCCTGCTCCTCTCCGTTCCTGACATCTGTCACTCTCCTCTAGCCCTTTAAGCCAACTGGGCAAGGCCTTCCTGAAGACTCCCACAGAGAGGACTTGATGACCACGCCCACTTGGCTATTAAAATTATGAACTAGATTTCTATAAAGAGGCTATATCTCAGGAATGGAGAGGCGCAGGAGCAAAAGAAAACAACACCGGATTCAGGAGAACAGCGGCATTTACACCAGGTAATAAAATTGCATATTAATGGCAAGTGATAGGTCCTATATAGCTGGCCAGCTATCATTTGGATGACCGTTATCTTTCCCGGCTCCCCCATATTCAGGAATGCTCGCTCCTGTTTTCTCTATGACCGAGTCGCTGCCAGAATCTTATGGCAGCTGCTAATTTCAGGGTCAGAAAATAAGGATTGGGTGATTAAATTCCAACCACCCGATTTTTATGTCCCCCAACATAATCTGTCATGAGGCCCCCATACACAGTAGATGGTAGACCAATCCCATTGAATTCACCCGATCCTGATCCACTGCTTTGGAATTGGGTTACATGACCTTGTCATTCATCGTCCGGTCCCATTAGTGCAACCTGGGCAGCTGCACAGGGGCACCAGAGGTAAGGGGGCTCACTTATACCTCCAATGCAGGATGATCTGATGTAGAAAAAAAATGGTTAAAACATCTGTGAGTGATTTATCACTAGTTTAGTTGTAGGTTATGGAGAATTTTTTTTTTAGATGAATGAATTGATTCGCAGGAGACTAATCCAATGGCCAGGTGTCATGGGTGCGTCAGATGTGACAGACAGTCGCCCTGCAGTTGGTTGCAGGAGATCCCTTCGTTTGGCATTCCAGACATCTTCTTAGCGGTCTCACTGTAGGACCCAGCGGCTACCTCCCTCCTGTTCTAACTGACAATCAGGCCTGGGTGTTTAAATACTTCCTGGTTGCTACACAGAGGTGCCAGTGATATTCACATGACCCCTTGTGAAGGCTTGGAGCAAGTGCAGTTCTTACTTCCTCTCTGGTGCTAAGAGGATGTGTGTGCCATCTCTCTGAAGTCAACTCAAGCTAAGCTACTTCCCCTGTGTCTGTCTCCCCTTGCGGTCTTTAGTTGTCAGTGGGGATCGACTAGTGCTCACCCCCCCTTCCCTATCCAGGGCCAAGCGCTAAGGAAATACAGGGATAGGTTCCTGTGCGGCAATTGGTGAGGAACCAATATAGAGTCGGTAGGGGAGACAGGGTGATTGCAGATCAGCCTAGGAGGTCTCCATTTCCCCCTTTCCCTAGTGTCTGGGCTCCCTTCCCCTCATCCCTTTGTGTCGCACTTTGTCTTTCCTACACTGTGCGTGACATCAGGTCAGTGGTGGGCACTGAATGAGACCCCTGAGAGCCACCTTATTTCTTCCTGCCCCCCCGGCTCTTCTTCACATTAGCCGGCCTGGCATGACGTTATGGTTGCAGCATGATGTACACCAGGCCATATAATCAGAAGAGGAGCCGGGGATGCCGGCAGCTAAGAGGCGGCTCTCAGGGGTCCCGTCCAGCGGCCACAGAATACTGATCTGGGTCCTGAAAATGTATTCTCCCACCTCTAATTGGATCCACTGTAAACAGACTGATGAAATATTTTACCTTCCTTTTGCTCAGGATTTACTGGAATGCGCACAGGAGAGCAGTGCTGGACACAACATCCAGCCCGAGAAGGTCTTCCTGGAGAACATGATCCAGACGTATGAGATGATGATTGTCAGACACGGGTAAGCTGGAACTACAGAAGTCCATGGGACGGGGGATTTATTCTTCGCTGTTTCCATTTTATACAATGGACCATGCTGCATTTTGTTTATCCCGTACAGTTTTATGTTGGTTGGAGAGCCGTTCTCTGGAAAAACGAAGGTCCTCCACGTCCTCGCTGATACGCTGTCTCTTATGAATGAGCGAGGGTGCGAAGAAGAAAAAGTGATTTACCGGACAGTGAACCCTAAAGCCATCACCATGGGGCAGCTGTTCGGGCAGTTTGATCCAGTGTCACATGAGGTTCGTCTATGATTGGAATTATTGTTTATAATACTAATATCTTTGCTGAAAATGGGAAAATCTCCCCTTTTATGGCTTATGGACATGGTAGAAGGGGTTCCTTCAGAGACATAGACCCCAGCCATACATTGCCGGGCAATCATTTTATTATGACTTACTCCCTGTTTGCACAAAAATTTTATTTTCCTCATCAGACATGGAAGCAACAAATTGTATTATTTATGCCAGAAATTAGCATAAATTTGCATACTTCCAGCCACATTCTGACTAGACTGTGTCTGGCCTCACTCAATACACTTGCTTTGAGTGAGGTCACGCACTTCTAGTTGGCATGTGACCGCATATATGCAAATCACTTACTTGCGGTCTCTCCCGGTGCCGGCACATTCACTTCAATAGGGGCCACGTGTAGTCAATACATGTGTATCATCAATATCATAATCCCAGGCATTCCCTTTAATAATCCTTTCAATTGTGGGATTGTATTGGATTTTATGGGAAGAGCAATTTTATTGATGCCTCTCTTCATTTGCAGTGGACCGATGAGATAGTCGCTAATACTTTCCGGGAGTTTGCGTTATCTGAGACCCCGGAAAGAAAATGGGTTATCTTTGATGGACCTATTGATACGCTAGGGATAGAAAGTATGAACACAGTCCTAGATGATAATAAAAAGGTAACTCTCTATTTTACTCTGTGAAAACTTTTTTTTTTAAATTTAACCACTTCCCGACCACCCACTGTAGATAAACGTCGGCGCTGCCAGGGCTCTGTGCAGCGCGGACGCTTAAAAACGGTGGGTGGTCCCGCAGCGCTCAGCACCCCGAGGGTCCTGCAAGCGCTACGGGTGCGGTGCAGAGCGATAGCTCTGACAGGGAACATGATCGGGACCTGATTGGATCAGGTCCCAGTGATGTTAGCCATTTGCTGTCTTCTATATGCCGCGATCTATAGTGATCGCGGCATATAGAAGACAGCAGGAGGAGAAGGGGGTCTTCTACTTACCTCTCCGACGACCCCTGATACCTTCCAGGACCTGACGTTGCTATGGCAGCTGGAGGTCACATGACCGCCTCCAGATCTGCCATATATGGTGTCCTGCCAGGCTCAGCCTGCAGCTGAAGCCTGGCAGGAGACTCTGACTGTGAAACAGTCAGCAAAGATCTCATGTAATGTAATATATGTCTATTACATTACATGAGATCAGTGATCAGAAAAATAAAAATTAATGTCCCATACAGGTACTAAGTAAAAATGTAAAAAAAAAGTAACAAAAAATGTTTTCAAACTACTAAAAAAAAAAAATCACAAAATAAATAAATAAAATATTAAACCGATAAATCCGTATATTTATGCAAAAACAAAAAAAGTACACATATTTGGTATCGCTGCATCTGAAACAACCCGAGCTATAAAACTGTCACACTAATTAACTCCTTCTGTGCACAACGTAATAAAAATAAATAAAAAACGGAGCATGACACATGACTGTCGGCCCAAATATGGAAAAATTATAGCTCTCAAAATATGGCGACGCAAAAACTAGATTTTACAAAAAAAAGCGTCTTTTAGTGTGTTACAGCTGTCAGTCATAAAAACCCGATATAAATCTGGTATCTCTGTAATCGCACCGACCCGAAGAATAAAGTAATCTCTTCACTTATACCGCACGAGGAACGGCGTAAAAAATAAATAAAACCAATTCTTCACCTGCTACTGATTTGTTTATTATGTCTCCCAATGTGCTCACCACACATCTAGATAAGTTCCCTAAGGGGTCTAGTTTCCAAAATGGTGTCACTTGTGGGGGGTTTCCACTGTTTTGGCACATCAGGGACTCCCCAAATGCGACATGGCGTCCGCTAATTATTCAAACAAATTTTACATTCAAAAAGTCAAATGGCGCTCCTTCCCTTCCGAACCCTGCAGTGTACCCAAATAGTGGTTTTCCCCCACATATGGGGTATCGGCATACTCAGGAGAAATTGCACAGCAAATTTAATGGTGCAATTTCTCCTGTTATCCTTATGATAATGCAAAATTAGGGGATGAAAAACATTTTTTGTGGGAAAAATGTGAAAATTTTATTTTTACGGCTCAATATTATAAACTTCTGTGAAGCACCTGGGGGTGCAAGGTGCTCACCACACATGTAGATAAGTTCCCTAAGGGGTCTAGTTTCCAAAATGGTGGCACTTGTGGGGGGGTTTCCATTGTATAGGCACATCAGGGGCTCCCCAAATGCAACATGGCGTCCGCTAATTATTCAAGCAAATTTTACATTCAAAAAGTCTAATGGCGCTCGTTCCCTTCCGAACCCTGCAGTGCGCCCAAACAGTGGTTTTCCCTCACATATGGGGTATCAGCGCGCTCAAGAGAAATTGCACAAAAAATTTAGGGGTTCATTTTTTCCTGTTACCCCTGCAAAAATAAAAAAAAATTGGGTCTAAAGTAATATTTTTGTGAAAAAAGTAAAATGTTCATTTTTTTCTTCCACATTCCAAAAATTCCTGTGAAGCACCTGAAGGGTTAATAAAGTTCTTGAATGTGGTTTTGAGCACCTTGAGGGGTGCAGTTTTTAGAATGGTGTCACTTTTGAGTATTTTCTGTCATAAAGACCCCTCAAAGTGACTTCAAATATGATGTGGTCCCTAAAAAAATGTTTTTGTAAATTTTGTTGGAAAAATGAGAAATTGCTGGTCAACTTTTAACCCTTATAGCTCCCTAACAAAAAAAAATTTTGGTTCCAAAATTGTGCTGATGTAAAGTAGACATGTGGGAAATGTTATTTATTAATTCTTTTGTGTGACATATCTCTCTGATTTAAGGGCATGAAAATTCAAAGTTTGAAAATTGCAAAATTTTCAACATTTTCGCCAAATTTCCGATTTTTTTCACAAATAAACGCAAGTGATATCGAAGAAATTTTACCACTATCATGAAGTACAATATGTCACGAAAAAACAGTCTCAGAATCAGCGGGATCCGTTGAAGCGTTCCAGAGTAATTACTTCATAAATTGACAGTGGTCAGAATTGAAAAAATTGGCCCGGTCGCTAAGGCAAAAACAGGCTCTGGCGCAAAGTGGTTAAACAATTCTCGACTGCCCATATGATGATGCCATGTGTTTGGAAGCTTCTAATAGTTTTTTGGGCAACATCTGAGTTAATTAGAGACACACCTGTGGATGTATTTTAATGCACACCTGAAACACACTGCTTCTTTGTGTAGCATCATGGGAAAGTGTAAATAAATCAGCCAAGATATCAGGAAGAGAATTGTGGACTTGCACAAGTTTGGCTCATCCTTGGGTACAATTTCAAGATATCTGAAGGTGCCTCGTTCATCTGTACAAACAATTATATGCAAGTACAAACAAGATTGGAATGTCCAGCCATCATACCACTCAGGAAGGAGACGGGTTCTGTGTCCCAGAGATGAACGTGCTTTGGTCCGACATGTGCATATCAACCCCAGGACAAAAGCAAAAGACCTTGTGAAGAGGATGGCAGAAGCTAGTAAGATTGGCAGAGTGACAATTCACAGTGAAACGAGTACTGTATCAACATGGGCTGAAAGACCACTCTGCCAGGAAGAAGCCATTACTCCAAAAGAAACATAACAAATCCAGATTAATGTTTGCAAATGCACACAGGAACAAAGACCTTAATTTTTGGAGACATGTCCTGTGGTCTGATGAAACTAGAATTGGACTTTTTGTGCATTATGACCATCGTTAAGTTTGGAGGAAAAAGGGAGAAGCTTAGAAGCCTAAGAACACCATCCCAACTGTGAAACACGGGGGTGGCAGCATCATGTTGTGGGGTTGCTTTGCTGCAAGAGGGACTTGGTCCACATCACAAAATACGTAGTTGACTTCATGAGAAAAGAAGATTATGTTGTCAATACTGAAGCAACATCTCAAGACATCAGCCAGGAAGTTAAAGCTTGAGCAGAAATGGGTCCTCCAAATGAGCAATGACCGGAAGCATACTGCCAAAATGGTAACAAAGTGGCTTAACCCCTTCGTGACCAAACCAATTTTTTTAAATCTGACCAGTGTCACTTTATGTAGTAATAACTCTGGAATAACATATCCCATAGCTTTTGAGACTGTTTTTTGTGACACATGATACTTTATAATAATGGTAAATTTAGGCTGATATGGTTTGTGTTTATTTATAAAAATATCAGAAACTTGGCAAAAATGTCTTAAAAATTGCACTTTTCAAACTATGATTGATTATGCCTTTAATCCCAATAGTCATACCACACAAAAACAGTACTAAATAACATTTCCCTCATGTCTGCTTTACATCAGCACCATTTGTAAAATGTTGTTTTATTTTATTAGCATTTTAGAAGATTTAAAAATGTAGCAGTTATTTTTCATTTTTTTCAAGGAAATTTACAAAACTTATTTTTATAGGGACTTGTTCAGTTTTGAAGTGACTTTGAGGCTGCGTGCCCACTGTGCGTTTTTCAAGCGTTTTTGCTGCAGAATTTTCGAAGCGAAAATGCTTAAATGCTTGGTAATGCGTGCCCCATGGTCCTCAATGATAACCCGCATGTGCTGTGTGTTGGTATATGCAACAGTTGTGGACTTCTTTGTTTGTGTGAAGGAGGACTTTATGCTGATCTGACAGTAGATGGCGATGTTGTGTAAAGTTTCCTTGTTTACTGTATTGTAAAAGAAAAAAAGTCTCTCTTGTATTTTCTATTTTGTTCTTACTTCCTGGTGCAGTACTGTGTAACTGTGCGTTTTTTCCTTTACCCCATGTTCTGAGAAGTAAAAGCTTGTTATCCCCTGTAATCTGCTATGTGAAGTTTTATACTGCAACTGTGGGTATCCAGAAGCTGTGCAACACTGTGCACATGCTGCGGAAATTTACGCTGCGGATTATCATTGCGGAAAAATCTGAAGCATATCCATTAATTTTGCGGAAACGCGGCATAATTCCCGCCATTGACTTCCATTGAATTGCATAATTTCTTAATGACTACATGTACACATGTGGATATTAAGTGATTCAATGTGTGGTTGGTACCCAGGTCTGGAGAAGAGGAGACTCTCCTCCAGACCCGGGTACCATAGTACCTGTAGATAAAAAAGAATAAAATAAAAAATAACATTATACTTACCTTCTCATGGCCCCCGGTCTCCTGTATGGTGCGTCCGGTGTCTTCGGCGGCTCGTGGTGGTGTAAAAGGACCTTCCATGATGTCATTTAGTCATGTGACAGGTCACGTGACCATTGATGTCGGAGGTCGCTTGACCTGTCACATGACTAAATGACGTCATGGAAAGTCCTTTTACACCATCGCGAGCCGCCCAAGACACCGGACGCACCGGAGAAGGAGACCGGGGGCTATCGGAAGGCGAGTAGAATGTTTTTTTTGTTTACCATTTTTATTCTTTTTTTAACTATTAACTTGGTCACACTATATAAATCCATGCCGGTTGCATGGATTTATATAGTGTGACCAAGTTGTCAAGCACTTTTCCAACTGATGCTAAAATCGCTTGGAAAAGCGCTTGACAACCCGCATGCAAAAATGCATGCAAAAACACTTGACAAACGCTTCTACCTGGCGGGAAAAACGCATGTAAAATCCGCATGCATTTTTCCTGCCAGGGAGATACAGAAAAAATCTGGAGCATTTTTGCTTCGTGGGCACTTAGCCTGCGAGTCTTATATGTTGGAAACCACCCAAAACTGTTACCATTTTAACCCCTTTAAAGCCCATGACGTACTAATACGCGTCTGTGCCCTGGGCTTTAAAAGCCTGACCCGTATTAGTACGTCACCGCGATCGCGCACACAGGCGATCGCCGCCGGGTGTCAGCTGATTGTCACAGCTGACACCCGGTACTATGTGCAGGGAGTGGTTCCGCACCGCTCCCAGCACATTAACCCCCGCAATGCTGCGATCGAAGTCGATCGCAGCATTGCGGAGGCAAGGGGAGGTGATCGGTATACTCACCTCCTCTTCCGGCCTCCAGCGCTGTCTGCCGCGGCTTCCCGGGTGTTGCCATGACTACCCGATGTCGTCATGACAACATCCGGGTCACCAGACAGCAGTAAGATTGTTTGGACATGCGCAGTGCATCTCCAAACTATCTTCTCCCTGTCCAGCGCTGACAGCCTGCATGGCACAGGGATGGTGCTCCATCCCTATGCTGTGCAGGCGATCAGAATAAAAAAAGTGAAAGTCCCACAGTGGGACAAAGTAAAAAAGTGTAAAAACTCCCAGAAAGTGAAAAAAAAAAAAAAATTGTAAAAATATAAAAAAAAAAATAATCCACTAAAAATAAAAATATAATGTACCCATCAATAAATATTATTATGAAAAAACAAACAAACAATAAAAGTACACATGTTTGGTATCGCCGCGTCCGTAACGACCTGGACTATAAAACTGTTCCACTAGTTAACCCCTTCAGTGAACACGGTAAAAAATAAAAATAAAAAACAAAGCAAAAAACAATGCTTTATCATCATACCGCCATGCAAAAAATGGAATAACACGCGATCAAACAGACGAATATAAATAAAAATGGTACCGCTGAAAACGTCATCTCGTCCCGCAAAAAGCAAGCTGCCATACAGATCCATCATCCGAAAAATCAAAAAGTTACAGCTCTCAGAATATAGCAATGCAAAAAAATATTTTTTTTTATAAAATAGCTTTTATTGTGTAAAAGCGCCAAAACATGAAAAACAATATAAATGTGGTACCGCTGTAAACGTACTGACCCGAAGAATAAAGCTACCTTATCAATTTTACCACACCCGGAGCAGAATAAAAAAAAACAAAAAAAAAATTCCTGAATTGTTGGTTTTTGTTTATTCTGTCTCCCAAAAGCTGGAATAGAAAGCGATCAAAAAATGTCACATGCCTGAAAATGGCACCAATAAAAACGCCAACTCATCCCGCAAAAAACAAGCCATCACATGACTCTGTCGGCCAAAATATGGCAATGCAAAAACTAGATTTTACAAAATATGTCTTTTAGTGTGTGACAGCTGTCAATCATAAAAACTCAATATGATTCTGGTATCGCTGTAATCACACCGACCCGAAGAATAAAGTAATCTCATCACTTATACCGCACGAGGAACGGCGTAAAAAATAAACGTATAAAGTATTTTTTTTTCCACTTTTTCATTTTTACGAATCAATTTGTGAAGCACCTAGGGGTTCCAAGTTCTCACTATGCATCTAGATAGGTGCCTTGGGGGGTCTATTTTCCAAAATGGGGTCACTTGTGGGGGAGCTCCACTGTTTAGGCACATTAGGGACTCTCCAAACCCAACATGGCGTCCGCTAATTATTCAAGCAAATTTTACAATCAAAAAGTCAAATGGTGCTCCTTCCCTTCCGAGCCCTGCCGTGCGCCCAAACAGTGTTTTTTCCCCAAATATTGGGTATCTGCGTGCCCAGGGGAAATTGCACAACAAATTTTGGGGTCCATTTTTTCCTGTTACCCCTGCGAAAATAAAAAAAATTGGGTCTAAAGTAACATTTTTGTGAAAAAAGTTAAATGTTCATTTTTTTCTTCCACATTCCAAAAATTCCTGTGAAGCACCTGAAGGGTTAATAAAGTTCTTGAATGTGGTTTTGAGCACCTTGAGGGGTGCAGTTTTTAGAATGGTGTCACTTTTGGGTATTTTCTGTCATATAGACCTCTCAAAGTGACTTCAAATGTGATGTGGTCCCTAAAAAAATGGTTTTGTAAATTTTGTTGGAAAAATGAGAAATCGCTGGTCAACTTTTAACCCTTATAGCTCCCTAACAAAAACAATTTTGGTTCCAAAATTGTGCTGATGTAAAGTAGACATGTGGGAAATGTTATTTATTAACTCTTTTGTGTGACATATCTCTCTGATTTAAGGGCATAAAAATTAAAATTTTGAAAATTGCAAAATTTTCAAAATTTTCGTTTTTTTCAAAAATAAACGCAAGTGATATCGAAGAAATTTTACCACAATCATGAAGTACAATATGTCACGAAAAAACAGTCTCAGAATCAGGGGGATCCGTTGAAGCGTTCCAGAGTAATTACCTCATAAAGTGACAGTGGTCAGAATTGTAAAAATTGGCCTGGTCATTAACGTGCAAATCACCCTCGGGGGTAAAGGGGTTAAACACTGCACCCCTCAACGTATTTAAAATTGCTTTCATATAGTTCATTAACCCTTCTGGTTCTTTTCAGGAAGTAATGGAAAGTGGAATGACAAGAATGAAAAAGTTTATTTTTACAATCTAGATTTTGATAACTTCTGAACAGGCAATTATAGCCGGCATACTTTAAAGGTAGTTATTTGGCCATGAACTGCCAAGGCAAACATCAGGACCACACAATCAAGATATCAAGGTGCCGATAAAGTTAAAAGGAAGCCCCCACACTGTGTTAACTATTTAGATTCTATAATCACTATTGACAACAGAATCAGAGGGGTTAAACGTCCATGGTCTGTGCCAACACTGATCATGGCTGATGCAGCAAGTTGTCAGCTATAATGTACAGGTGACAGCTACAGGATAGTCACCTGTCGGGGAACGCTAGTCTCTTATATTGCAGATCAGTAAAAAGACGTCTATTGGTCAATAAGGGGTTAAGGATAACAAAGTCAATGTTTTGGAGCGGCCATCACAAAGCCCTGATCTTAGTCCTATTGAAAATGTATGGGCAAAGCTGAAAAGGCCGGTGCGAGCAAGACGACCTACAAACCTGGATCAGTTACAGCAGTTGTGTCAGGAGAAATGGGCCCAAATTCCGACCTAAGAGTATGTGCCCACGTAGCGTTTTACAAGCGTATATGCTGCGGACTTTCCTCAGGGTAAACGCTTGTGAGACGCTAGGTAATCTGCCCCCCATGGTCCCCAAGGGGAATCCGCAAGTTCTATGCCCATGCTGCGGATTTTTCCGCAGCGTTTTTGATGCGCGCAATAATCCACAGCATGTCAATTAATTTTGCGTTTCCGCAAGCGGAATTGCCTTTGCAATGCAATAAAAAACGCAAGGCAATTCCGCATGTGGAAAACGCGCGATAAACGCAGGATAAACGAGCGTGGAATTCCGCATGTGGAAAACGCGCGATAAACGCAGGATAAACGCGCGTGGAATTCCGCATGTGGAAAACGCGCGATAAACGCAGGATAAACGCGCGTGGAATTCCGCATGTGGAAAACGCGCAATAAACGCAGGATAAAGACGCGTGGAATTCCGCATGTGGAAAACGCGTGATAAACGCAGGATAAAGACGCGTGGAATTCCGCATGTGGAAAACGCGTGATAAACGCAGGATAAACGCGCGTGGAATTCCGCATGTGGAAAACGCGCAATAAACGCAGGATAAAGACGCGTGGAATTCCGCATGTGGAAAACGCGTGATAAACGCAGGATAAACGCGCGTGGAATTCCGCATGTGGAAAACGCGCAATAAACGCAGGATAAAGACGCGTGGAATTCCGCATGTGGAAAACGCGTGATAAACTCAGGATAAACGCGTGTGGAATTCCGCATGTGGAAAACGCGCAATAAACGCAGGATAAAGACGCGTGGAATTCCGCATGTGGAAAACGCGTGATAAACGCAGGATAAACGCGCGTGGAATTCCGCATGTGGAAAACGCGCAATAAACGCAGGATAAAGACGCGTGGAATTCCGCATGTGGAAAACGCGTGATAAACGCAGGATAAACGCGCGTGGAATTCCGCATGTGGAAAACGCGCAATAAACGCAGGATAAAGACGCGTGGAATTCCGCATGTGGAAAACGCGTGATAAACTCAGGATAAACGCGTGTGGAATTCCGCATGTGGAAAACGCGCAATAAACGCAGGATAAAGACGCGTGGAATTCCGCATGTGGAAAACGCGTGATAAACGCAGGATAAACGCGCGTGGAATTCCGCATGTGGAAAACGCGCGATAAACGCAGGATAAACGCGCGTGGAATTCCGCATGCGTTTTTCCGGGAGAGGACATGCGGAAATGAAGCAGAAATTTTCTGCTTCATTTCCGCAACGTGGGCACATAGCCTTATATTGTGAGAAGCTTGTGGGAGGAAATCCCAAATGTTTCACCCAAGTCATTCACTTTAAGGACAATGGTACCAAATACTAATGAAATGGATGGAAAGTTTTGACTTTGTTTTAAGCATTTTTATTACTTACTGCATTCTCGCTCTCTCATTATTCTGGCATTTGGCAAATATTACAAATGATGGTAATCCTAATTGACCTAAAACAGGAAAGGTTTATTCTGATTTCATGTCAGATATGGAGAGAAACATGCAGATACTGTGTGTCTTTTTATATAGTGTATGGAAACTTCTGGTTTCAACTGTATATGAGATATTGAAATTTAATTGGTCATATTGTAATTTATTTTGAATGAAGTAAGTGAATTCCCACATTAATTTGACATTATATAATAATGTCTTTATATTTAAATAAATCTCAAGTGATTTCAACAATACAACAGGATGTTATTTTCTTATAATAAAAAAATTAAAATAAAAAATTCTATTGTGGTGTTAATTTTGTAATATTGATTTCTTTATCTGTTTCATTTATGTCTCAGTGTTTGAAAAAGGCCTTTTGCATAAGGCTGAAACGTTACATTGAATTTTGGGATTTCTTTATGAAATAAAGAATTGCATTATCATTATGAATATTTGAGTGCCGAGTATCTATATATACACTGGCATGCCAGGCATGTCAATCTCCACAAGGAGAAAAATGACCCTTTAGATCCCAGTGAGAAGCCTCTCATACAGTCAAATCGGATCTCATGCTTTGTACTGACGAGGAGCAATACCCTGAAACACCGTGGCTGCAAATTGAGATTCTGGTTTGGCTTTTATCCCAAGTCATGTGACAAGGCTCGTTAAAGGGTCGATATTGACTTTTAGGATTGCTACTTCCAATAGACTTGTCACTTATCTCACTTAGCAAATCAGAATATACCGTAGATCATATATAATAGAAATAATCATTATCCACTGTCTGTCTTTCCAAAAGTGATAATAGGAAGTGCAGCCATATCGGTTGTGACCTTTGAATTAATTTCTCAGAAACAGACAGTGAACAGTCATTTTGTCAGGATGTTATATCAATGACTAAGTCATTAGTTTCCAAGAAGCTGCTTTAAAATTGACAAACTACTTCTTCCTATTTTTGCAGCGGTGCAATATTGCCATCTTATTAGAGAAGAGCAGTTAAAGAGAATGTGTTATCAAAAAATAACCAATTGTTTAAATTACCTTTTTACATGAAATTTATTATTTTTTTTTTTTTTTACTTTTTTTCCACTATAGTAACCATCTAAACTAAAAAAACACACCCACAGATCCTGCAATTATCACCCTGGCCAAAATTAGTTTCATATTTCCTGTTGTATGCAGAAGATTTTTCAGCAGTTTTATTATCATCAGTGAAAATGACAATGAAAGATGACACCTCTATATAAAGCAGATAAAGTAGCCACCATTCACAAGAAATGAGTCACAGCTCACCTCCTCACCCTTCCTTCACAATGAGTCTATTCTTAGGACTAGTGGCCAGTGTGAAAATTGTAAGACTTCAGGATTGGTTTTTTTTTATTGTGATGTTAAAAAGTGAAAATCTAAAAAAAATGACATTTAAAGTAAATTTAATGTAATCCCTTCTCACCATGGACAGTTTTAGTTTTTGGGCTTTTTCTTTGTTCCTCTCCTTCTTTCTCCCCTTTCGTGTGACATAGCTGTATGAGGGCTGTTTTTTTTTACCCTACAATATACTGGAAAACTGGAACAAAAATTCCAAGCGAAGTTAAATGGGATTGCGTTTTTCATTGTTTTTGGGTTTTGTTTCTAAGGTTTCATTGTGCAGTGAAAATGACCTGTGAACATGATTCTTCATGTCGAGCAAACTTGAAAAACCAGATATCAAACTTGTATAGTTTTATTTTGATGGTGAAAATATTTCAGAGATTCGGTGGATAGAGCTTTATGAGTAGAGATGAGCGTTGTTCTACTCGAACTGTTCGCCAATCTCAAATTCGAGCTGTTTTGGGCGGTGTTCGAGCCGGTCGGCGAACACGAACAATTTGAGAAAAATTCGGCTGTTCGAGGTTATGTTCGATAACTGTTCGTGCACCAAAATCATAACTGGATTTTTTGTCAGTAATGCTGAAAATTAATGTTAATACGCAGTTTGAGTGTACAGCGGGGTGGGGGGAGGGGCAGGGGATGGATCTCTGCAGGAACAATGAAGATCTCCATTTTTTTTTCTCTTTCCCGCATTTGCAGTGGGGAGGTGCAATCTGTCAGCCTATCAGCAGCGCACACACGGAGCGAAGTGCTTTTTTTCACACAAGCAAGGGCATGTGTGATTGGCAGTGTATGTCACATGTCCTTGCCCTATAAGACCAAGCCATTTTCCCCGTCGCCACCATTTTCTCACTGCTGCAGCTGCGTGTTAGACGGCACCGCTGTTGCTGTGTGCGCTATACCTTGTTAATTTCAAGCCAATTTTCGCACAAATATACAGATAGCTTGGGAGTAGGGAATAGTTGTGATTGCAGTCCTTTTAAGGACTAGGTTACAGCATTTCCTACGACTTTTATCAGGCAGGTCTGTGCTCTTAAATAGATAGGTTGTGGGAGTAAAGACTAATTGTAATTGGAGTCCTTTTCAGGACTAGGTTACATCAGTCCCTATCAGTTTTTGCCAGGCAGGTCTGTGCCAGTGCTGTGCAAGTTTTTTTCACAGCATTTGGCTGAATCTAGCAAAGCTAATCCTTTTTGGCCTATTGCAGAGTGTGTTAGTCAGTGGAGTAGCCTATCTGTGTTGCAAGATATACCACCTGTGTATAGAATACCAATTTTTTTACTGCACCTAGTGAAGTAAAATCTTTTGGGCATAGCATCATTCTATTAGTCCATCTATACTGACCTCCATCAGGTTGCAAATTAAAAATAATTTTTTTCTGCATCTAACCCAGCCAATAGTTTTGGCCTAATACCACAGTTTGGCCACTCAGCTCTGCTCGGTTACCATCCATTGTTTTTTTGTGCAAACAACTCCAGAGTTGTGAATTAGTTAACCACCAAAATGAGTGGAAAAAGGCCTGCTGCTGGTGGAAAGGGGAATAGGCGTGTTGGGAAGGGGAAAAAAGGTTGTGTCCGTGGGGTAGGTGCAGAAGAAAGACCATCTTCCAGCCAAACTAAAATGTCTACTTCTTTTAGCGGACAATGTGATAAGATCCCTTTCTTACGGCCACGCCAATCGCTACAAATTCCAGATGAGGCACAAAAACAGCAGGTGCTTCAACGGATATCAAGTGCTCCTTTAAGTGGGCTCTCCTCCACATCAACTTCAACATCACAAATACTCCAGTCCTCAAAGGTGTCACCCAAATCGCACTTGCTTCCTCACAGCTCCCAAGTCTCCAGCTGCCCGTCTGAGTATGAGGTAGAACAGATGGTTGAGTCTGCAGAGCTGTTTACTCATACTATAGCCTGGGAATCAGAGGTCGACTCCAGCGCTTCTGTGAATCCAGACGAGGAAATGATCTGCACTGATGCCCAGAATCTTTGAGTCGGATCCAGGACCAGACGCAGAAGGTTCTGACCATAATGTAGACCCTCATTCCCAAACTGTAACTCCTGTTGGTGGAGACAATGAGGAAGACTATGATAAGACTCAAATACCTGATTGGAGCGACAACTTTAGTTTTTTGTCAGGGCAGGAACAGGTTGGCTCTGAGGACGACGGGTGTGATAACGCACAGGGTGATGATGATGAGGTCGGAGATCCCACTTACTGTCAACCCACAGTCAGCCAAGAGATGAGGTCAGCAGAGGAGGTGGAGGAAGATGCTAGTGACGATGAGGTCAGGTTGCGCCTTCCTGGACAGAGACGTAGTACTGGAAGCACGTCAACAACTGCATCCTCAAACACAACTCTGCCTCTCACCACAAGTCGTGGTGGCTCTTCAGGTCGCATGGGTGCTAAGCCTTGCATAGCCTGGGCATTTTTTCAGATCGATAAAGATGACCCAACTCGTGTTATCTGTAACATTTGTCAGCAAAAGCTAAGTAGAGGCCAAAAAATACATAGTTTGAGTACTTCATGCATGAACCGGCACATGGACATGAAGCATAAGTTGCAGTGGGAAGCTCAGTGTGCTACAATGCGGTCTAGCCGGCCGGGCCAACCACCGTCTGCCATATCTTGTGCATCCGCAGCCTCTTCATCCTCTGTGACTGGGGGGACAGCAGTCACACCTGTTTTGGGGCGCAGACCTGCCACCTCTTTACCCGCAACAGCCAGCGTGATTGGCAGGTCATCATTTTCTTTGGAGGTGGTAACACCAGCTGGTCTTGAGCGCTGTCCGACATCGATAGCACCACCTTTGGATCAAGGCAACCTAACATGTCCGCCTGCATCTTCCTCACAGACCGGCAGTTTGCCGGGGACACCCTTATCAACCCCGTCTAAGCACAATAGCCAGCCCTCGGTCCCTCAGATGTGGACAAGTAAAAGACCATTTCCTCCTAGCCATGAGAAAGCTAAGAGGTTGAATTTCACCATCTGCAAGCTCTTGGCTACAGAAATGCTGCCTTTCCGCCTGGTGGACACAGAGGATTTTCGAGACCTTATGTCCGTCGCAGTGCCCCAGTACCAGATGCCCAGTCGGCACTACTTCTCAAAGAAAGGTGTGCCTGCGCTCCACCAGCATGTCGCACACAGCATCACCGCTTCTTTGAGAAACTCTGTGTGTGACAGGGTGCATTTCACCACAGACACTTGGACGAGTAGGCATGGACAGGGGCGTTACATGTCGCTGACTGGGCACTGGGTAACTATGGTGACAGCAGGACAAGGGGCTGCTGTCCAAGTCTTGCCGTCCCCACGAGTTGTGCGTCAATCCTCTTTATGTCATTTTTCCTCCACTGCTTCTGCCTCCTCAACCTCCTCTCGGTCTTCCACCTGCACCCAAAGCCTGTCTGGTCATGCCACAAGCTTTCTAACTGCGCAGAAGGGATCCTGCACACCTCCTTACTATGCTGGCAGTAGGGCTCAACGTCATCAGGCGGTTTTTACATTGAAATGTCTGGGAAATGTGAGTCACACAGCTGAGGAGTTGTGGTCAGCTCTGGAGAACCAATTTCATGAATGGTTGTCTCCACTGGACCTGAAACCAGGGAAGGCCGTGTGCGACAATGCTGCAAACCTGGGTGCGGCCCTTCGCCGGGGCAATGTCACACACGTGCCTTGTATGGCTCACGTGTTGAACCTGGTTGTCCAGCAATTTTTAGCCCACTATCCCAGACTAGATGGCCTTCTGCAGAGGGCACGGTCGCTGTGTGCTCACTTCCGCCGTTCGCATCCCGCAGCTCAGCGACTTACATCTCTACAGAAGTCGTTGGGCCTGCCACTTCACCGGCTAAAATGCGATGTGCCTACCCGGTGGAATTCAACTCTGCACATGTTGCAGCGACCGTGGCAGCACCGACAAGCCCTGGTGCAATACGTTCTGACGTATAGCCTGGGCCAACGAGATTCAGAGGTGGGGCAAATCACGCTGGAGGAGTGGTCTCAGATCAGGGACCTATGCACCCTTCTGCACAGTTTTGAAATGGCGACGAAGATGTTTAGTGCTGACGATGCCATTATCAGCATGACTATTCCGGTGATTTACATGCTGGAGCACATGTTAAACAGAATTCGGAGTCAGGTGGTGGCACAAGAGGAGGTGGAGGAAGTAGAGGAGGAGGAGTTGTATGCGGAAGGGCTAACATCTGCAAGGTCCAGACGGTCGGCAGCACCAGGGCGGCAGGCATGTGAGGGTGGGGGAGATGATTTTACCAGGGCGCATGGTAGCAGCCAAACTAGTGAGGAAGGTGCAGGAGCCCAGGAAGAAGTGGAGGACGAACTGATGGAAGACTCATCAGATGAGGGAGACCTTGATCACATTTCTGTTGTGCGAGGTTGGGGGGAGAGGACAGAGGAAGGAAGCATGATTGTTACCTCGCCACCAACACAACAGGGACTTGGTGCTCCTGGATGCGCAACACACATGAGTGCCTTCTTGCTGCACTACCTGCAACATGACCCTCGAATTGTGAGAATTAGAAATAATCCTGACTACTGGGTTGCCACACTCTTAGATCCCCGGTACAAAAGTAAATTTGCAGAAATTATTCCTGCCATAGAAAGGGATGCACGCATGCAGGAGTATCAGCAGAGACTGTTGCAGAATCTTACATGTGCTTTTCCACAAAATACCAGTGGTGCACGTAGTGAATCTCACAGTTCCAACTTGCCAACCGTGGTCTGTATGGAATTGTTCAATAAAGGGCCCAAAATTAAGATAACATAGATGGGAGAGGTCTCTATGAATAGGAATTCCTAAGTATTTGATACCCTGTGAGGGCCAGGCAAAGGGAAAGTTGGACTGGATGGAATCCTATATGGATTTGGGGAGGGAGACATCGAGGGCCTCAGACTTCGCTGCATTGATTTTAAAATTTTACCATGTAACAAAGTGATCTATTTCAGCCATAACAGCAGGGATGGATATATGTGATTGAGTGATATATACTAGGACATCATCAGCAAATAGAGAGCACTTGTACTCGGTGCCTCCCACCTCAATCCACCTAATATTGGGGTTATGGCGAATTGATGAGAGCAGGTGCTCCGTCACTAGGATGTATAAGAGAGGGGACAGAGGACATCCCTGCCTTGTCCCATTGGTGATTGTGAAAGGTGATGAAAATGTTCTGACGCACCCCCTGGGCCTTGGGACACCCGGAGCCGGACCCTTTTTGGTGGATGCTGGTGGTTGTAGTCTTCGTGGCGGCGATCCGGTTCCGTGGCTCAGGGCGGTCAAACCAGTGGCGGAACTATTTATGTGGTTTTGATGTTTAAATGTCCGACTACGCCACCCGTGGATTGCGGTCAGAGTGAACCGCCGCTACAGGGCAGACCGCTAAGGCTGGTGTTGTGGGTGCAGCAGAGCGTAGCATAACTCCCCACGGGAGGAGTATAGCCTCAGGGCAGTGTATGCGGAAGATGGGGGTGATGGTGCAGGGCAGCAGCAGTAACGACACGGAGTCAGTGATGCAGTTCAGGGCCTTTACTCACAGTTCTTATTATCCAGACCACGTCTGCAGGTAACGGCTGCCCATGTCGTACTGTGCTCACCAGGTGAGGGGCTCAGACAACTCCCAGATAACTTTGGAGCACTTCACAGGACCCCCTTTGTGTGTCCTTTGTCTGGCCTTTCTTACCAACACTTCTGTCCGGCTGCCTCGGGCCTCCTCTTGGTAAACTTGGCGCCAGTTTCCCTGACCCTATGTGGTGCCTTCCTAGCGGGTGGAGCAAGGGGCTGCGCCACATAAAATGTCAGAGCCTCCGGTTTCTAGCTGAGGGTCGTTTCCTGCCTCCACTAGTTCGGGGACCGGTCTCCCCCTTTGGCCTGACCCCTCCACGCAGGTGGATTCGGGCGTGCGGTGGCGACTCGCCCGTCCGCACCACTGGGATCCCTTCATTCCTCGTTCCTGGAGCCTTCTCCGCTCCTCTTCCTTCCTTCTCCCTCTTGCAGGCCTGGGCCTCTGTTACTAGGCCCGCCTCCGGAGCAGAGCTCATGCAGAGCCCCTGCTCCCTGCCACTTCTGCTCAGACTTCTCTGCACTGAACTAAGATGATGCCCACCTTTTATACTCCCTTCTCAATGCACCCAGGAACTGCTTCCTCCCTGCTCCTGCACTGCAGGGTTCCCCTTCCTCAGTGTTCCCTCCCCCCACTCCAGCCAGGGACAGGGATTGTCGTGCCCATCTCAGGGGCATATTGGTCGCCCTGCCCCACGGCAATATGGTGTAATGCATGCAGGTGTCGGGTCCTGATCCACACTCCATCCTTATCTGAGAGTGAGATATCACACCTCTGGATGAGGTGCAATACGTCTGTAGCAACCGAGCCCTCGGTGCTACAGTTCCATTTATCTTCAGCCTAGGTGACGTATTGTGATACAGGGCCGTGATTTTGGCTATAAAAGGGTCCCCTAGACCCCTACCCCAAGCTTTTTAAGAGAATCATATATGGCGTGCCAGGAGACTCTATGGAATGCTTTCTCAGCATCCAACGAGAGTATCTACTTACAAATTTTTAACTGCATCTAGCCCAGGAAATACTTTGTGCCTAGTAGCAGTGTCTGCTAGTCAGCGGATTATCCCGGCTGTTAAGCAAGCTACACCACCTGTAGTTTGGACACTTAATTTTTTCAAAGGAAATGCTTCGGGACCACGGGATACTTAGTGAAGAGCATCAGGAGGCACCCCAAGGCATAGGGGCTGGGACTGGCAGTAGGGTGCCTTGCGGTGGACAGCCGAGCTCGATCCTTATAAAAGCTTTTTAACTGCAGCAGCTTTAGTGGACGCTACTGGAGCTGGAATTACGCGGCTGCTGGCATGAGACTTGCCCTCCAATAGATCCTTGTAAATGGATTTAAAGTGTATTCATTCAAATTAGAGGGACAATTTAAATTTAAAAGCTTAGAGCTGCCTCCACCACAGGGGGGCTCTCTCGACCCACCAGCGGACAGGCACCAGTATTGGGAGAGGGGGGCTGGCCGTCAGGGTTCACCGCGGCTCTGGCACAAACCCGGCGACACGGAGGTGGCACGGGCAGGAGCGGACTGGCCGTCTCGGCTTCTCACTTTTTGGATTTTAGAAGGGCATGACATGCCTATATCTGTGTCTCCCCCTCCTTTTACTCCTCCACCTCTTTTCTTTTCGCATGACTATATGTACTTGTCACTTTTCCATGTGTTAGTTGTGTCTTCTGAGCAGTTTGTCAGCTTTTGGACACCTTTGAAGGTGTTTTCTATGTGTTTCTATGTGTTTTTCTTTGCCTGCCATTGGTTTTAACGGTGTTCGAAGGTGTTCGACGAACAGTTCGGCGAACACACGGGTGTTCGACGAACCGAACCGAACTCGAACACTACGGGGGTGGCTCAACACTATTTATGAGGGCTTGTTAATTGCTGAGGTTTTCATTAATAACATTTTTTGGGTTATATACGATGTTTCAATCCCACTTTTTCATGTACCAACATGGCAGCCATGGGGGCGGTCAGCAGGCTCATGGTTGCCACTGAAATCCATAAGCAGCACTTTCACTTAGTGAAGGGGGGTGGAAGGCAACATCCCATGGGCATCCAAAATGATGAACCTCTGGGACATCGCACCTTAACTACCACGGTCAGGGATTTACTGCAGCATCTAAGGGGTTAACAGCAGCAACCAGAGCTGCTCTAATAGCGGCTTTTACAGACAAATACCGGCAGTATAACACAGCTGGAATCTGCAGGTATATTGCGGGTGGAGTTGCAGAGTCCACTCCACACACTCGCACCCAACATGCACTATACATGTAGGGCAGATAGGGGTTAAACAACAGAGGACACGTTCCTTTTAAGCACTTAAGAATTTATTTATTTTTTACTTTGCAGATAGTATACTGGCATATGCTTTGTACTTAAAAGGAATGTCTGCATTAGTTAATGTCTTTTTGTTAGAAGGGCCCCAATATGCTGACTAAAGGATGATCTGTTGCTGGCAATCTCAGCGATAAGCCATTTGTTGAAAAATCTGGCAACAAGCATTTAATTCTCCTGCACTGCCACCAAAGGAAACAGGAGGTACTGCACAGTATCCAGTGAAATCAATAAGCTGACTATGTAATGAATGAAGTACTGGGACCTTCAAAGTGGGAATGACTCCATGTAACTGCTCTCTAGTCTGCATAAAATGGGTTCAGGTTTACAACGGAGAATCCCCACTATTAACCTGTATAGTGCCCCAAGTATGTGCAAGTGGTTTCTAAACCAGACAACCTCATTAAGTCTCATAACACCTTTGTCAATAAACAGGTATTCTCAAATTACTAAGTTGCTTTAATTAGTTAAACAGCATGAAAATACACAAGTTTGCCACTGACTTGCTTTTTCTATCTGCTGTCATTCTCCTGCAATGAGAGCTTTTATCTTACATAGTGTAAAGCTCATTTCCTTGGAGTTCAGCCACTAGCAGACCTTGGTAGAGAGTGTGCAGTAGTCACATTCCAGGAGAAAAGTTAATTCCTAACATACCGTTATCTCTGTCCAGCCCATTCATTTCTATACACCAGTTAGCTGCTCCCTGCCTTCTCCCTTTAGGCTTTTGACGAGATGCTCTTATCCATCCTGTAGAATCACAATTCCTGCACCCAGTATCTAGGCTCTCACTGTCTGTGGCTGTGTGCTTGCTCATCAGAGCTATCACTCTGGGAGAAGAGCCCGTCCTGCCAGAAATCAGGAAGTAAGGAGACTGCACAGCTCTGAGCTGCTCAAGAGATCACTTATGAAAACTCCTTTTAGGCATCAAACATTTCCTTTGTTCAAATAGAAAGAATATAGATCTACATATTTTAGAATGTGTATGAACTACATGTCTGAAATAAAAATAAATGATTCTAAATAATATATATATATATATATATATATATATATATATATACATACATATGTACAGTACAGACCAAAAGTTTGGACACACCTTCTCATTTAAAGATTGTTCTGTATTTTCATGACTATGAAAATTGTACATTCACACTGAAGGCATCAAAACTATGAATTAACACAGGTGGAATTATATACTTAACACAAAAAATTTGGGAAACAACTGAAAATATGTCTTATATTCTAGGTTCTTCAAAGTAGCCACCTTTAGCTTTGATAACTGATTTGCACACTTTTGGCATTCTCTTGATGAGCTTCAAGAGGTAGTCACCGGAAATGGTCTTCCAACAATCTTGAAGGAGTTCCAAGAGATGCTTAGCACTTGTTGGCCCTTTTGCCTTCACTCTGCAGTCCAGCTCACCCCAAACCATCTCGATTGGGTTCAGGTCTGGTGACTGTGGAGGCCAGGTCATCTGGCGTAGCACCCCATCACTCTCAGTTTGGTCAAATAGCCCTTACACAGCCTGGAGGTGTGTTTGGGGTCATTGTCTTGTTCAAAAATAAATGATGGTCCAACTGAACGCAAACCGGATGGAATAGCATGCCGCTGCAAGATGCTGTGGTAGCCATGCTGTTTCAGTATGCCTTCAGTTTTGAATAAATCCCCAACAGTGTCACCAGCAAAGCACCCCCACACCATCACACCTCCTCCTCCATGCTTCACGGTGGGAACCAGGCATGTAGAGTCCATCCGTTCACCTTTTCTGCGTCGCACAAAGACACGGTGGTTGGAACCAAAGATCTCAAATTTGGACTCATCAGACCAAAGCACAGATTTCCCCTGGTCTAATGTCCATTCCTTGTGTTCTTTAGCCCAAACAAGTCTCTTCTGCTTGTTGCCTGTCCTTAGCAGTGGTTTCCTAGCAGCTATTTTACCATGAAGGCCTGCTGCACAAAGTCTCCTCTTAACAGTTGTTGTAGAGATGTTTCTGCTGCTAGAACTCTGAGGAAGCCATACGGCGAGAGCGTGGGTTCGGGGCTAGGCTGACGACCTGGTGCGGGCTGCACACACATGGGTATGCATTGTTTCTGACTGTTTCTCTGACTCTACTTTTTGGGGAAGCTCCTCTTATATTCATGCTTTTATGGCATGCCTAATACATTCTTTACTGAGGGCTCCCATGTATAGGTATCTCACCTGTCATTAGTGGCACATTATTGCAGGGACTGTGATTATACAATCTACTGGGTAATCTATTGCATAGAGCTTTTGCATGGAACATTGAATGGATTACTACTATTATTATTTATTTTTCTTTGCGCAAGACACCTGCACTTTATGATTCATTGGGGAGATTATTACATGGACCTCTGCACGTAATATTGTATGGACTACCAATATATGTTTAACCCCCCCCTTCCCCTTTTTTTTCTCTCTGCAAAGTGCCTGGTATAAGTACTGCCCCATTTTTGTCCAATAAATGCAGCTGATCTCTGCGACCTGTGTATGTGCTGTGTGACTGGGCACTTCAGCCCTCACTGGGTACCCATCTTTACATCTTAAACTGTATGTTAAATTATGTATGCAAGTTTTTAAGAAATTGAATTAATAAAAATTATGTTTTTTATCGCTAAACTCAATGTCCTCCTCTCTTTCTGCTAGAACTCTGTGTGGCATTGACCTGGTCTCTAATCTGAGCTGCTGTTAACCTGCGATTTCTGAGGCTGGTGACTCGGATAAACTTATCCTCAGAAGCAGAGGTGACTCTTGGTCTTCCTTTCTTGGGGCGGTCCTCATGTGAGACAGTTTCTTTGTAGCGCTTGATGGTTTTTGCAACTTCACTTGGGGACACTTTCAAAGTTTGCCCAATTTTTCGGACTGACTGACATTTATTTCTTAAAGTAATGATGGCCACTCGTTTTTCTTTACTTAGCTGCTTTTTTCTTGCCATAATACAAATTCTAACAGTCTATTCAGTAGGACTATCAGCTGTGTATCCACCTGACTTCTGCACAACTGATGCTCCCAACCTAATTTATAAGGCAAGAAATCCCACTTATTAAACCTGACAGGGCACACCTGTGAAGTGAAAACCATTTCCGGTGACTACTTCTTAAAGCTCATCAAGAGAATGCCAAGAGTGTGCAAAGCAGTCATCAAAGCAAAAGGTGGCTACTTTGAAGAACCTAGAATATAAGACATATTTTCAGTTGTTTCACACTTTTTTGTTAAGTATATAATTCCACATGTGTTAATTCATAGTTTTGATGCCTTCAGTCCAAAATTTATCCAAAATTAATGGGTATGCTTCAGATTTTTCCGCAATGATAATCCACAGCGTAAATTTCCGCAGCATGTGCACAGTGTTGCACAGCTTCTGGATACCCACAGTTGCAGTATAAAACTTCACAAAGCAGATTACATGGGATAACAAGCTTTTACTTCTCAGAACATGAGGTAAAGGAAAAAACGCACAGTCACACAGTACTGCATCAGGAAGTAAGAACAAAATAGAAAATACAAGAGGGACTTTTTTTCTTTCACAATACAGTAAACAAGGAAACTTTACACAACATCGCCATCTACTGTCAGATCAGCATAAAGTCCTCCTTCACACAAACAAAGAAGTCCACAACTGTTGCATATACCAACACACAGCACATGCGGGTTATCAGTGAGGACCATGGGGCACGCATTACCAAGCGTTTAAGCGTTTTCGCTTCGAAAATTCCGCAGCAAAAACGCTTGAAAAACGCACAGTGGGCACGCAGCCTCAAAGTCACTTCAAAACTGAACAGGTCCCTATAAAAATAAGTTTTGTAAATTTCCTTGAAAAAAATGAAAAATAACTGCTACATTTTTAAATCTTCTAAAATGCTAACAAAATAAAACAACATTTTACAAATGGTGCTGATGTAAAGCAGACATGAGGGAAATGTTATTTAGTACTGTTTTTGTGTGGTATGACTATTGGGATTAAAGGCATAATCAATCAAAGTTTGAAAAGTGCAATTTTTAAAACATTTTTGCCAAGTTTCTGATATTTTTATAAATAAACGCAAACCATATCAGCCTAAATTTACCATTGTTTTTTGTGATGCATGATACTTTATAATAGTCTCGAAAGCTATGGGATATGTTGAAGCATTCCAGAGTTATTACTATATAAAGTGACACTGGTCAGATTTAAAAAAAATTGGTTTTGTCATGAAGGGGTTAAGCCACTTTGTTACCATTTTGGCAGTATGCTTCCGGTCATTGTCCATTTGGAGGACCTATTTCTGCTCAAGCTTTAACTTCCTGGCTGATATCTTGAGATGTTCCTTCAGTATTGCCACATAATCTTCTTTTCTCATGAAGCCATCTATTTTGTGATGTGCACCAAGTCCCTCTTGCAGCAAAGCAACCCCACAACATGATGCTGCCGCCCCCGTGTTTCACAGTTGGAATGGTGTTCTTAGGCTTCTAAGCTTCTCCCTTTTTCCTCTAAACTTAACGATGGTCATTATGCACAAAAAGTTAAATTCTAGTTTCATCAGACCACAGGACATGTCTCCAAAAATTAAGGTCTGAGTTCCTGTGTGCATTTGCAAACATTAATCTGGCTTTTTTATGTTTCTTTTGGAGTAATGGCTTCTTCCTGGCAGAGTGGTCTTTCAGCCCATGTTGATACAGTACTCGTTTCACTGTGAATTGTCACTCTGCCAATCTTACTAGCTTCTGCCATCCTCTTCACAAGGTCTTTTGCTTTTGTCCTGGGGTTGATATGCACATGTCGGACCAAAGCACGTTCATCTCTGGGACACAGAACCCGTCTCTTTCCTGAGTGGTATGATGGCTGGACATTCCAATCTTGTTTGTCCTTGCATATAATTGTTTGTACAGATGAACGAGGCACCTTCAGATATCTTGAAATTGTACCTAAGGATAAGCCAGACTTGTGCAAGTCTACAATTCTCTTCCTGATATCTTGGCTGATTTCTTTACACTTTCCCATGATGCTACACATAGAAGCAGTGTGTTTCAGGTGTGCATTAAAATACATCCACAGGTGTCTCTAATTGACTCAGATGTTGCCCAATAAACTATTAGAAGCTTCCAAACACATGGCATCATCATATGGGCAGTCCAGAATTGTTTAAATACATAGTAATCTTAGTGTATGTAAACTTTTGACTTTGCAGTAAGTAATAAAAATGCCTTAAAACATTATCTCTCTCATTATTCTGGCATTTGGCAAATATTAAAAATTATGGTAATCCTAATTGACCTAAAACGAGAAAGGTTTATACTTATTTCATGTCAGATATTGAGAAAAACATGCATATGTGTCTTTTTATATAGTGTATGTAAACTTCTGGTTTCAACTGTATATATGTATATATGTGCACATCTCATTGCTATAGCAAATCAGTGGGAGTCATCAACAGTGATAAAGTAATAGAAAAAAGGAAGAAAATTGAATCCTTAGAGGAAAAGTAAGATAATTTGTCTAAAAAATGCCAGTGTAAGGAGGCTCATAAGCTCCCCGGGGAGCCATTGCATGGTTTATAAGCCTCCTTACTCTGGCATTTCACTCTCCTCACTGGGATCTAAGGGGTAAAGTTTTTCCTTCTGAAGTCTCTCACACAGCTAAATCAGATCTCATGCTTTGCACTGCTGAGGGGCAACACCCCAAAACACCATGGCTGCAAATTGACATTCTAGTTTGCCATTTATCCTAAATCATGTGGCAAGGCTTGTTAAAAGGTTGATATTGACTTTTAGGATTGCTACTTCTAATAGGTTGCACTGGAAGAGACAGTTTGCAAGTTTTGGGTAGAATTTCTCTTCAATAAAAATACTTTTTGATTACACCAGTGATTTTTTTCCTTTCTCTACAGACTGGACCAGTCATTGGGGAAGCCCTCACTGTTTCTTTCTGGATAGATTCCACTTCCTACCACTATGAAATGGAATAAATGCTATGTTTTAGAGAAATTAACAATAGTAATGGTAATAATCTGACACCATATGATAGCAAATCCAAGCAACATGCCGTCATTTGTAACAATGGGAAAGCCTTTTTTTAAGAGGTTGTCCAGAATAAGGATGCCATATTTCATCGCTTTGTGGAAGAATAGGTAAATCGTTTCTCATGTTATATTCTCTGAACTGTAAATCGTAAACGGTTTCACAAATTTGGTTGAATGCCAGTGGACCCAAAAAATGCTAATTTCTAATAGTAAATTTAAAAATGACTTTTTTTTACTTTTATTTATTTCCAGATAAAGTGAAAGATCGAGGCTCTAATACAATTGGGTCAAGATTGAACCGTGTCGAGGACAAGGTAAGAAAATAAGATAAAACCATATATATTTATATTATGCACAGCTACTACTTACACATACACACATGGAGTACAGGATATACAGACAATTACCACATACTACATACAGAATATCTCTCACTCTCTGAAAAAGTGTAAAATACATAATGGTGCATCCAGACACCAATTCTACAGCGCTGCTCATACACTGCAAAGAGTCTAAATACCTGTGGTCATCTGTGACTTGCACACACAAGTTAAGGTGGCCACACACAATAACTGAACGTTGATTGCTGGTTCGGCCGTCCACTACCTCTCCCAACTCTCATACACGAGAAGGTTTGGCTTGGTTAAATGTTCATGTGTTTTCAAAGTGGAGAACTGTGAAAATCACTGCCAAACGGCTCTGGCAGCAGCTTATCACCTGAATAACAAAAGGGTCAGGCATTAAGGGTCAGGCAGTTTGAATTTTACCTCCTCTGACCTCATCTGTCAGGGAAGAGTCTGGATGTCCCCTTAGACTATTAGCTTAGTCTATTGTGTATGGAGGCTTAAAGGGGTTTTCCATTACTCAGACAACTACATCTCAATCCATATGTGTGTCCCCCAGTAAAATAATAACACCTATACTCACCTCCAGTGCCAGCACTATTCCAGCGGTGTCTGCACTGGCTCTCCTGGGGATTGCATGTGTCATGGGTGTGTCAGAAGTGACAGACAGTCATCCTGCAGTTGGTTGCAGGAGATCTCTTCATTTGGCCTTACAGACAACTTCTTAGAATATGTATCTCTAGGACCCAGGGGCTAGCTTCCTCTGGCTAATTAACACCCTGGCCTGGATGTATAAATACCTGTTGTGAGCCAGAGGGAGGTGCCAGCGATATTCATTGCCCCTTGTGAAGGCTTGAGCAAGAGCAGTACTTCTTCCTCTCTGGTGCTAGAGAACGTGTGCGCATTTGTCTGGAGTCGAGTAAAGCTAAGCGATTTTCCCTTGTTTGTCCCCCATTGTTGTCTTTAGTGTTCAGTGGGGATCAACTAGTGCTCATCCTTTCTGTTCCCTAGCCTGAGCCTAATGCCAGGGATAGACAGGCTGAGGTACGCGTGCGGCGATTGGTGAAGAACCAATAAAGGGACATTAGTGGAGACAGGGTGACACTAGATCAGCCTAGGAGTTCTCCACTCCCCACTTTCCCTAGTCTGGGTTCCCTTTCCGTTTTACCTTTGTGTTGCACTTAGTCTTTCCCACACCTTACGTGACAGCATGACATTATGTCTCATGATTCCTAGGGGCAATCAGTGCTGACTTTACTCTCCCCGCCTTTGGCCAACTTGCATACATCCAGAGGAAGTGAGAGATGTTGCTGCTCTTACTTCCTCCGGATGTACAGGTATGTGCTATAACTGGAGGCAGGAAGAGTGAAGCCAGCGCTGATTGGCAGCAGGGATCACTTGACATAACAATGTCACGTGATTCCAAGGAGAGCCAATGCCGACATGGCTGGAACACTGGAGGGGAGTATAGGTGTTATTATTTTACTGAGGGCAAAAATATATATATGGAGAAGGAGATGTCCGAGTAGTAGAAAACCCCTTTAAGTGTTGGCTACTACTTTCATGGATGTGGACAGAAAGCTCTTTCTGAGTTCATTAAGTAGTTCAATCTGACAAAGGTTTCCAATAGAGTTGGTGCGAGTCAATTCGCAGGACCCAGTCCATCAGCCACATCCATAATCTGTGACCGCTGCATCGGAGCCCTGAGAACCACCTCCTACATCCCGGCATCCACAGCTGTTCTACTGATTAGCCGGCCTGATGCAATGTCACATATGCATCATGCTGTAACCATAAAGATGCAGCTAATCAGAAGAGAAGCAGGGAATCTTGGAAGGTAGAAGGCAGGTCTTGAGGCTCCTGTCCAGCATCCAAAGATTACTGACGTGGCCGATGGACCGAGTGCTGCGAAACGAATCGCACCAACTGTAGATTTCAATTAAAACAACAATGTCTAAATGGCTAACCAATATTGCATTAAGGGATCGATCTACTTTATTTCTCCCCAAAACTGTGCCTCTCTTGTCCATGGGGTGTGTCTGGTATTGCAACTCAGTGCCCCATTGATTTGGTTAGGGATAAGCTACAATATCAGGCAGCGCTCACGGGTAGTGTGAAATGTGTATGGAGTGTGGTCTGTATCTATGCTATTCTTTGTTTGAATTTTTTTTTATACATTTGTAGGTAACTCAAATGGATCATAAACTCAATCTCATAACCGATATGATTTACCACCTGATAGCAAACCAACAAAGCGGTCAGTCTACCAACAGAACACCGCACCGGAGCAACTCTCTGAACGACGGGAGCAGCCTCTCCAGTACTCTGCCTACCTACCAACAGTTACAGTGCCAAGACGAGACCAAGATAATGCATCTTGATGAACAAACACAAACTAGTTCTTCTACTGTCCTCAATGCAGATATTCATTATTTTAATGAATGCATTTATAAGCAGAAAGTAAAATGAATGATGAAATTAGACTGAGTATGGAGTAAGTGTGTAACACTGTAAAGGACGTCTTGTCTATTCTCTGTAGATCCTATCAGGGTTCATTGAAGGTTTCTTAGAGGAAGGGACATGGAACATATGTGTATTGCTCCATGTAGAAACATGCAAGAAAGCATCTGATACATTGATGAATCCTTTCTCAGGAAGATTGTAGCTCATCGGCCTGTGGGATCGTAAATCGCTACGGGTCGTGCTGTAAAACTGGCAATACAACTGAACAATTACCCTGATTTTTTTTATTGTATTAAAATACACTTTTTACATTGATTTTCAATTTTTGGGGGGACTAAAATGAAAATTCTTTTGAGAAAAATAGAAATAAATATTGTACTGTAGAAAATTACACTTCTTTTTTTTTTACAATGTATTTTTGGTAAAAATGGTATTAAAGAGTTAATTTTTCTTTATGATTTCTGATCACAATTTTTTTTTTCTGGAATATTTTTTGACATCTGATCAAATGTATTGTATTTTCTCAAAAATGTTGATATTTGCACATTGATTGGTTTAAAGCAGTGATGGCGAATCTTTTAGAGACCGAGTGCCCAAACTGCAATCCAAAACCCACTTATTTATCACCAAGTGCCAACACGGCAATTTATCCTAAATATTGAGGTTTTACTGATACAAACAACTGATACAAAGAGCAGACGAGGGCAGCATAGAGCATCCACAGACAGGAGCAGGGGTAAGAGACTGCAGAAATAATGTGCTCACCCACATCCTGGTACATATGCTGGCCCTACCCTCAATCCTGGTATATATGCTGGCCCTCCCCTCAATCCTGGTATATATGCTGGCACTCCCCTCAATCCTGGTATATATGCTGGCCCTCCCCTCAATCCTGGTATATATGCTGGCCCTCCCCTCAATCCTGGTATATATGCTGGCCCTCCCCTCAATCCTGGTATATATGCTGGCCCTCCCCTCAATCCTGGTATATATGCTGGCCCTCCCCTCAATCCTGGTATATATGCTGGCCCTCCCCTCAATCCTGGTATATATGCTGGCCCTCCCCTCAATCCTGGTATATATGCTGGCCCTCCCCTCAATCCTGGTATATATGCTGGCCCTCCCCTCAATCCTGGTATATATGCTGGCCCTCCCCTCAATCCTGGTATATATGCTGGCCCTCCCCTCAATCCTGGTATATATGCTGGCCCTCCCCTCAATCATGGTATATATGCTGGCCCTCCCCTCAATCCTGGTATATATGCTGGCCCTCTCCTCAATCCTGGCATATATGCTGGCCCTCCTCTCAATCCTGGTATATATGCTGGCCCTCCCCTCAATCCTGGTATATATGCTGGCCCCCCCTCAATCCTGGTATATATGCTGGCCCCCCCCTCAATCCTGGTATATATGCTGGCCCTCCCCTCAATCCTGGTATATATGCTGGCCCTCCCCTCAATCCTGGTATATATGCTGGCCCTCCCCTCAATCCTGGTATATATGCTGGCCCTCCCCTCAATCCTGGTATATATGCTGGCCCTCCCCTCAATTCTGGTATATATGCTGGCCCTCCCCTCAATCCTGGTATATATGCTGGCCCTCCCCTCAATCCTGGTTTATATGCTGGCCCTCCCCTCAATCCTGGTTTATATGCTGGCTCTCCCCTCAATCCTGGTTTATATGCTGGCCCTCCCCTCAATCCTGGTATATATATTGCCCTCCCCTCAATCCTGGTATATATGCTCCCCCCCCCCCCCAGCCACTGTGCATCCCATATATATAAAAAAAAAAAAAAAACACATAATAAACCCTCCTCCTCACCTTCCTTCTTCTCCAGCGCAGCGTCCTCTCCTGTAGTCGGCACATCTAGCTGAAGTGTATTGCAGCGCACGTACTAGCCAGGCCCGTGCGCGCTGCAGTACACGCTGCCGGCCAATCAGAGGCCAGCGGCCGCTGGCCTCTGATTGGCCAGCCGATGTCATGCTGGCCTCTGATTGGCCGGCAGCCGCTTCTGATTGTCCGGAAGCCGCTAGCCTCTGATTGTCCGGCCGAATTCATGCTGGCCTCTGACCGGAAGCCGCTGGCCTCTGATTGACCGGCCGACGTCATGCTGGCCTCTGATTGGCCGGCAGCCGCTGGCCTCTGATTGGCCGGCAGCGTGTATTGCAGCTCACGGGCCTGGCAAGTTCGTGCGCTGCAATACACTTCAGCTAGATGCGTTTCCGTCCGAGAGAGATCGCACATCTAGCTGCAGTAGCGGAGCTGGTGCCGGCACTCGGCGGCTCAGAGTTCTCCCCCGCCGGCCCGATCTAGTAGCGCTAGTGCTGCGGCCATGGTGCCCACCAGGAGGGCTCTGCTGCCCCCTCTGCACGCTGCCATAGGTTCCCAGCACTGGTGTAAAGCATTTCTTCTTTTACAGCTGACGACCCAAAATTGGTGATTTTCTGAAAAAAAAAAAAAAAAAAATGGCCAGTATGCATTATATATGGTGGAAGTGAGAATCTATCATCTGGATAAGGGGGTGGTCTTCACAGAGGGGTCTATGGAGAGATGTCACTTTATAAGGAGCACATAGCATGGAATACCGGGGGGAAGCCTTCTGGCTCCTTATGTTGCTCCAGTCCGGAATGCTCCACTATGGTCCATCCTTCTATAGTTCTTCTCTTACACTTTCTGCTGGTCGGTATATGGACGTATTCGCTCTATGCTGACAGGCACTCCCTTAGTATAGCCCATGTAATGCACGGCACCACAATGTTGTAGGTTCTGACTACTGTGTAAAAAAAAACAACCACCCAGAGACCGGCCATAATCTTATAGTCTGGGTGTGAATACGCTGCAGGTATAGCTACACTTTTGTTGTGGAAATTTTGGTCATTTTATTTACCTTTTTGCATTTACCCAAATGAGGCTTGTGAGAAATCCTTAAATATGCTGCAGATTTCCCCTGTATGATGCTGACCAATCATAAGCAAGCAGCAACACTCAAAGAAAAGAAGAACACGCCCCCACTATAGCTCAAAGCGGGTTTCTTAGGGTATAAAGCTACGTTCTCACAATGAGTTTTTAGTGAGTTTTTACGCTGCATATTTTAGAAATAATGCAAGTAACCTATCTTAATGGGTGCAGAAATTCTGCAACATCAAAAACTCACCAAAAGCTCATCGTGGGAACCTAGCCTAAGATGTATAATGATGGAGAGTCCTGATCTCCTGGTCTAACCTTCTGCATGATTAGAAAGCAGAGGTAACAGCTCTTAGACAAGGAAGGAGCCGCACAGCTGAGTTTCTCTGTGTCACATTACAAACCCTTTTATTGACTCTCCTGATTATGGAGTGTGCCAGTATCACACTTATGTCTTCTGTGCTAAAGCAACTTGTATTCTTTCTGCAGTGATATTAGGCTGTTATTACACCTCACACAGGAGCAGTGTGTTCTGGGTTACTTCTATGGTGAAATGTAATGACAGTCTGCTCTAATCTCACTGCAGAATGAGTACAAGTTGAGCACAACGGATCTAAGTGTGATACTGACACTGTGCTCTCATTTCTGGACAGGCAGTTTGGGATAGGCGCAGTACAGCAGAGGTGAGAGTGCCATAAGAGGAGGAGAGCTGTTAGAAAGGTTTGTAATGTTGCACAACTAAACTCTCTTGTGCTGCCCCTTCACCCACAGAGACCTTAACTGAAAGGTATTAGTCAGTTGTGTGCTCTAATCATGCAGGAGGTTACCCCAGGAGACCAGGTCTGTATCCTTACATCTTAGACACTGAGAAATCTGCTCTAAGCTATGGTGGGGATGTGATCATCTTTCTTTTCAGTGTTGTCGTCTGCTTATAATTGGTCAGCATCATGCAGGGAGAAGAATTTCGCACCCCCAGTGAAAACTCTGATAACATCTACTTGGACTTAATTTTTTTTAACTCATTAGGCGCCAAATACTTTCATTGCTAATATCTCCGCAAATGAAAGATAAAATAGAAAAAAAAAACATGAAAAATTTGGTGACAGGTCCTCTTTAGGATAAGACAACCCCTTTAAATGTAAGAATTGAATTTTAGTCGAAAAAATGTATGCAACAAAAATGCCACATGTGATTTGATCCAAAAACATGCTGCATTTCAGGATGAGAGAAGCAAGTATTTGCAAAAAAAAGTTAAAAGGGGTGTTGACTGTTATGATATTGATCACTTATACTTAGGATGGACCACCAAGATCAGATTGGTAGAGTTCCAACACTCTGCCACCCCATTGATTCCATGCTGGAGCTGGTAACAGCTGATTGGTGGTGTTAGGATTTGGACACCTATCAATCTGATACTACTGACTTATATTGATGCCTTCTCCTAATTGATAAGTGGTAGCATACCCCTTTAAAACAATACGTAGTTTTTATTTAGTTGTAAGATGAAAGTGACTCTACACATTAAGGCGTGTCATGGTCTGAGCACAAAATGATTCTAAGATTAGTTGCTGGCCTCTTGACCCGAACTTAAGAGCTTAAGGCCATGTTCATACATTCAGTAATTTGGTCAGTATTTTACCTCAGTATTAGGAAGCCAAAACCAGGAGTGGAACAATTAGAGGAAAAGTATAATAGAAACACGTCACTGATGAAACTTACTGAACGTGTGAAGGTGCCTAATAGAGACGCTGTGGAGAAGGACAGGAGCGCACACAAAATAGGGCAATAGCGTCTGATAAGGGGTCGGGATAATTGATGGCAGCGCTCACCTAGAGGTGTTGTGTGCAGTCACCACAGCTATAATGGTGTAGAAAGCCGCTGCTGCCCTGTGGCTGGAGGAAAGGTTCTTCAAGAGGTGGAATGGCAAAAATGGAAGCTGGCACATTTAGGTGGGCTGTGCTGCGGGAGTGAAGAGCTTGTTTTTTTTTATACCTTGAGAAAGGCCCTGGTCCATTGCAGAAACGCATTGATATTAATAAAAAACGTTTGGGAATCCCAAGGCTCTTCATTCCCACAGTGCAGCCCACCTAAACGTGCCAGCTTCCATTTCTGCCAATGTGGCCTAATAGACGTATATGAGGCTGTCAAAGTTCGGGGCAGGAGACTCGCAAACAGCTTGTGCATCACGATCTATGACACACAGATGTGTGAATACGCCATTACTCTCATATAAGATTACCTGCATCAAGTTTCAAAGGAGCAATTGTAACCCTCTTTCAATTATTTAAAGGGATTTTCCCACAAACTAAATTCATTTTAATCAATAGATCTTGGAATAATAATAAGTTCCACAATTGGATGTGTTTAAATAAAATGTTCCTGTGCTGAGATAATCTTAGAAATATGCCCCTGCTGTGTACTGTGTAATGTCTGACCGTACAGGAACATGGTCTGAACATACCACATCTCCTGGACGGGGAGGATGCAAAAGAGTATACAGACATTACAGCAGGGGATCACAGCCGATTCTTTATGTGAGGTAAAACAAGTTTTTAAACAGGCAGGGAAATGTTTTACCTCACAGAATCAGCTGCCATCCTGTGGTGTCCTGTCTGTATACTCTTTTGCTTCCTCCCATGGCCAGCTGTGTTATGTGCAGACCATGTTCGCTCCAGTGGGAGTCTGTTTATGACACGACACAGTAAAAGTGCAGTCATCAGTAATGATGTCAGGTACAAAGCTATTATAGTAAGGCCCAGTGTAGTGTGGAAGTCCAATGTGACACTGAAGATGTCCGCCTAGAGATAGATGCTAGTTATTGAGCTGCAGCTGTTGATCCATGTAACGCATAGGTTCACCTTTATACACCATTTCACCCGTTTACCCAGATCATCAATCTTCAGAACGTCTTCAAATGTAGCATAAGTTTGTAAAAAAATGATTCTGTACTTGTATCATAGCTCAAAGCTGCATTCACACTGAATTACTACTGAATGTAAAGGTGTGGGGTGACACATGATTAGCTACAGCTTAGTTCTGCTGTACTGCTTTTTGTAGGGTCCTGTCCTGTGCTCCGGCCCTCCGTCTGTAGCTCCATTATGCATTCATTTGCTTTTCATGGCAAAAAAGGTGCAGCATGCAGCGCTATTCCTTACCATCCAAACAATACAGACCTCGAAGACCACTCAGCGGCTTGCGTCAATGGGATCCAGGGGTGCCATATGGCAATGGATCCGCAGGGATCCAGCATTGAATTTTATTTCCCCGAATAACTGACTTAATGATGCCCCTTCTAACACATCAGATGACTGTATGATGCCAAGAATACAAATAAAGTAAAGAGCATAATTGCTGTCCAGACACTGAACAAGCAGGCTATGCAGTAAAATTAAGAATGATCAATGTAGATGTGGAAGAGAATAAGGTATAACTCAGGGCCAGTGCAAGACAAGCAATTCTATCTAGTAACAAAGTTGCTCAATTTATTATGTAGATTATAAATGGATGTAATATAAAATTGTTTTGCGGATGAATCGCTGCTCTGAGTGTTAGATTTTCAAAGTGGTAAAAGGGTTTATCTGCCAGTAATGATATTTACCTGGGGACATCCACCTATTGGAGACAGGCCATTAAAACTGGCCAAACTTTCTCCTTACTTTCTTGGCCACTGTGGGGCTTTTTGGACTGCAAATGGTTGATAAGTGTTGGTAAGAGTTTTTGAAGTATATATGTCATAAGTGTCTATGGTTGGAGAACCCCTTTAAAGAAAAACATTGGTCAACAATTTTAGGAATTGTAAGGAAGGTTAGAAGATGTTTGGCTACGGTAACAGTCTGGTGGTTTCACATTTTATTTAATTTAGGCTTTGCATGTGTTAGTTCACTATATCGCACCTCTGATCTCTCTATTGGACCATGTAAAACATAAAAAACCTATTGACAGGAGAAAGGATCTGCAGGATTGGTGATGGTAGTTACTGGGAACCCCACCAATCACTAGAGTGGGGATCCCTATCCTCTCTTATGGAGGAAATAGTATGGAGCCGTTGCCAGGCATGCGCACTGCCACACTCCATTCAGTGTCTATGGGACTGATGGGGACAGCCGAGAACATCAGCAGCCGCGTATGTGTATATATATATATATATATATATATACATACACAGTACAGACCAAAAGTTTGGACACACCTTCTCATTTAAAGATTTTTCTGTATTTTCATGACTATGAAAATTGTACATTCACACTGAAGGCATCAAAACTATGAATTAACACATGTGGAATTATATACTTAACAAAAAAGTGTGAAACAACTGAAATTATGTCTTATATTATAGGTTTTTCAAAGTAACCACCTTTTGCTTTGATGACTGCTTTGCATACTCTTGGCATTCCCTTGATGAGCTTCAAGAGGTAGTCACCGGAAATGGTTTTCACTTCATAGGTGTGCCCTGTCAGGTTTAATAAGTGGGATTTCTTGCCTTATAAATGGGGTTGGGACCATCAGTTGTGTTGTGCAGAAGTCTGGTGGATACATAGCTGATAGTCCTACTGAATAGGCTGTTAGAATTTGTATTATGGCAAGAAAAAAGCAGCTAAGTAAAGAAAAACGAGTGGCCATCATTACTTTAAGAAATGAAGGTCAGTCAGTCCGAAAAATTGGGAAAACTTTGAAAGTGTCCCCAAGTGCAGTTGCAAAAACCATCAAGTGCTACAAAGAAACTGGCTCACATGAGGACCGCCCCAGGAAAGGAAGACCAAGAGTCACCTCTGCTTCTGAGGATAAGTTTATCCGAGTCACCAGCCCCAGAAATCGCAGGTTAACATCAACTCAGATTAGAGACCAGGTCAATGCCACACAGAGTTCTAGCAGCAGACACATCTCTTCAACAACTGTTAAGAGGAGACTTTGTGCAGCAGGCCTTCATGGTAAAATAGCTGCTAGGAAACCACTGCTAAGGACAGGCAACAAGCAGAAGAAACTTGTTTGGGCTAAAGAACACAAGGAATGGACATTAGACCAGTGGAAATCTGTGCTTTGGTCTGATGAGTCGAAATTTGAGATCTTTGGTTCCAACCACCGTGTCATTAACTTGTTAATAACCTGCAGTCTATAATGAGCCATGTTAATAATATGATCCCACCAATAGTGACTCTGTATGGCCAATTTGACAATAAACTGTGTTGGTATTGTACTTTTTATTTTTCATCACTAGATGGCAGTGCAGCAGTGTAAATGTGTGAGAGAATGGGATGATGGCGCCATTACTGATCATTATGTAAAATCAGGAGCTGACCTTCTTTATTGGTAAATCACGATGTAATTCAGGTTAATGATTCTTATGATTTTGCTAATAAAAACACTATTGCATTGTACACGTGTCGTTGTGTGATTGATCTAGATCCCAGCAGCCTCAATTGTCCGCTATTATTGAGAAGTCTTGGCTGCTAGATATGGCAGTGTCATCAATCTCAAGAAGCCTTTTATTCTCACATACATGATAGAATCCAATAGTAAACATCAGCATATCCCTTCCAGGAGCGGAACGACATCGGTCACAGAGGGTGCGACCGGGCCCATGCAGGAGGGGGGTCGGCCGCCACCAGTACCTATTTCAGTTAGAGGTGCATGCAAGGACACACATTCAGCTGAAATGTATTGAGACGCAGAGACCATCTGTGTCCCTGCACCGCAATACACCCTGCCAGCCAATCAGAGGCCGGCTGTTGACGTTGGTGTGCCAGTCACAGGCGGCACATGACCGTGACGTCATGCACCATGCCAGCAAGACGAAGTTAGATGCCAGTTCCTTCAAGTGCTATAAAAGAATACGCTGCGAGTTGTGGGAGTGGAGGAAGGGAAGAAGAATAATTTATTTATTTTTAAATGTATTGGAGAAGAACAGCAAACATTATTAATGGAAGGGGCACAGGATGGGGGACATTATACCAGGAAGGGTACAATAAGAAAGCACAGCAACACACTGCAAGGGCCAATACATATGGAGACACTGAGAACATAAGAGCTAAACTGCATTATTGCTAAATAAAATGTACTTACAAAAAATGAAGGCTCTTAGCCCACAAATAGGCCAATTCATGTATGCCCATCAACCACAACAAGGTAGCCTCCGCATGATGGTTAACTAACCTCTTAAACATGCCGCTCTTGGGCTATAAGGCTACAATATAAATGGGCAAACATGCCTCTCTTGGGATAGAAACCTACAAATTTAAGTGGGCAGGTAGAAACCAACACTAATTAAAAGCACCCTTGGGCTGATGGGTGCTTATACCAGGAAGGGTCCCAGGATGGAGTGCATTATACCAGGAAGGGTCCCAGGATGGAGTGCATTATACCAGGAAGGGTCCCAGGATGGAGTGCATTATACCAAGAAGGGTCACATTATACCAGGAAAGGGCTCAGGATGAGGGACATTATACCAGGAATGTGCTCAGAATGGGGTACATTATACCAGGAATGTGCTCAGAATGGGGTACATTATACCAGGATGATGCCCAGGATGGAGTGCATTATACCAGGAAAGGGCTCAGGATGAGGGACATTATACCAGGAATGTGCTCAGGATGGGGGACATTATACCAGGAATGTGCTCAGAATGGGGTACAATATACCAGGAATGTGCTCAGAATGGGGTACATTATACCAGGATGATGCCCAGGATGGAGTGCATTATACCAGGAAAGGGCTCAGGATGAGGGACATTATACCAGGAATGTGCTCAGGATGGGGGACATTATACCAGGAATGTGCTCAGAATGGGGTACAATATACCAGGAATGTGCTCAGAATGGGGTACATTATACCAGGATGATGCCCAGGATGTAGTGCATTATACCAGGAAGGTGCTCAGGATGTAGTGTATTATACCAGGAAGGTGCTCAGGATGGGGAACATACAGTTATATGAAAAAGTTTGGGGAACCCCTATTAATCTTAAGCTTAATGTTTTCTTAAAATTGGTGTTTTTGCAACAGCTATTTCAGTTTGATATATGTAATAACTGTTGGACACAGTAATGTTTCTGCCTTGAAATGAGGTTTATTGTACTAACAGAAAATGTGCAATCTGCATTCAAACAAAATTTGACAGGTGCATAAGTATGGGCACCTCACCAGAAAAGTGACATTAATATTTAGTAGATCCTCCTTTTGCAAAAATAACAGCCTCTAGTCGCTTCCTGTAGCTTTTAATGAGTTCCTGGATCCTGGATGAAGGTATTTTTGACCATTCCTCTTTACAAAACATTTCCAGTTCAGTTAAGTTTGATGGTCGCCGAGCATGGACAGCCCTCTTCAAATGATCCCACAGATGTTCAATGATATTCAGGTCTGGGGACTGGGATGGCCATTCCAGAACATTGTAATTGTTCCTCTGCATGAATGCCTGAGTGGATTTGGAGCGGTGTTTAGGATCATTGTCTTGCTGAAAGATCCATCCCCTGCGTAACTTCAACTTTATCACTGATTCTTGAACATTATTGTCAAGAATCTGCTGATACTGAGTGGAATCCATGCGTCCCTCAACTTTAACAAGATTCCCGGTGCCGGCAATGGCCACACAGCCCCAAAGCAAGATGGAACCTCCACCAAATTTTACTGTGGGTAGCAAGTGTTTTTCTTGGAATGCTGTGTTTTTTTGCCGCCATGCATAACGCCTTTTTGTATGACCAAACAACTCAATCTTGGTTTCCTCAGTCCACAAGACCTTCTTCCAAAAAGAAATTGGCTTCTCCAAATGTGCTTTTGCATACCTCAGCTGACTCTGTTTGTGGCGTGCTTGCAGAAACGGCTTCTTTCGCATCACTCTCCCATACAGCTTCTCCTTGTGCAAAGTGCGTTGTATAGTTGACCGATGCACAGTGTCACCATCTGCAGCAAGTTGATGCTGCAGCTCTCTGGAGGTGGTCTGAGGATTGTCCTTGACTGATCTAACCATTCTTCTTCTCTGCCTTTCTGGCCTGCCACTTCTGGCCTTAACAAGAACTGTCCCTGTGTTCTTCCATTTCCTTACTATGTTCCTCACAGTGGAAACTGACAGGTTAAATCTCTGAGACAGCTTTTTGTATCCTTCCCCTGAACAACTATGTTGAATAATCTTTGTTTTCAGATCATTTGACAGTGGTTTTGAGGAGCCCATGATGCCACTCTTCAGAGGAGATTCAAACAGGAGAACAACTTGCAAGTGGCCACTTTAAGTAGCTTTTCTCATGATTGCATACACCTGGCTATGAAGTTCAAAGCTCAATGAGGTTACAAAACCAAAAAAAGTGCTTTAGTAAGTCAGTAAAAAGTAGGTAGGAGTATTTAAAACAAGAAAATGATAAGGGTCCCATACTTATGCACCTGTCAAATTTTGTTTGAATGCAGATTGCACATTTTCTGTTGGTACAATAAACCTCATTTCAAGGCAGAAACATTACTGTGTCCAACAGTTATTACATATATCAAACTGAAATAGCTGTTGCAAAAACACCAATTTTAAGAAAACATTAAGCTTAAGATTAATAGGGGTGCCCAAACTTTTTCATATAACTGTAATACCAGGAAAGGGCACAGAATAGAGCACATTATACAAGGAAGAGGCCCAAGATGTACAGTTGAAACCAGAAGTTTACATACACTATATAAAAAGACACATATGCATGTTTTTCTCAATATCTGACATGAAATCAGAATAAACCTTTCCCGTTTTTTTAAATGCCTTAATACATTCTCTCTCTCCTTATTCTGGCATTTGGCAGATATTAAAAATTATGGTAATCCTAATTGACCTAAAACGGGAAAGGGCATCAGCGTTCCCATGTAACTTCCCAGGCCTATGCTCTACATGAAAGTTGAAGTCCTGAAGAGCTAGGAACCATCTAGTTACCCTGGCATTGTTACCCCTCTTTTCCCTCAACCATCTCAACGGGGCATGGTCTGACAACGGGCACAGGACAGTGTACGGAACTATGCTTTAAACCTGCAGGAGGCGCTGAGGGCCATCAAACAGGTAGACCCTGACAGTGTGCGTGATGAAAACAGACTGTTAACTGAGCAGTTTATTGAGGGTTTACTATCCAGCGCCCACCGAACCCAGCTGCGCATAGTGGCTCTGCAAAACCCTGACTTAGACTTTGCTAAGTTTAAGGACAGGGCCATCCGGGTGCTACGAGAACCAGCACCAGGTGGCGCTACAGCTCACCGCCGCCCAGATATCACCTACCACCAGGAGGTGGCACCCTTTTCCCCGAAGCCTGTAGGAGCTGATGCGCAAACTCTGGACAGTGCCCCGTCAACAGACCTGCACCATCAGGTCCAAGAGCTAACTAAAAGTGTAGCAGCACTAACCAAAACTGTACAGTCCTTGCAGGTGTATCCCAAAGGAAAGATCCAGCTGGCTTCCAGTCCGGAGGACATCCCGTGGCGCCAACAGAAGAGGATTCCACCATCCAGAGGGAGGAACAGCGATCGCTACGACCAGGACGGACAACCCATCTGCCGCCGCTGCAATCAGCCAGAACATTATGCAAGGTACTGTCATTTAAACGAGCAAAACCTGGGGCAGAGGGCCAACCCCCAGGCATAAGACCACCAGGCCCATCAAGCTGGCGAGACAAATATGTGGGAGGACGACCGGTCCTACCTGTCGTGCTGGACGGCTTTCCAATGAGCGCGTTGCTGTACACTGGATCCCAAGTGACCACCATCCCCTACATTCATTTCAAACGGTACTGGACTGACTCTGATATTACCCGCCATCCAGATGAACATTTGAGTATTTATGCCAGCAATGGTCAACCAGTACCTCAGGTGGGGTTCAAAGAAGTGACCATAAAGTTGGCAAAGTGGAACTGCCAGCACAAGGACTGATTATTGTCGACATTGATCGCTGAGAAAGTCATCCCATGATAACCTTGGGCACTAATGTCATTGAAAATTGTCTTGCAGAGATAATTGTCTTGTTACAGCAGGTTGCGGAGACCGCCAGATCCAGCCAGCAGCCGGTTCTACAAAGAGAGATCAGAGCCCTGATGAAAAGACAACAGGTAGAACTGTCTGGTGGTGAAATTGGCAGTGTCAGGATGAGTGACCCATTTCCTATTGCCATGCCCCCAAGAAGTGAAATTATGATATGGTGCCGGGCAGCTATTGGTCTAAGGGGTAGAGATTACCAGGCCATGGTAGAGCCCGTCTACTCTGACAGTAGGCCCACCATTTTGACAGCCCAGAGGGTGGTTGATGTCCGCCATGGGAGGGTACCCGTCCGCATCCTAAACATTGGGGAGAGAGAAGTCCATTTGCCCCGGTATGCCACTCTAGCCAAACAGTTCACTGTCAACCAGAATTCTATAAAGACAGTGGAACCCTTGTCTCCATCCCAACAGGCAGAGGATAACGGCTCCAAGGAACAAATGGAGGACTGGTGCCAGAAGCTGCATGTGGGCACTGACTCCACCTCTCCACACCGAAAACAAGGAGTGTACCGGGTGGTACTGGAATACGAAAGGGTCTTCAGTAAACATCCACTTGACTTCGGGCAGGTAAAAGGGGTTCAACACCATATCCCCACGGGAGACCATCCATCCATTAAAGAAAGGTACTGGCCTGTACCCCCTGCACACTACCAAAATGCCAAAGGGATGTTGCGAGAAATGAAGGAGGCTGGGGTAATAAGAGACAGTTGTAGCCCCTGGGCAGCTCCATTAGTTCTTGTAAAGAAAAAGGATGGCACTATGAGAATGTGTGTAGACTACAGTAAAATCAACCGCATAATACACAAAGATGCATACCCGTTACCCAGAATAGAGGAATCACTAGCTGCATTAAAGTCTGCTAACTATTTCTCCACTTTGGATCTTACTAGTGGGTATTGGCAGGTTCCTGTAGCAGAGGCGGATAAGGAAAAGACCGCATTCACCTCCCTGATGGGCCTCAGCGAGTTCAACTGCATGCCATTCTGGCTCTGCAACGCCCCAGGAACCTTCCAGCGGTTGATGGAGTGCTGTCTGGGACATAAGAATTTCGAGACAGTCCTGCTGTACCTGGATGACGTCATTGTATACTCCCAGACGTATGAGGACCATCTGAAGCACCTGGCGGAAGTGTTTGACTCCCTGGCTGGCTTTGGTCTAAAGGTGAAGCCCTCAAAATGTCATCTGCTGAAGCCCAAGGTACAGTACCTGAGGCACGGGGTGAGCGCTGACGGTGTAGCTCCAGATCCCGATAAAATCACAGTAATCAAGGACTGGCCAAGACCCTCCACCGTAAAGGAAGTGCGGCAGTTCCTCGGGTTGGTAGGCTACTACCGAAGATTTATTCCAGGCCTCACCAAGATGGCGGCACCCATGCTGGACCTCCTGATAGGCCAGTCCAGGAAGGCCAAAAACCAGAAGCCGCCATTCAAATGGGACAAGCTGGAAGATGAGTCCTTCCACCAGCTGAAAATGGCCCTCACGGGGGACGAGATCCTGGCTTACCCTGATTATGGCCAGCCCTTCATCCTCCACACGGACGCGGGCAACGTGGGACTGGGAGCGGTGCTGTCCCAGATCCAGCAGGGCAGAGAACGGGTAATCACTTATGCCAGCAGGAAGCTCCGGCCCACAGAAAGGAACCCTGAAAATTACAGCTCCTTCAAGCTAGAGTTCCTCGCAGTGGTATGGGCAGTGACAAAGCGCTTTAAACATTACCTCGCCTCTTCAAGTTCACTGTATTCACAGACAAAAACATTCTGACACACCTGGACACTGCGAAACTTGGTGCCCTGGAGCAGAGATGGATGGCCCGACTCTCCAATTATGAGTTCACCATCAAGTACCGGGCTGGGCGCAAGAATGCCAATGCAGATGTACTGTCCAGGATGCCTAACTTGCCAGATGGGGGAGAAGACCCAGAAGAACTGGAAGAGATAGAAATCCCCGCTTTCCACCGTCATGGGATAACTCAGTGCTCCCACTGTGTGAAAGACAGGTACTCTTCCACCAAATAGGCCACGTTCAATCCCTTGCCCCACCAAGGCTGGGCAGAAACACAAGACAGTGACCCGGCCGTCCACCTAGTCAAAGAGTTGCTGACACGAGCTGACTCATACCCTGACCCAGATGCTCCAGAGGAGACCAAACAGCTGTGGAAAGAGAAGAGTAAGCTGTTCATCTATGAAGGGAAGCTGTGTCGAAGAACTGTCAACTCCCGGACGCATGAGCTGGTCTGGTAGGTGGTAGTCCCGAGGCGGGACGCGTCTATGGTCTTGGAAGCGTACCACGATGGAGCAGGACACTTCGGATGGAAAAAGCTGGAAGTCCTGCTGCGTGAACGGTTCTATTGGGTCGGCATGAGAGGAGCAATGGAGAGGTGGTGTCGAGACTGCGGACCGTGCAACCTGAGAAGGAAAGACCGTGACAGCCAGAGGGCTCCCCTGCAGCCCATTATCACCAAGCAGCCGCTCAAACTGGTAGCCCTAGACCATGTGAAGCTGTCCCCAAGCAGGTCAGGCTATGTCTACGCTCTCACCATCGTAGACCACTACTCCCGGTTTCTGGTAGTAGTGCCAGTCAAGGACCAAACAGCTCAGACAGCAGCCAGAGCTTTCCAACAGCACTTCTGCCACCCGCATGGTTACCCAGAACGTGTGCTAACTGACCAAGGTCCGGCCTTCGAAGCGGAGGTATTCCAGGAGTTCTGCAACCTGTACGGCAAGAAGATCAGGACAACGCCTTATCACCCCCAGACCAACAGGATGTGTGAAAAGATGAACCAGGTGGTGATAGACCTACTGAAGACATTTCCCCTGGAGGAACGCAGTCTGTGGCCAGAAAAGTTGCCAGACCTAGTGGACCTCTACAATCATATCCCAGTGAATTCCACCAACTGCACACCAGCTTACCTGATGAGAGCGAGACCTGGTAAGCTGCCCATCGATCTGGATATGGGAGTTCTGACACCAGAGGACGCCTCTCCAGACACAGATTGGGACACTGAGCGGCAACAGCAATACCGCAAGGTACAGGAAAGTGTTGAAAGAAGTCTGTTCCAAGCAAGAGAAAGGCAAGAGAGGACTTACAATCAACATGCACCTGTTGCCCCCTTGTCACCTGGAGAGCAATTCCTAAAGAGGAAGAGGCGACTCCACAAGTTGGATGACCAGTGGGAAAAAGAGCCGTACACCATTCTACCATCAAGTCATGATAACACCAAGGTGTGCCTCATAAGTAAGGACGGAGGTGAGACAACAGCAACAGTTTCCAGAGACCACCTGAAGAAATGTCCCGAGCAGCTACAGCACGCCGAAGAAGGCCAAGATATCCCTCAACCCGCAGAGGAAGTGGAAGAATTGGTCAGCACGGTACTCGGAGAATTTCCCCGGTCATGGACACAAGTGAATAATGCCATTGTTGTGCCTGTCCTTACATTTCTCCAACCAGCCCCTCAAGCACCTACAGAAGTCTCAGTAGAGTTGGAAGAACCATTGGCCCCGGAGACAGAAGATTCCTCATCAGCAGACCAGGAGAATCTACCCTCTGCTAGTAGCGAGCCTGTCGTACCCACAGTAAGCCAAAGGATCCGTAGGAAGCTGCCCAACCTACCAGTGACACCTCAAAATACCAGTAGTGCAGGTCAAACAGTGCCCACCACACCAGGGGTAGGGAAAGGGGACCAGAGTGGAACACAGACAGACAGTGTGTTACGCAGGTCCACCAGAATCACCAGAGGTCAAATTCCTGCTCGTTGGAAAATTTAAATGTAACTATAACTATAACTGTAATGTTGAATTGTTTTGTGTGTGTAATGAATATGTTTTTCCAGTTACCCTACAGGGTCCAAAAAGACTTTCAGGTTATGGACAATGAATAACCAAAAACTCTGCCTGTAAATAGTTGCACCTGTAAAGTGCCCCTTTTGTGCCAGACCACAGAACAAAAACCCGTGGAGGTGGCTGAAGATGTGGTCCAACTCCGGATCATCAATGCCCTGTAGCCACCCTAGGGCCTACGTTGAGGGTTTGGGACGGGTCCCTCAGATTGCACCTTGTTTCAGTGAAATGGACACCTGGTTGCGGATGATACCGTGACCTTTAAAGACTCTAATGGTTGTAAATATGTTAATGTATTGTTACTTGTTGTATTTTTGCAAAATATGTTCAGTCCCGGAGTACTGAAATTTACTAGGGTGGAATGTGGCACCCCAGAGGGTCTGGTTGCCACAGTGGTAGTAATACCATGTCTGGGATCAAAACAGGAATTTCCTGGTCAGGGAACACACTACAAGCAACACCTCCTGCTCCAGACCAGAAAAGGGGAGGATCCTGCCCTATATAACTGGATCTGGAGGCGGGGTTAGTCAGTCTAGTGAGAGTCTAGTTCAGTGTCAGGAGTCAGTTAGGACTAAGGAGCAAGGAGCTGAGGACTGGAGCTGTGCAGAGCTCGTCCTGGCCAGTGGATACAGAAGACCTGACACCGGAGTCCGAGGCTGTGAGGATTGTATATCCAGCAGCAGAAACCGCAAGGCAGGAGATTGCAGGTCTCCTGGCTCACAGAAGCCCGGAGGCTCAGCCACACGAAAGGACCAGTACCGCCACAGAGGAGCAAGGAATACACGGGATCCGAGTCGCCAGCCATACGGGTGAGCAGCACGTTACACTCAGGGACGTGGGCTACAACACGACTATAAGCGGGATAGCCAAAAGAGTACAGTCGGAACGGCAGGCCTACAACTCCACCTGGCCAGGGGATTCTAGGATTGCTCCCAGACTGACCAGGCCCTCATCCCTAGCAAGTACTCCCGTTGGGGCCTATATAATTACCACCAGTAAAGACCCTAGGACTGCACTGCAAAGACTCCGTGTTATTATTACTGATCCAGGCACTATTACCACCATCATCCATACACGCTGCCCTGAAGCTACACTCTTCCTGTGAGGAGTTACACTACCTTGCTGCGCATACCACCAGCTTCAGCGGACTGCCCTGCAGCGGCAGTTACCAATAACCGCAATCCACAGGTGGCATAGTCAGACAATCAATAACTGAGACACATAGACTACCCTGGTTTGACCGCCCTGGGTCACGGACCGGGTCGCTGCCACAGTGACTACAACCCCCAGCATCTACAGGCCCGGCTCCGGGTCTCCCCACGGCCCAGGGGGCGCGTCATTTATGTCACTTAATTGTGTGCCAGGCATTGGAGCTGCTGAGGCCAAGCAGACATGCTGCACAGATCGGAGCAGTGGGGGAACGGGGAGAGGTGAGTATTGTATTTATTTTTTTACATCATTGAGAACATGGTGGTCACAAGGCTGGAGGGCTATGGGGGGTGCATTATAGTATATGTACTCTATGGGGCAGCATTATACTCTATGGGGGCTGCATTGTACTGTATTGAGGACTATGGGGAGTGCATTGTACTATATGAGGGCTGCATTATACAGTATTGAGAACTATGGAGAGTACATTATACTCTATGGAGGATTATGGGGCACATTATACTATATGGAGGACTATGGGGCATATTGTACTTAAGGAGCACAATGCTGCCTATTCATCGAGTGATTGGATTGTTTATGCCAAAACAAAGCTCATTGTTCTCAGCAGCACATCGCCCAGTGAAAACTGCAGATGTACTGCTAATAAAATGATACTGTAGGGCAGGGGTCTCAAACACGCGGCCCGCGGGCCGCATGCGGCCCCTGAGGCTGCTTTATGCGGCCCGCAGGCACAGACCCCTTGATGATCCCGACCTGGTCCAGGAGGAGCCGCCGACAGCAGCGCTGAATTGCCACACAGAGACTGTTTCCCAGCACTGCATTTCCAATGCCAGCCGCTGGCCAATCAGAGGCCAGCAGCTGATATCTGCGTGTCGGCGCAGCGAGTATGATGTCATTGCCATATGCAGATGTCAGCTGCTGGCCTCTGATTGGCCGGCGGCTGACATTGAAAATGCTGTGCTGGGAGACAGTCTCTGTGCGGCAATGCAGCGCTGCTGTCGGCGGCTCCTCCTGGACCAGGTCGGGATCGTCAAGGGGTCGGACTCTGTGGTGCCTGCGGGCCACATCTGCAGGAAGGCCGCCGAGGGAACGGAGGACAGGTGAGAATCATCTTTTTTTTTTTCTATTTTATATGTGTGAAGAACAGCACAGGGGGCACAGAGCCACAACATGGGGACCGGGATGGGGCACAGAGCCACAAGAGGGGACCTGGGTGGGGCACATAGCCACAAGAGGGGACCTGGATGGGGCACATAGCCACAGGATGGGGACCTGGATGGGGCACATAGCCTCAAGATGTGGACCTGGATGGGGCACATAATGGGGACCTGGATGGGGCACAGAGCCACAAGATGGGGACCAGAGCCACAAGATGGGGACCTGGATGGGGAACATTGCCACAGGATGGGGACCTGGATGGGGCACATAGCCCAAGATGGGGACCTGGATGAGGCACATTAGTACAAGATGGGCGCCAGGATGGGGAACGTTGCCACAGGATGGGGACCTGGATGGGGCACATAGCCACAAGATGGGGACCTGGATGGGGCACAGAGCCACAAGATGGGGACCTGGATGGGGCACAGAGCCACAAGATGGGGACCAGAGCCACAAGATGGGGACCTGGATGGGGAACATTGCCACAGGATGGGGACCTGGATGGGGCACATAGGCCTAAGATGGGGACCTGGATGAGGCACATTAGTACAAGATGGGCGCCAGGATGGGGAACGTTGCCACAGGATGGGGACCTGGATGGGGCACATAGCCACAGGATGGGGACCTGGATGGGGCACATAGCCCCAAGATGGGGACCTGGATGAGGCACATTAGTACAAGATGGGCGCCAGGATGGGGAACGTTGCCACAGGATGGGGACCTGGATGGGGCACATAGCCACAAGATGGGGACCTGGATGGGGCACAGAGCCACAAGATGGGGACCTGGATGGGGCACAGAGCCACAAGATGGGGACCAGAGCCACAAGATGGGGACCAGAGCCACAAGATGGGGACCTGGATGGGGAACATTGCCACAGGATGGGGACCTGGATGGGGCACATAGCCCCAAGATGGGGACCTGGATGAGGCACATTAGTACAAGATGGGCGCCAGGATGGGGAACGTTGCCACAGGATGGGGACCTGGATGGGGCACATAGCCACAGGATAGGGACCTGGATGGGGCACATTAGTACAAGATGGGGACTTGGATGGGGAATATTACTACAAGATGTTTTCCATTATTACTATATGATGCTAATTGTAAGACAATATTACTGTATGTGGCCAATTGGGGGAAATAAAATTGTAAAAAAATAAAAAATAAAATAAAGCATGAAAAAATATTGGGCACTAAAAATGCTATTTTATATGTAAACTAAAGTAAACACAAAAAAGTGCACGTTTATTATCGCCACATCCATAACGACCCAAGCCATAAAAAAATAAACACGGCAAAAATGTTCAAAAGGTGTATACAAAAAAAATGGTATCACTAAAAATGTCACATTGAACAAAGAATGCGGCCCCCCAAATTCAAATTTTTTCCATGTGCGGCCCATATACCCAGCCGAGTTTGAGACCCCTGCTGTAGGGGGACAGATTGATCTACTAGTGACTGTTCTGTCCCCATCATTCTTCCTCAGCCGGTGTAAAGAAGCCGGGAAACAAGCGTCGAATGACTTCAATATTGTCGATCGCGGACGTTTAATGGCCTGAACTCAGCGCATGTAAATACAACCAAAATATTTCTGTGTGATGGTGCAATATGTTAGCATTTGGGGCCCCACTATCTCTAAAACAGGCCCTGAGTACAACCAAAGCTAGTCCATACATAGCCCATTCAAAAAGTGTGAAAATATATGTATATGTGGCACCCCAGGGGGTCTGGTTACTACAGTGGAAATACCATATCTGAGAGCGAGCATGGGTTTTCCTGGTCAGGAGCACATTTGCATGCAACGCTTCCTGCCCCAGTCCAGGGAGGGGAGGAACCTGCCATTTATAAACTGGAACTGGGGCGGGGTTAGTTAGTTAGTTCCAGAGAGAGGGACAGGAGCTGAGAGCCAGGGACTGGAATAGCAGAGCTCGTCCTGGCAGAAGACGCAGAGAACCGGACACCGGAGTCCGAGGCTGTGAGGATATTCACATCCAGCAGAAGAAATCACCTGGCAGGGGATTTCAGGTCCTCTGGCCGTAGAAAGTCCGGAGGCTCAGTCACACGCAAGGGACCGGCACCGCCATCAAGGAGCGGAAGAAACCAAAGGCCCCAAGTCACCAGCCATACGGGTGAGCACCACACGGTACACTCAGGGACGTGGGCTACTACACGACTACAGCAAGGTAGCCAGGAAGAGTGCAGTCAGACGGGAAGGCCTACACCTCCAACTGGCCAGGGGGATTCTTGTTCGCTCACAGACTGACCAGGCCTCTAATGTTAGCCAGTACTCCCAGCAGGGTCTCCTTCATCACCAACAGTAAAGACCCTGAACTACACTGCACGGACTTTGAGTCATTTCTGCTGCGCCTATGCACCACAACCCTCACCATCTACACACGCTGCCCTGAGGCTATACTCCTCCCGTGGGGAGTTATACTACCCCCTGCTGCGCACACAACATCAGCCTCAGCGGTCTGCCCCGCAGCGGCGGTTCTCAGTGACCGCAATCCACGGGTGGCGTAGTCGGACATTTCAACATTAAAAACCAAGTAAACAGATCCACCACTGGTTTGACCACCCTGAGCCACGGTACCGGCTCGCCGCCATGGAGACTACAACCCCTGACATCACACAGAAACCCGGCTCTGGGTATTCCCACACACATGGCCCAGGGGGCGCATCAACTTTGGCGTAGTCGGCAGGATCTCGTGCCCGCAACCACCGGGTACTGCGTGCCTGAAGAAAGACTGTGATACTTACCGTGGTGAAGTTTCCCGCCATCCGCAGATGTTTTCCCGCCATCCGCAGCCATTTTCCCGCTATTGGGCGCCATTTTTGGGACGCCGCGTGGGAAGAAGAGGGGCGTGGACGCCAAAAGCGCGAAAGAGCTGAAGCCCCGCCTTACGTCCTGACACTGCGCAAGGTCCTGGAAGGAGCCCAGCGGACGCCGACGTCACCAACGCGCGACGCAAGGTCCTCGACCCCGACGATCGCCTGCGGAGCCGCGGCCTATGAGAAGAAGCAATGGAAGGTAGGCCACGGTTAACTAGGGGGGAGGAAGACACCAGGAATGGAGGGAGCTCCCACCGCCAGCGCGGCTGCTGCCGCAGTGATGCCGTTCACGATGCCGTATATCCCTGGAGCGTCATGGTTACCCCAGTACTCAGGGGAGTCGCATACCCTGAACAACTTTAAAGAAAGACTGTATAGCCTATTCAAAGTATACCCCCCTGTCCGAGGAACATAAAGTGAGCATCCTGATAGGTCAGTTAATTGGAGCAGCCCAAAGAGAAGTGAAGTCCTGGTCAGCCAGGGAAAAGGGGACTGTAAAGGAAATACTGGCCCGTCTAAAGGACACTTTTGATACCCGCACCTCAGCAGAGATCAAGCTAACATTTTATGGATGCAAACAGCGGGCACAAGACAGTATACGGGACTATGCTATGAATTTGCAGGAGGCCCTGAGAGTCATTAAGTAGGCAGACCCTGACAGCGTGCGCAATGAGGATAAGCTGTTGACTGAACAGTTCATTGAGGGTCTACTGTCCAGCGCCCACCGAACCCAGTTGCGTGTAATGGCCTTGCAGAACCTTGATTTGGACTTTGCGCTGTAACCCACAGGCGCCCTGCTATCACCTATCACCAGGAGGCGGCGCCCTTGCCTGCAGAGCCTGTGGGAGCTGATGCACAGGCTTTGGACAAAGCCCCGGCTGTAGACCTGCACCATTAGGTCCAAGAACTGACCAAAAGCTTTGCCGCGCTAACCAGAACTGTGCAGTCTTTACAGGTGTCTTCCCCAGGAAAGATCCAGCTGGCTTCCAGTCCGGAGGACGTCCCTTGGAGCCAACGGAGGAGGATCCCATCGTCCAGAGGAAGGCCCAGCGACCGCTATGACCAGGACTGACAACCCATCTGCCGCCACTGCAACCAACCAGGACATATGGCAAGGTACTGTCATTTAAATGGGCCCGACCTGGGGCAGAGGGCTGACCCCCAGGCATAAGATCATCAGGCCCATCGAGCTGGCATGATAAGTACATAGGGGGATGACCGGTCTTGCCTGTGGTGCTGGATGGCATTCCTATGAGTGCACTACTGGACACCGGGTCACAGGTAACCACCATCCCCTATGTGCTCTTTAAGCGGTACTGGAATGACTCAGATATTACCCGCTACCCAGATGACGATTTGAGCATCATCGCAAGCCATGGTCAGCCCGTGCCGCAGGTGGGATTCAAGGAGGTGACCATAAAGATTGGTAAAGTTGAACTGCCAGCGCAAGGACTGATTATTGTGGACATTGACCGTCGTGAAAGCCACCCTAAGATAACCTTGGGTACTAATGTTATTGAAAATTGTCTTGCAGAGATAATTCTCATATTACAGCAGGTTGCGGTGAACGCCAGCTCCAGCCAGTAGCGTGTCCCACAAAAAGAGATCAGAGCCCTGATGAAAAGGCAGCAGGTAGAACTGTCTGGTGGTGAGATTGGTAGTGTAAGGATGAGTGACCTGTTCCCTATCGCCATGCCCCCAAAGAGTGAGATGATGATCTGGTGCCGGACTGCAATCGGGTTAAGAGGAAGGGACTACCAAGCCATGGTAGAACCCGTCTACTCAGACAGTAGGCCCACCATTTTGACGGCACGGGGGGTGGTCGATGTACGCCATGGGAGGGTACCCATCCGCATCCTAAACATTGGGGAAAGAGAAGTATACTTGCCCCGGTATGCCACTCTAGCCAAATTGTTCACCGTTAACCAAAACTCCATAAAGGCCGTGAAACCCTTGCCTCCATCTCAACTAGAGGAGGGTAACGGCTCCAAGAAACGAATGGAGGACTGGTGTCAGAAGCTGCATGTGGGCACCGACTCCACTCCCTCACACCAAAAACAGGGAGTCTACCGGGTGGTGCAGGAGTACGAAAGAGTCTTTAGCAAACACCCGCTAGACTTTGGGCAAGTAAAGGGGGGTAGAACACCACATCCCCACAGGAGACCATCCACCCATAAAGGAAAGATACCGACCTGTACCCCCTGCACACTATCAGAATGCCAAGGGGATGTTGCGAGACATGAAGGAGGCTGGGGTAATCAGGGACAGCTGTAGCCCCTGGGCAGCTCCACTAGTTCTTGTGAAAAAGAAAGATGGCACCATGAGAATTTGTGTAGATTACAGAAAGGTCAACCGTATCACACACAAAGATGCGTACCCGTTACCTAGGATAGAGGAATCTTTAGCTGCATTAAAGTCTGCTAACTTCTTCTCCACTTTGGATCTTACTAGCGGGTACTGGCAGGTTCTTGTAGCAGAGGCAGACAAGGAGAAGACCGCGTTCACCACCCCGATGGTTCTCAGCGAATTCAACTGTATGCCGTTCGGGCTCTGCAACGCACCAGGAACCTTCCAGCGGTTGATGGAGTGCTGCCTGGGGCACAGGAATTTCGAGACGGTCCTGCTATACCTGGACGATGTCATCGTGTATTCCAAAACATATGAGGACCATCTGAAACACCTGGCAGAGGTGTTTGACGCCCTGGCAGGCTACGGCCTAAAGGTGAAACCCTCCATGTGTCATCTACTGAAACCAAAAGTACAGTACCTGGGACACGTGGTGAGTGCTGACGGAGTAGCTCCAGACCCTGATAAAATTACAGTGATTAAGGACTGGCCAAGACCCTCCAGCATAAAGGAAGTGCGGCAGTTCCTCGGGTTGGTAGGCTACTACCGAAGATTCATCCCCGGGTTCACCAAAATGGCAGCCCCTATGCAAAACCTCCTGTTGGGTCAGTCAAAGACCAAGAATCAGAAGCCACCCTTCAAATGGGACAAGCTGGAGGATGAGTCTTTCCGCCAGCTGAAGATGGCCCTCACGGGGGATGAGGTCCTGGCTTACCCTGATTACGGCCAGCCTTTCATCCTCCACACGGACACGAGCAACATCGGGCTAGGGGCGGTGCTGTCCCAGATCCAACAGGGCAGAGAACGGGTAATCGCTTATGCCAGCAGGAAACTCCGGCCAACAGAGAGAAACCCCGAAAATTATAGCTCCTTCAAGCTAGAGTTCCTGGCAGTGGTGTGGGCAGTTACAGAACGCTTTAAACATTACCTTGCCTCTTCCAAGTTCACCGTGTACACCGACAACAACCCGTTGACACACCTGGATACTGCGAAACTTGGTGCCCTGGAGCAGAGATGGATGGCCCGCCTATCCAACTATGAATTTACCATCAAATACCAGGCGGGACGCACAAATGCCAACGCAGACACCCTGTCCAGGATGCCGAACTTGCCGGACGGAGGGGAAGATCCAGAAGAACTGGAAGAGATTGAACTCCCTGCGTTCCACCGTCACGAGATTACCCAGTGTTCCCACTGTGTAAGGGACAAGCACTCTGTTCAATCCCTTACCCCACTACAGCTGGGCGGAGACGCAAGACAGTGACCCAGCCGTCCGCCTGGTAAAAGAGATGCTGACACAGGCTGATGCCCGCCTTGACCCAGACGCTCCGGAAGAGACCAAACAGCTGTGGAAGGAGAAGAGTAAACTGTTTCTCAACAAGGGGAAGCTGTGCCGGAGAATTGTTAACTCCCAGACACATGAGCTGACCTGGCAGGTAGGGGTCCCGAGACGAGACGCGGCTATGGTCCTGGAGGCATAGCACGACGGAGCAGGGCACTTTGGATGGAAGAAGTTGGAGTTCCTGTTGCGTGAACGGTTCTTCTGGGTAGGCATGAGAGGGGCCATTGAGAGATGGTGCAGAGACTGCGGCCTGTGCAACCTGAGAAGAAAGGACCGTGCCAGCCAGAAGACTCCCCTGCAGCCCATCATCACCAAGCAGCCACTAGAACTGGTAGCCCTGGACCATGTGAAGCTGGCTCCAAGTAGGTCCGGGTACGTCTACGCCCTCACCATCGTAGACCACTACTCCCAGTTCCTGGTGGTGGTCCCTGTCAAGGACTTAACAGCTCAGACAGCAGCTAGAGCCTTCCAGCAGCACTTCTGCCATCCACACGGGTATCCGGAGCAAGTGTTGACTGACCAAGGTCCAGCCTTCGAAGCGGAGGTCTTCCAGGAGTTCTGCAACCTCTATGGCTGCAAGAAGATAAGGACAATGCCCTATCACCCCCAAACCAACGAATTGTGCGAGAAGATGAACCAGGTGGTGATAGACTTGCTGAAAATGTTGCCCCTGGAAGAACGCAGTCTGTGGCCTGAAAAACTGCCTGATCTGGTGGACTTGTATAACCACATCCCAGTAAATTCCACCAACTGCACCCCGGCTTACCTAATGAGAGCAAGACCTGGTAAGCTGCCTATTGACCTGGATATGGGAGTTCTGAGACCCGAGGACACCTCGCCAGAGGCAGACTGGGATACAGAATGGCAGCAGCAGTACCGGAAAGTGCAGGAGAGTGTTGAGAGAAGTTTGTCTCAAGCAAGAGAAAGGCAAGAGAGGACTTACAACCAGCATGCTCCCCCTGTTCCCCTGGCACCTGGAGAGCAGGTCTTGAAGAGGAAGAGGCGGCTCCATAAGTTGGATGACCAGTGGGAGAAAGACCCGTACACAGTACTGCCCTCAAGTCATGAAAACCCGAAAGTATGCGTTATCAGTAAGGATGGAGGAGAGAACACAGCCACTGTCTCTAGAGACCACCTGAAGAAGTGTCCCGAGCAGCTGCAAAGCACTGAATAAGACTAAGATAGCCCTCAACCCGCAGAGGAAAGGGAAGAAATGGTCAGTACAGTACTCGGAGAATTTCCCCGGTACTGGACACAAATTAACAACGCTATTGTGGTACCCGTCCTTACCTTTCTCCAGCCAGCCCCTCAAGGGCCTACAGAAGAGCAAGTAGTGTTGGAAGAGCAACCGGCCCCGGAGGCAGAGGATTCCATACCAGCAGCCCAGGAGAATCAACCCTCTGCTAGTAGTGAGCCTGCCGTGCCCGTGGTAAGCCAAAGAGTACGCAGAAAGCTGCCCAACCGACCCTAACATCTCCAAACACCTGTACTGCAGACACTAGCGAGCCCACTACATAAGGGGTGGAAACAGGGGACCCAGAAAGAACACCACCAGATAGTGTGTTACGTAGGTCCACAAGGAGCACTAGAGGTCAGAAGCCAGCTCGCTGGAGAATCTAGGAGAAATGATATATACCTGTATATTGCAAATGTTGTAATGTTTTATGTTTGTTACCTGAATACTGATTATGTTTCTCAAGTTACCCGACAGGGTCTATGGACGGACAGGTTATGGACAATGAATAACCGGAACTGTACCTTGTAAATAGTTGCACCTGTTAAGTGCCCCTTTTGTGCCAGACCACAGAACAAAAACCCGTGGAGGTGGCTGAAGACGTGGTCCAACACCGGATCATCGATGCCCTGTAGCCACCCCAGGGCCTACGTGGAGGGTTTGGGACGGGTCCCTCAAAATGCATCTTGGGTGACATGGACACCTGGTTACGGAAGCGCCGTGACCTATCAAGACTGAACTCCTTGTACATATATTGTTGTGTTATTGTTTATACCCTGTTATGTGTGTTTTCAAAAAAAAAAGGTGTTTAGTCCCGGAGTACTAAAGTTTACTGGGGGGAATGTGGCACCCCAGGGGGTCTGGTTGCCACAGTGGTAGAAATACCATGTCTGAGAGCGATCATGGGTTTTCCTGGTCAGGAGCACATTTGCATGCAACGCCTCCTGCCCCTGTCCAGGGAGGGGAGGAACCTGCCCTTTATAAACTGGATCTGGGGCGAGGTTAGTTAGTTAGTTCCAGAGAGAGGGATAGAGCAGCAAGGAGCCCTGTAGGAGACAGGAGCTGAGAGCCAGGGACTGGAGCAGCAGAGCTCGTCCTGGCAGAAGACGCAGAGAACCTGACACCGGAGTCCGAGGCTGTGAGGATATTCACATCCAGCAGCAGTAACCACTTGGCAGGGGATTTCAGGTCCTCTGGCCGTAGAAAGCCCGGAGGCTCAGTCACACGCAAGGGACCGGCACCGCCATCGAGGAGCGGAAGGAACCAAAGGCCGCAAGTCACCAGCCATATGGGTGAGCACCACACGGTACACTCAGGGATGTGGGCTACTACACGACTACAGCAAGGTAGCCAGGAAGAGTGCAGTCAGATGGGAAAGCCTACACCTCCACCTGGCCAGGGGGATTCTTGTTCGCTCACAGACTGACCAGACCTCTAATGTTAGCCAGTACTCCCAGCAGGGTCTCCTTCATCACCAACAGTAAAGACCCTGAACTGCACTGCACGGACTTTGAGTCATTTCTGCTGCGCCTATGCACCACAACCCTCACCATCTACACATGCTGCCCTGAGGCTATACTCCTCCCGTGGGGAGTTATACTACCCCCTGCTGCGCACACAACATCAGCCTCAGCGGTCTGCCCTGCAGCGGCGGTTCTCAGTGACCGCAATCCACGGGTGGCGTAGTCGGACATTTCAACATTAAAAACCAAGTAAACAGATCCGCCACTGGTTTGACCACCCTGAGCCACGGGACCGGATCGCCGCCACGGAGACTACAACCCCTGACATCACACAGAGACCCGGCTCCGGGTATTCCCACACACACGGCCCAGGGGGCGCGTCATATATAAAGGCATATACGACTAGTAATGCTAACTGTAGAATACCATGCTACAAACATAAGAAATGCTAATAAATGTACAGAAAAAGTAATGGATGATGCATCAAGCTCATGTGTAGAAATGAAGCCTACCTAGTGATGTCCGGAGCCTCTCCATAGACTTCAATAGGCAGCTTCTATTGTATTCCTCACTGAGTTATCAGTCTGTCTTGTCTTTAGCTTGATGGATTTTACCTATTCTTCAGAGGACGCTACATTCACAAATCCTTGTCTATTTCTATATCCTTGTAAAACAGAACCTTTTTCTCCCATGTGTCTCCGCATTGTCTCCATTTTATATCCGTGTTGTATAGATAAATTTTTTCCTCATACATTTGTAAAAACTGAAGCAGGTAGACAGTCTGAACTTTTATTTATCCATTGACTATTAATGGATCTATTAAAAATGGATGAAACAACTGATGGAGCACTAAAGGAAAAGAAAAGTCTTCAGTGCTTCATCCGTTGTACATGGATTTCCTTAGACTTTAATGGCTGAGTCTGATCTGCAAAATGAATGAGAATAGAACCTGCTCTGAGTCTCACGGATTAGACACACGGAACTGTTATTAAAAAACAGACGGCACATGGACTAGTGCAATAAATGTCATGCCACGTTCACACATTCAGTATTTGGTCAGTATTTTACATCAGTATGTGTAAGGCAAAACCAGGAGTGGGTGATAAATGCAGAAGTGGTGACGTGTTTCTATTATACTTTTCCTCTGATTGTTCCTCACCTGGTTGGGCTTAGAAATACTGAGGTAAAATACTGACCAAATATTGAACGTGTGAATATGGCCTGAAAGTGGTGGTCTGGTATTTCATTAAATTAACCTGGTGTCTACAGCTCTGACTAGTGATGTAGAGGTGAATGAATCTCACTTTGCATTCCTATGAGAGTCACATCAAGGCTCATTATATAGAGAAATTGTCTTCCACATCGTGTATAAGATCCTGTAGGATTCTGAGAGTCAGAAGTAACGTGGGACGACCGAAAGACCAGAATGGAGTGGACAGCTCCCCAACAAAGCGATTGATAAAACTGATTTCCCCTATGAGCAAAGGAGCATTGCTTTAATCACATTTTTATTTTTTCTCTTCTGCACAAGAAAGCCTTTAAATTTGACAAGTCAATGATTTCCATTGTACTGACTGCAATAGTGTATGGCACTATTCCTGCAAGAGGATCCAAACTGAACCACCAGTGCAGGCCCGGGACAAGGGGTAGGCACCCGCCTAGGGCGCTACCTCTCTGAGGTGGGAGCAGTTTAAGAAAAAAAATTGTCATTATTGAACGCCTGCAGTCAACTGGCACCTTCCTCCTGCCGCAAACATTCAGCATGCTGACAGCCAGTACACAGGAACAAAGGTGAGCGGAGTCAGTGGGTCACTAACACCGCTCAACGCCTGCGCCCCTGTTCTCATTCCCTCTCTGCATTGAAATGCATTTGTGTCTTTAAGACAATGTGAACGCCTCCCCCAGGACAGGAGCAGAGGAGCTGTAATCAGGTTGATGTTCTGGCGGTAATTCCCGCAATACGCAGGGTATGGACAGTCTGCCCCCTGTTAGAGGATGGCGCCACACAGGAATACGGCAGTAGAACAACCATCGGTTTTGTTACAAGCTGCATCTATTGTATCTCATTAATTGAAACCAAACGGCCCCCATTATAATTAAGCTATATTAGTTTCCATGACTATTCTTGGGTCTGACATTGTAAAGGAAGTGCTCATCAGAGCTTGTTACCTGATGGATCAGACGAGGAAGTTAGAGGTCCAGTTACCATAGTTTCTCACCTATTCCTTTTCTTGGTGGGGAAGCCATTTGCGTCATCTGCCTAAGGCAGCAAAATACCTTATCATGATATTAATAAAAATACCAAAAAGCATGTCAGTAATATAACCAAAAGCAACATAGATGTTTTATATATTTATTTTTATGCATAAAAGTTGTTAATATTATGCAAATATATAAAAAGAAAGTGTGTAGATATAGTCACTTTCTGTGGAAAGGAGCAGATGATGATGATTCCGCTCCTCAGGCCTCGGCTTACACTTCTGCCGCTTTTGGACATCCAGGTCTGGATCACACATGAGAGAGGAGAAGAGCAGGAATGTGTGACTTGTGATCTGTATAGTTGGAGTTTTCCTGGATTCCTTCAGCATCGCGATTAGCCATATGGCCTTCTGTCTGACCATGGTCAGGAAGGTGAAGGAGCAGCCGCTTCCTTCTGTCTGACCATGGCCTGGTAGAGGAAGGAGCAGCCGCTTCCTTCTGTCTGACCATGGCCTGGTAGAGGAAGGAGCAGCCGCTTCCTTCTGTCTGACCATGGCCTGGTAGATGAAGGAGCAGCCGCTTCCTTCTTTCTGCACAAGACCAAGTAGGAGAAGGAGCAGCCGCCTCCTTTGTCTGTACATGGCCAAGTAGGAGAAGGAGCAGCCGCTTCCTTCTGTCTGACCATGGCCTGGTAGAGGAAGGAGCAGCCGCTTCCTTCTGTCTGTACATGGCCAAGTAGGAGAAGGAGCAGCCGCTTCCTTCTTTATGTCCATATCTTGTAGTCGTCTCCTTACCACCACATTGTAGATGAGTCGTCCAGATGGTGACATAACAAGTATGGCTGAAAGAAATCCTTCAATTTCAGCCCTTAATTACTTGCTATGTTGATCCAGAGGAAGGCGAAAAATAACCCTGAGGACTCGTTGTTGGATCATCCTCATATCAAGGGAAAAAATTCCTTCCTGACCCCAAATATGGCGATCGGAATAAATCCCTGGATGTGTGGTCTCAAATCTACTTGGATGTTATGTGGTGGAAGCTCGGTAGGTTTGTCACAGTCCGGTAAATAAGAAAGTCCAGTGTAATTGTCTCATCCGATTAATGTAAATCTTCATTCCTGGATGTTACTGGAATGGGGCTGATTTTTATCAGCCTAATACTCCTGCTGGAAGAAGAGAAATATACACGTCTGAGAATCAGCCCCTCACATACAGCATATACAGTACTAGGGGGATATAGCGATAAGGTGTATAGTGGGTAAGTGTGTTACTGGGTAGTGATAGCACTTTGGATGTCTGTATGTGCTGTACTTACATAGTAATATGGGAATGGTGGGTCGGATCTGCCGGACACCACATCGCTCCAGTCTATAGAATAGAAAAACGGATGTGATCTGATGGACGATGTAATGGCACATCGGGCAGATGGAGTTTTGCAGAGAAGCTAGAAAATGAAAACAAAGCATTAGTCATTATATTATGTATTATTACTGATAAATTATTACACAATGTCTATCTTCTATATCTTCTTGTAATCCCCTATTATCATTGTCCATCTGATCTTACTCACCCGTTTTATGATATCCATGGTATGACAGCAGATCCCAGGTGGAAAAGAAGGGATGTCGTCATACAGAGACTGGTGGTATTCGTCCATTGTGCCTCTGGTATAGAATGGCCAGTCACCTACAGTCATCATATATAAGATGACGCCAAAGGAAAAGGAGTCTGCCAGATGGTTGTATCCTTCACCGTCCATTACCTATGGGAACATGAGATTGGAGAGAATCTGAATATACCGGGAAGGGGATTTACACACAGAGACTATGAGGACCTGTCTGTGATTAGATATGAGCAGAATACATTGGGATCAGATTATCCCTCAATCCTACTATCGACATCAATCACACAGAGATGTTCCTTACCTCGGGCGCTATGTAACCCTTAGTGCCAGTAGTATATTCCACTATGTCACCCTCAAACACATTCGTGGCTGCTAAGCCAAAGTCTGAGATTTTGATGTGTCCGGTGTCTTGAAGGAGGATGTTCTCTGGCTTCAGGTCACTGCAGGGAGAAGGATCAGATACTAATTGTGAGGACAATTCATGGAAAGAACTTTCTACAATAGATATGTAAGGAGACAACAAAGAGTCACAGGTGACAGATTTATGAAGGTGAAATGATTACCTATGTATGACGCCGCATTCATGCAGGAACTGGAGTCCGCACACCATCTCTGCCGCAAAGAGTCTGTGGAGTAGAAAGGATGGATCAGTGGTTACATGCACAATCATACAGAGAACATGAGGAGATCACACACGTGTCCTTTTCACATCATTAGTTTCTCCTGTTGTCGTTGTCCATTGATCTAAGACTACAATGTGCCGGCAGCTGATTACTAACATTCAGTACAAGACATTTACCTTATTGTCTTTGTGTTAAACATCATTGAATCTTTCATGTGGCCAAACAGGTCTCCGCCGACCATATAGTCCATGGCTATTTCATACTCCGTAGGTGTTTCCCTAAACGCCCGCATAGTCATTAGGTAGGGGCATCCGGCAGCCATTCTCAGGACTTCTAGCTCTGTAGAGATTAAGTCCTCACAAGAACTTTTGTCCATGATTTTGATGGCCAGCAGTCCTTCACTGACTGGATCTGATGCCAAGACAACCTGGAGAAAAATCACAACAGATCAGACCAAACTCTCATCTACTACTGTGTAGTAGTTCACTAGTTTATCCCAATTATCATTACATATGAGCATCCTGTAATGAATATGTACATCTCTCCTGTGTATCTGGTGCAGGATACATTGGGGAACACGGACAAATATAAATTGACACTTACTTTTCCATAGTTTCCTTTTCCAAGAACTTTCCAGAACTCGAGATTGGAAAAGTCTATAGGTTGGACTGTGTGGACCAGTTCTCTTTGGTCAGAAATCTGGAAACTGGCATCATCAAGGCCTTGTGCCGGTATGTCCGTTGTGTCGTAGGGCGCCTTATCGATTCCATCTGCTGAGATGATATAAAAAATTTGAACCCCTTAGTGAACACATTATTGGAAATGACTACCTGAGCCTGCAGAAAGCCCCTGTCTTTTCCTCCTCCTGTTAAGACCAGCCTGGCTTAATTTCATATGAGAATGTTAATTTAGCTATATACAGTTCTGTCACAGTGTCTAGTAGAAGCGATCAGAAAATCGCAGGTTCAAGTCCCCAAAGGAGACTAAAGAAATGGAGTAACAAAAAAAAGTTAAAAAAATAATAAAATGTAAAAAAAATACTTCCCCATTAATAATAATAATAATAATAATAATAATAATAATAATAGTAATAATTTGAATATCTAGTATAACCACATCCGGAACATTAATTAACCCAAACAGTAAACACTGAAAGGAGAAAATAAATGTAAAGACCAGAATAGGGTTTTTGTGAGGGCGCAGTATACATTGTAATAAAAGATATCACAATGTCTTGTCTACCCGAGAAAGTTATCTATAAAAGCTACAACTTGTCACGCAAAAAAAATAAATCAAGTCCTCGCACAGCTCCATCCAGCTATCAAAATCCAAAAGATATAATGTCTCAGAATATAGGGACACAAACCAATTTATTTTTTATAAAATTCCTAATTTTTTTCTACCAGTTCAGTGAATTATAACCCCTATGCCTGTTCAGCATTATCATAGTTGTAACTGACATGGAGAATCATTTTGTCAGGTCATTTTTACCACTCAATGAACACAGTAAAAAAAAACAATGGCGGAATCACTTTTTTTCCACAATTTTACCACATTTTGAATCTTTTTCCCCATTTTCCAGAACATTGAATAGTAAAATAAATAATGTTCAAAACTACAGCTCGTCCACTAAAAAATCAAGTCCGCATACAGCTACATTGGGAGACAAATTAAAAAATAAATAGTTATGGGTTTTCGAAGGAGGAAGGAAAAAACAACGAAATGTTACCCGGTCAAGAAGGGGTTAACAAATATAGCTAAAAGAAAATATTATAATTTTAAATACAATTATGTAAATGAGCAGGAAATGTCTAATATTTGGGCTCTCATTTATCAAAACTGTCCAATAATAAAACTGTCCCTGTTGCCCATAGCAACGAATCACAGCATAGATTCCATCTCTTAACATTCTATGGAACAATGAAAGCTGCATTGTGATTGGTTGCTATGGGCAACAAGGACAGTTTTTCTGCACTTTTGATAATTGATGCCAGTACATAATATTAGGAGTATAATCCTCCTCACCCCCAGTCTTATTACACTGAGCAGATCCATCTTACCTGGTCCATCTGTATCCAGTGATGTGTTTGGTGGAGAAACACTCAGCTGTTTGTTCTCTGGGATGGAGATGTTTTCAGCTGATGACCTCGACCTCCGCAATGCACCATTCCCATTTATAATGGGGTTGGCATAGATGAGACGTCTTCTACATTGGACAACCCAGTCTCTGCTGTTCCTGATCCTCTTCTGGGCTGCCGCTCTTTGTAGTTTCGGTGCCTCCAGACTTTCAGATCTGGAGGATGTCACTTGTCTTGGTGTCTCTTGGAGAACCTCTTCCAGCTCTAACTCTGCGCTGATGTTTCTCCTCTTATTGAGGATGGCTTCTTTGTTTCTCCTCCGTATTTCAGGGACCAGATCTCCGAGTTTTTTCAAGGAGATAAGAATGGCCTTCTGAAGCTCAGCGGAGGCTGCAGAGTGAGACTCCGTGAGGGTCTCCATTTTCCTTCTCTCTGTAAGGATCTCATGTCTTTTGGTCTTTCTCATTTTGTCTAGAATTTTACTTTTGGACGCCTTTTTTGAGGCGTCAGTGTCAATGTCCGGTAGTATAAAGTCTTTTCGCCCTAAAGTGAACAATAGTACCTGCTCTTCATTTATTCCTCTCTTCTCTCTGAGAACCCGATCTCTTTGGGCTCTTCTGTAATTATCCATTTTAAAATCAATTTTTGCTTCGTTTGTCACGAAAAACAAAAGGGGCTACCTCACCCTTGGGAGTCTGTAAGGCAGTGGTTTCCCTTAGGACGGAACACTGGGATATAGAATGCGGTGATGTCATCACATCACTTGTGACATCATTTTTATTCTAATGTCACAATGATAGATAGATAGATAGATAGATAGATAGATAGATAGATAGATAGATAGATAGATAGATAGATAGATAGATAGATATCAAATTTGAAGGATGGGGAACCAAACTTTTGCAGATGTATACATACAATATACAGATATACACGGGGTGCACATTTTGTATTTTTAATGATTAATTTTATTATTGAACAACTACAGTGCTGCTGGTTAATCATAAAGGTTAATAAAATCCGAAACCTGAATATTTGCAAAAATAAAAGTGAGGTTTTGTCTTTCTTAGGCCACATTCACACATTCGGTATTTGGTCAGTATTTTGCATCAGTATCTGTAAGCCAAAACCAGGAGTGGAAGAATCAGAGTTAAAGTATAATAGAAACACGTGACTACTTCTGTATTTATCACCCACTCCTGGTTTTAACTTACAAATACTGATGTAAAATACTGACCAAATACTGAATGTGTGAATTTTGACCTTAGGGGAATATCTCTGTGTGCAGAACTGTTAATCAAAGAAATCAAAATGTTAAAAAATACATTTCTGACATTTAAGAAAATATATCTGTGATCATGACGGTGTATGGCACAAATCGTTCTCCTGAAACCATCCCTCATATTAATTATTTTCTTTCTCCCCAAGCAGTGTCTCATACCACTTAACTTATAATAAATGATACACAGGAGACTTTCTTTTTTGGATATAATTTGCCATATCGGCCATTTATTGACAAACAACAATAACCAATGAAAGAATTGGCGGAGGTCCTTGGGGCTACAAGATCCGGCACATGTAGAACAAAGCATTTTTCCATAGAATTATTTTACCCTCAGCCGTAACCCCAAGCTCAAGGGCACCACACCGCAATCAGTGGTAAAGGAAACACCACCACTGGCTCCAAGAGTACACCCCAGTCCAGAGCCCCACTAAGTGCCAGATCAGCCAATTAGTAATTCCATCCTGAAGGGAACCATCTCTGTAAATTCCCACCCATAAAAAATTCCACCAACCCCAAAGACACCCCCTACTGCCCCAGCCACTGTGACTCACAGTAAAAATTTATAACCTTCATCATAAGCCCGAGCCATAAAACATAACAATATACAGTACAGACCAAAAGTTTGGACACACCTTCTCATTTAAAGATTTTTCTGTATTTTCATGACTATGAAAATTGTACATTCACACTGAAGGCATCAAAACTATGAATTAACACATGTGGAATTATATACTTAACAAAAAAGTGTGGAACAACTGAAAATATGTCTTATATTCGAGGTTCTTCAAAGTAGCCACCTTTTGCTTTGATGACTGCTTTGCACACTCTTGGCATTCTCTTGATGAGCTTCAAGAGGTACTCACCGGAAATAGTCTTCCAACAATCTTGAAGGAGATCCCAGAGATGCTTAGCACTTGTTGGCCCTTTTGCCTTCACTCTGCGGTCCAGCTCACCCCAAATCATCTCGATTGGGTACAGGCCTGGTGACTGCGGAGGCCAGGTCATCTGGCGTAGCACCCCATCACTCTCCTTCTTGGTCAAATAGCCCTTACACAGCCTGGAGGTGTGTTTGGGGTCATTGTCCTGTTGAAAAATAAATGATGGTCCAACTAAACGCAAACCGGATGGAATAGCATGCCGCTGCAAGACGCTGTGGTAGCCATGCTGGTTCAGTATGCCTTCAATTTTGAATAAATCCCCAACAGTGTCACCAACAAAGCACCCCCACACCATCACACCTCCTCCTCCATGCTTCACGGTGGGAACCAGGCATGTAGAGTCCATCCGTTCACCTTTCCACTGGTCTAATGTCCATTCCTTGTGTTCTTTAGCCCAAACAAGTCTCTTCTGCTTGTTGCCTGTCCTTAGCAGTGGTTTCCTAGCAGCTATTTTACCATGAAGGCCTGCTGTACAAAGTCTCCTCTTAACAGTTGTTGTAGAGATGTGTCTGCTGCTAGAACTCTGTATGGCATTGACCTGGTCTCTAATCTGAGCTGCTGTTAACCTGAGATTTCTGAGGCTGGTGACTCGGATAAACTTATCCTCAGAAGCAGAGGTGACTCTTGGTCTTCCTTTCCTGGGGCGGTCCTCATGTGAGCCAGTTTCTTTGTAGCACTTGATGGTTATTGCAACTGCACTTGAGGACACTTTCAAAGTTTTCCCAATTTTTCGCACTGACTGACCTTCATTTCTTAAAGTAATGATGGCCACTCGTTTTTCTTAACTTAGCTGCTTTTTTCTTGCCATAATACAAATTCTTACAGTCTATTCAGTAGGACTATCAGCTGTGTCTCCACCTGACTTCTGCACAACACAACTGATGGTCCCAACCCCATTTACAAGGCAAGAAATCCCACTTATTAAACCTGACAGGGGACATCTGTGAAGTGAAAACCATTTCCGGTGACTACCTCTTGAAGCTCATCAAGAGAATGCCAAGAGTATGCAAAGCAGTCATCAAAGCAAAAGGTGGCTACTTTGAAGAACCTAGAATATAAGACATATTTTCAGTTGTTTCACACTTTTTTGTTAAGTATATAATTCCACATGTGTTATTTCATAGTTTTGATGTCTTCAGTGTGAATGTACAATTTTCATCGTCATGAAAATACAGTAAAATCTTTAAATGAGAAGGTGTGTCCAAACTTTTGGTCTGTACTGTATATATTTCCATTAGACATCTCTAAATTCCCTGAAAAAAGAGGGTGTGCAGGTGAGACTTTTCCCATTGCTCTCCCCACAGGAATGGCCCCTTTTCCCACACTTTCCTTTTATACCCCCTTTTACTATCCCCTCCCACTCCCTATTGATCCAATCCCATAGACCCCATTCAAACTTTATTTTCCTCTCCTGGCCCAATCACCGTCATGTGGGCCTCTGCTTATAAGTACGGCTCTGGCCCCTTTAATATAGCCGCCCTTCTGTTCACTACCTGTCATAAGCCGCCCATCCATGAAGTCTGTTGCAATCATCCTTTTCGGTAACACCAACCACAGCCTCCCAGACCCCGGCATTGGATGCATTGATACATAATGATTTAAAGATTCACAATTGGATTCAGGTCTGGGCATGAGTGGACACAGACAATTCCACCTGTTTTGGAAGTGGTAGTGGCCACTCTTACCTTTTGGACCCCTGTGTAGCTACACAAGTTGTACCAGGTTTGCACCTGGGTCTGGGGAAAGTGAGCTCATCAATGTTTTCATCATCCAGGAACTGCCTTCCCAGTATGGCACATGAGGAAGGGTATTGTCCTGCACTAGGAGGAACCAAGGGTCCACTGCACCACGGTAAGTTCTGACATTGGCTCTAAGGATTTCATCCGTGTACCTAACAGCAGTCAGGTTGCCGTTGGCTATCACATGGTGCCCATCATGCTGGGTGGCGGTGCAGACTGAGTAACATTCACCACGGCGTCTCCAGACTTTCACATCTATCACTTGCTCAATGTGAACCTGCTGTCACCTGTACAGAGAACGTAGGACCTGATAATTCTGGTGTTCTCAGGTGTATGCCAATTGAGATGCAAGGTGCTGAGCTGTGAGTAAGGTCCTATTACAGGACGTCGGGCCCTCATACCGCCATCATGGAGTCTGCTTCTGACAATTTTGGGTGTAACGTGCTTCTGGTTATGTTGTAGGGCCTTTGCAGTCCTCCTGTTCATCCTTACACAAAGGAGCAGATATTGGTCCTGATGTTCGGTTGATGCTCTTCTAGAGTTCTGCTCCATAAATTTAGAAGCTGCTTAAGGAGTGCACGTGTGTGGGGTGCATGCGTGGCGCCCCTGAGGGTTCGGTCGCCACAGAGGTACTGCATCGTGCGCTGCAATACATGCTGCTGGCCAATCAGAGGCCAGCGGCGGCTGGATAATCAGAAGCCAGCGGCGGCCGGCCAATGAGAGGCCAGCGGCTGCCGGCCAATCAGAGGCGAGCTTGACTTCGGCCGGCCAATCAGCGGCTGCCGACCAATCAGAGGCCAACATGACGTCGGCCGGCCAATTAGAGGCCAGCGGCTGCCGGCCAATCAGAGGCCAGCGGCTTCCGGCCAATCAGAGACCAGCATGACGTCGGACGGCCAATCAGAGGCCAGCGGCTTCCAGCCTATCAGAACCCAGAATGACGTCGGCCAGCCAATCAGAGGCCTGGGGCTGCCGGCCAATCAGAGGCCAGCATGACATCAGCCGGTCAATCAGAGGCCAGCGGCTGCCTGGCAATCAGAGGCCAGCAAGACGTCGGCCGGCCAATCAGAGGCCAGTGGCTTCCGGCCAATTAGAGGCTAGCATGACGTCGGCCGGCCAATTAGAGGCCAGCGGCTGACGGCCAATCAGAGGCCAGCGGCTTCCGGCCAATCAGAAGCCAGCATGACGTCGGCTGGCCAACAGAGACCTGCGGCTTCTGGCCAATCAGAGACCAGCATGACGTTGGCCGGCCAATCAGAGGCTAGCGGCTTTCGGTCAATCAGAGGCCAGCATGACGTCGGCCGGCCTCAGAGGCCAGCAGCCGCTGGCCTCTGATTGACCGGCAGAGTGTATTGCAGCGCACGGGTCTGGCAAGTTCGTGCGCTGCAATACACTTCAGCTCGATGTGTTTCCGTCCGAGAGAGAACGCACATCTAGTTGCAGTAGCGAAGCTGGTGTCGGCACTCAGCGGGCTCAGAGTTCTCCCCCGCCGGGCCCGATCCAGTAGCGCTAATGCTGCGGCCATGGCGCGCGTGCCCACCAGGAGGGCTCTGCCTGCCCCCTCTGCATGCGTGCCATAGGTTCGCCAGCACTGGTTTAAAGCATTTCTTCTTGTACAGCTGACGACCCAAAATTGGTGATTTTCTGAAAAAAAAAAAAAATGGCCAGTATGCATTATATATGGTGGAACTGAAAATCTATCATCTGGATAAGGGGGTGGTCTTCACAGAGGCGGTCTATGGAGAGATTTCACTTTATAAGAAGCACATAGCATGGAATACCGGGGTGAAGCCTTTTGGCTACTTATGTTGTACCAATCCGGAATGATCCACTATAGTCTATCCTTCTATAGTTCTTCTTTTACAATTTCTGCTGGTCGATATATGGACGTATTAGCTCTATGCTAACAGGCACTCCCTTAGTATAGCTCATGTAATGCACAGCACCACAATTTTGCAGGTTCTGACTACTGTGTAAAAAAAAAAAAAACACCCAGAGACAGGCCATAATCTTATAGTCTGGGTGTGAATACGCTGTAGGTATAGCTACACTTTTGTTGTGGAAATTTTGGTAATTTTATTTACCTTTTTGCATTTACCCGAATGAGGCTTGTGAGAAATCCTTAAATATGCTGCAGATTTCTCCTGTATGATGCTGACCAATCATAAGCAAGCAGCAACACTCAAAGAAAAGAAGAACACGCCCCCACCATAGCTCAAAGCGGGTTTCTTAGGGTATAAAGCTACGTTCTCACAATGAGTTTTTAGTGAGTTTTTACGCTGCATATTTTAGAAATAATGCAAGTAACCTATCTTAATGGGTGCAGAAATTCTGCAACATCAAAAACTCACCAAAAGCTCATCGTGGGAACCTAGCCTAAGATGTATAATGATGGCGAGTCCTGATCTCCGGGTCTAACCTTCTGCATGATTATAAAGCAGAGATAACAGCTCTTAGACAAGGAAGGAGCCACACAGCTGAGTTTCCCTGTGTCACATTACAAACCCTTTTATTGACTCTCCTGATTATGGAGTGTGTCAGTATCACACTTATGTCTTTTGTACTCAAGCAACTTGTATTCTCTCTGCAGTGATATTAGGCTGTTATTACACCTCACACAGGAGCAGTGTGTTCTGGGTTACTTCTATGGTGAAATGTAATGACAGTCTCCTCTAATCTCACTGCAGAATCAGTACAAGTTGAGCACAACGGATCTAAGTGTGATACTGATGCTGTGCTCTCATTTATGGACAGGTAGTATGAGAGAGGCGCAGTACAGCAGAGGTGAGAGTGCCATAAGAGGAGGAGAGCTGTTAGAAAGGTTTGTAATGTTGCACAACTAAACTCTCTTGTGATGCCCCTTCACCCATAGAGACCTTAACTGAAAGGTATTAGTCAGTTGTGTGCTCTACTCATGCAGGAGGTTAGCCCAGAAGATCAGGTCTGTATCCTTACATCTCAGACACTGAGAAATCTGCTCTAAGCTATGGTGGGGATGTGATCATCTTTCTTTTCAGTGTTGTCGTCTGCTTATAATTGGTCAGCATCATGCAGGGAGAAGAATTTCGCACCCCCAGTGAAAACTCTGATAACATCTACTTGGACTTAATTTTTTTTAACTCATTAGGTGCCAAATACTTTCATTGCTAATATCTCCGCAAATGAAAGATAAAATAGAAAAAAAAAACATGAAAAATTTGGTGACAGGTCCTCTTTAGGATAAGACAACCCCTTTAAATGTAAGAATTGAATTTTAGTCGAAAAAATGTATGCAACAAAAATGCCACATGTGATTTGATCCAAAAACATGCTGCATTTCAGGATGAGAGAAGCAAGTATTTGCAAAAAAAAGTTAAAAGGGGTGTTCACTGTTATGATATTGATCACTTATACTTAGGATGGACCACCAAGATCAGATTGGTAGAGTTCCAACACTCTGCCACCCCATTGATTCCATGCTGGAGCTGGTAACAGCTGATTGGTGGTGTTAGGATTTGGACACCTATCAATCTGATACTACTGACTTATATTGATGCCTTCTCCTAATTGATAAGTGGTAGCATGCCCCCTTAAAACAATACGTAGTTTTTATTTAGTTGTAAGATGAAAGTGACTCTACACATTAAGGCGTGTCATGGTCTGAGCACAAAGTGATTCAAAGATTAGTTGCTGGCCTCTTGACCCGAACTTAAGAGCTTAAGGCCATGTTCATACATTCAGTAATTTGGTCAGTATTTTACCTCAGTATTAGGAAGCCAAAACCAGGAGTGGAACAATTAGAGGAAAAGTATAATAGAAACACGTCACTGATGAAACTTACTGAACGTGTGAAGGTGCCTAATAGAGACGCTGTGGAGAAGGACAGGAGCGCACACAAAATAGGGCAATAGCGTCTGATAAGGGGTCGGGATAATTGATGGCAGCGCTCACCTAGAGGTGTTGTGTGCAGTCACCACAGCTATAATGGTGTAGAAAGCCGCTGCTGCCCTGTGGCTGGAGGAAAGGTTCTTCAAGAGGTGGAATGGCAAAAATGGAAGCTGGCACATTTAGGTGGGCTGTGCTGCGGGAGTGAAGAGCTTGTTTTTTTTTATACCTTGAGAAAGGCCCTGGTCCATTGCAGAAACGCATTGATATTAATAAAAAACGTTTGGGAATCCCAAGGCTCTTCATTCCCACAGTGCAGCCCACCTAAACGTGCCAGCTTCCATTTCTGCCAATGTGGCCTAATAGACGTATATGAGGCTGTCAAAGTTCGGGGCAGGAGACTCGCAAACAGCTTGTGCATCACGATCTATGACACACAGATGTGTGAATACGCCATTACTCTCATATAAGATTACCTGCATCAAGTTTCAAAGGAGCAATTGTAACCCTCTTTCAATTATTTAAAGGCATTTTCCCACAAACAAAATTCATTTTAATCAATAGATCTTGGAATAATAATAAGTTCCACAATTGGATGTGTTTAAATAAAATGTTCCTGTGCTGAGATAATCTTAGAAATATGCCCCCGCTGTGTACTGTGTAATGTCTGACCATACAGGAACATGGTCTGAACATACCTCATCTCCTGGACGAGGAGGATGCAAGAGAGTATACAGACATTACAGCCGGGGATCACAGCCGATTCTTTATGTGAGGTAAAACAAGTTTTTAAACAGGCAGGGAAATGTTTTACCTCACAGAATCAGCTGCCATCCTGTGGTGTCCTGTCTGTGACGCGCCCCCTGGGCCATGTTGTTAGGGATACCCGGAGCCGGATCAGATGGGGGTTGTAGTCTCCGAGTGGCTGTGACCCGGTCCGTGCCCAGGGTGTCAAACTCAGTGTGCGGCAGTCCTTGCAGATGTTCTTAGTGTCGACTACGCCACCCGTTGATTTGCGGTCAAAAGGCCGCCGCTGCAGGATGGTCCGCTGAGGCTGGTGGTGTGTGTGCAGCTGTGGTAGTATAACCCCCAACGGGAGGGGTATAGCCTCAGGGGGTCAGACGTGGAGGATGGTGGTTGTGAAGGTGCAGCAAGGAGACTCAGAGGCATGAAATGCAGTTTCAGGGTTTTTACTCACTGGTGTTGCTCGGGTCACTCTGTACAGCAGTGACCACCCAAGCCGTGCTGCGTCCACCAGGTGCGGGACTCGGTCAACTCCCGGGCAATTCCTGAGTATGGTCCTGAGCTCCCTTCTTCTCTCTCTCTCTCTGGCCGTTCTCACCAGGGATCCACCTATGTCCGGCTCCCTCGGGTCTCTTGGTGGTTGAACCTTCTCTGGCTTCCCTGACCCTATGCTCGGTGTGCCATTCTGGTGGATTTGGTGAGGGTCGTGGCAAATCTTGCCCACGACCTCCGGTTCCTGGCTAAGGTTTGCTTTGGCCTCCGCCAGCTTGGGATCCGGTACCCTTTTGCCGACCCTTCACCCTTTTGTCCTTATTCTGGGATCTTGGGGTCCCCTCTCGTCCTGCGCCTCTGGGTCCCTCTTCCTTCTCCTCTCCCGGAGTTACTGCTGACTCACTGACTGACTGACTGACTGACCCTGTCCTAAGATGGTGCCCACCTTATATACTCCCTCTATGCGTGAGCTCAGGTGACCAGCACCCAATGAGCTCCTACATTTACCCAGACTACTCCCCCTATCTGCCCCTACACTACTGGGATGTTCCACCCCCCTCCCACTCCAGCCAGGGACAGACGCTGTCGTACCTGCACATATACTGGTGGGAGTACCGTTGTTCTGTCCCCCGGAAATGGGATGTATGTAGTGCATGCAGCCTTCTAGCTCAGTTCCACACTCCATCCTTACCCTGGAGTGGAATACCACACCTCTGGTTTGAGGTGCAATACCCCTGTAGCAGCCGAGTCCTCAGGGTGCTACATTCCCCCCTGGTAAATCACAGCACGTCCTCGGGCTGTAAAAGAATACAAACATCCAAAAACATACAATTTTTTTTTTTTTTTTTTTTTTTTAAAACATCATAACCATATAAAACACTATATATATCATAAAACTTTTCATATAAAACTTTTCATATTAAACATTCTCGTTTCTCCGGCCACGGTGCTACTTGTGACCGGGTAAAGTGCAACAGTCTCTTGTAGAAAAAACACAGTTTCCTATAAAACCGGTAGGGGGCGCTTTAAGAAGCGCAACTATGTACAAAGGGGAATATGGCCGCTCTCAGTCCTCGGCCAGATATTAGGAAAGGATGACCGCTCTCAGTCCTCGGTCAGTGGGGAAAAGGAATGGCTGTTCACAGTCCTCAGCCTGTTAAGGGATAGGGACACACGGGTATTCACTTGCTGGTCCCGACGGGGACTACACTTTGGTAGCAGCAGTTTTTGTACCCACACGGGTAACTATTTACATATTCTATTTACAGTTCATCAGTGGCGGTGTGCTCTTGGCTGAGGGTAATCTTTAGACCCGTCCGGGTCCTCTTGATCCTCCTCACCCCGTAGCTCCTTCTCAGTAAGTCTATGCACGTGCAGGGCATACGGGCCCTTGGCGCACTGATGCCGGGTGAAGGTGACCTCATCACCCAGGTATAGGTCACGACCTCTGTGTCCCTCCGGCAGATGACTTTCAACGTCTCTGCGGGTGACAAAGACGTCGCCGGGGGTCTTGTGGTCCCGGATGAGACCCCACCCGTGCTCCAACTGGAATTTGATTACAGTCCCGGTGGCACGTGGACCGTGGGCTGCACGGGGGTTCCTCCTGGTCCGGCTCTTCTGCTCTGCACTTTTTATTTGCAGCCGCTGCTCACGGACCCGCCTCTCTCTTCTTTCTCTGTCAAAGACCTCTAACTGCTGCCGGCAGCACTGTGCACGCTCAGCTGCGGCCGCCCGGGTCTCCTCGGTGAACCCGATGAGGTCTTCTCCGGTGGGGTCCCACGCAAACTGCGCTTCCTCCAACGAGAGTGGGGTGATCTTGGCGGGCGCCGGAGCCGGGATCAGGGGCTCATCCAGGGGTCTTTCCTTCCGGAGTCGGGGATGGTAATACTCCAGTGGCCACACAAAGGGCTGCCCATCCGGGCATGTGTGCTGGGCAAATAGGTCTTCACCCAGGTGTGGCGCTGTGGACGTTGAGGGCACTGTTGTGGTGGCGGCGCCCGGGTTCACCAGGCCTTGCGACCAGGCCTGGGGCACCCTGAATGTAAAGGGCACCGTGAAGACGGCGGCGCCCGGGGTTACTTGGCCCAGTGACCAGGCCGGTGGCCCAGTGGAGGTAGAGGGCGCTGTTGGCACTGCGGCGCCCGGGGGCACTCGGCCTTGCGACCAGGCCGGTGGCGTCTCCTGCTTGGCCGTGCTCTGGATCGAGGCGCGTGACGTCACAGGGGGCGTGGCCGCGGCTCCGGCCGCCTGAGGCCTAGCTTGGAGCGATGACGCAGCGGCTACGGGAACGGTGAGTGGGGCTTCGGGCTCTGCGACGGGGAGCTGGGGCAGGTTTACGGCTTCTGGGCACGGGATATTGTCGTCCCCATTACCTGCCTTCATCTCTTCGGCTCCCTCCGCGGCGTCGTCTCCGGCCGTCGTCCCTCCTTCGCCGTCCTCAGAGGTGGACTTGCTCCTCGCTGCGGGTGGCATGCTTCGCTGGCAGGCTCCAGCCTGCAGGGCCATCTCTCGGGTCCACTCCGCCAGTGTTTCCTGCTGCACCCGGGCCATCCTTCGTGCGAGGCCCTCCAGCGCGGTCTGTGCACGCTCCCGATCTCCCGGGAGCTGCGCCAGGATCTCCAGCAGGCCTTCTGGAGTGGCGGCCTGCAACAGGCTCCTGACCACAGGGTCGGTGCTGCCTGAGTCTCCCTCCATCTCCGGGTGTGTTCTCTCTGGACTCCTCCAAGCTGCTCCCATCTTCTTCCTTTTGTTCTGTATCCGCCCACATTGGGGGTCGTCCTGGGGCAACTTTGTGATTGCCAGTTCCAGTGGCAGTTCCCTCACGCTGATGGACATATCAATCATCACAGTCTCTGCTGGTGGGGGCGGTTTCCACTTTTGGCGCCATTTCCGATCCTGGCCCACGATGGGAGGTGGCCTCTTGCCATCCTCTGGCACGCCCATAATGGCGTCCGCTCTGCCAAGGCGGGAAATCTTCTCAGATGGCGGGAACCGCTTCCCAGTGGCGGGAAACACTGCAGATGGCGGGAAAAGACTGCAGATGACGGGCAAATAGCGGGAACTGATCCGAGATGGCGTCCGATGGCGGGGACCCTCTGGAATTGGCGGGAGACTTCGTTTTGAGGTAAATGCGAATTTTTCTTCAGGCACGCAGTACCCGGTTGTTGCGGGCACGTGATCCTGCCGACTACGCCAAAGTTGACACGCCCCCTGGGCCATGTTGTTAGGGATACCCGGAGCCGGATCAGATGGGGGTTGTAGTCTCCGAGTGGCTGTGACCCGGTCCGTGCCCAGGGTGTCAAACTCAGTGTGCGGCAGTCCTTGCAGATGTTCTTAGTGTCGACTACGCCACCCGTTGATTTGCGGTCAAAAGGCCGCCGCTGCAGGATGGTCCGCTGAGGCTGGTGGTGTGTGTGCAGCTGTGGTAGTATAACCCCCAACGGGAGGGGTATAGCCTCAGGGGGTCAGACGTGGAGGATGGTGGTTGTGAAGGTGCAGCAAGGAGACTCAGAGGCATGAAATGCAGTTTCAGGGTTTTTACTCACTGGTGTTGCTCGGGTCACTCTGTACAGCAGTGACCACCCAAGCCGTGCTGCGTCCACCAGGTGCGGGACTCGGTCAACTCCCGGGCAATTCCTGAGTATGGTCCTGAGCTCCCTTCTTCTCTCTCTCTCTCTGGCCGTTCTCACCAGGGATCCACCTATGTCCGGCTCCCTCGGGTCTCTTGGTGGTTGAACCTTCTCTGGCTTCCCTGACCCTATGCTCGGTGTGCCATTCTGGTGGATTTGGTGAGGGTCGTGGCAAATCTTGCCCACGACCTCCGGTTCCTGGCTAAGGTTTGCTTTGGCCTCCGCCAGCTTGGGATCCGGTACCCTTTTGCCGACCCTTCACCCTTTTGTCCTTATTCTGGGATCTTGGGGTCCCCTCTCGTCCTGCGCCTCTGGGTCCCTCTTCCTTCTCCTCTCCCGGAGTTACTGCTGACTGACTGACTGACTGACCCTGTCCTAAGATGGTGCCCACCTTATATACTCCCTCTATGTGTGAGCTCAGGTGACCAGCACCCAATGAGCTCCTACATTTACCCAGACTACTCCCCCTATCTGCCCCTACACTACTGGGATGTTCCACCCCCCTCCCACTCCAGCCAGGGACAGACGCTGTCGTACCTGCACATATACTGGTGGGAGTACCGTTGTTCTGTCCCCCGGAAATGGGATGTATGTAGTGCATGCAGCCTTCTAGCTCAGTTCCACACTCCATCCTTACCCGGGAGTGGAATACCACACCTCTGGTTTGAGGTGCAATACCCCTGTAGCAGCCGAGTCCTCAGGGTGCTACATCTGTATACTCTTTTGCTTCCTCCCATGGCCAGCTGTGTTATGTGCAGACCATGTTCGCTCCAGTGGGAGTCTGTTTATGACACGACACAGTAAAAGTGCAGTCATCAGTAATGATGTCAGGTACAAAGCTATTATAGTAAGGCCCAGTGTAGTGTGGAAGTCCAATGTGACACTGAAGATGTCCGCCTAGAGATAGATGCTAGTTATTGAGCTGCAGCTGTTGATCCATGTGACGCATAGGTTCACCTTTATACACCATTTCACCCGTTTACCCAGATCATCAATCTTCAGAACGTCTTCAAATGTAGCATAAGTTTGTAAAAATGATTCTGTACTTGTATCATAGCTCAAAGCTGCATTCACACTGAATTACTACTGAATGTAAAGGTGTGGGATGACACATGATTAGCTACAGCTTAGTTCTGCTGTACTGCTTTTTGTAGGGTCCTGTTCTGTGCTCCGGCCCTCCGTCTGTAGGTCCATTATGCATTCATTTGCTTTTCATGGCAAAAAAGGTGCAGCATGAAGCGCTATTCCTTACCATCCAAACAATACAGACCTCGAAGACCACTCAGCGGCTTGCGTCAATGGGATCCAGGGGTGCCATATGGCAATGGATCCGCAGGGATCCAGCATTGAATTTTATTTCCCCGAATAACTGACTTAATGATGCCCCTTCTAACACATCAGATGACTGTATGATGCCAAGAATACAAATAAAGTAAAGAGCATAATTGCTGTCCAGACACTGAACAAGCAGGCTATGCCGTAAAATTAAGAATGATCAATGTAGATGTGGAAGAGAATAAGGTATAACTCAGGGCCAGTGCAAGACAAGCAATTCTATCTAGTAACAAAGTTGCTCAATTTATTATGTAGATTATAAATGGATGTAATATAAAATTGTTTTGCGGATGAATCGCTGCTCTGAGTGTTAGATTTTCAAAGTGGTAAAAGGGTTTATCTGCCAGTAATGATATTTACCTGGGGACATCCACCTATTGGAGACAGGCCATTAAAACTGGCCAAACTTTCTCCTTACTTTCTTGGCCACTGAGGGGCTTTTTGGACTGCAAATGGTTGATAAGTGTTGGTAAGAGTTTTCGAAGTATCTACTATATAATTGTCTTATCCCGTCTGTCTGTCTGTCTGTCTGTCTATCTGTCTGTCTGTCTGTCTGTCTGTCCAGGAAATCCCGCGTCGCTCATTGGTCCGGCAGCGGCCAATCAGCGCCGCGGGATTTCAGAAAAAAGATGGCGGCCGTTAGCGGCTCTTCTGCGGGACGGAGCTCAGCGGCGTTGCAGCCGGGAGATGAGCGCCGCGAGGCGCTCATCTCCCGGCCGGTACCAGCAGGAGGACCCCGACCGCCGGACCCATCTGCGGGACAGAGATGCAGCCGGGAGATGAGCAGCGCGAGGCGCTCATGTCCCGGCCGGCAGCAGCGGAAGGACCGCCGGCGTCGCTGACATCCATGCGGAAGGGAGGACCGGGGAGCGGCGCTGCGGGTCGGGATACTTCTTCTGCGAGCGCCCGCTCATGTCCCGGGTTCTCGCAGCGGAAGTAGCCGCACAGGCAGCGTCGCTGCCCGGTCCTCACCAATACGATTCGATGATTGGTCGCGGTCTTCGGACCCGACCAATCACTGATCTTAGCGCAAAAGTTAAATACCGCTGTGCTGATTGGTCGCGGACGCTGCCCGCGACCAATCACCGATTTGGGCGCCAAATTTAAATATCGGCCGCGACCAATCAGCACAGTAGTGGTTAACTTTAGCCGCAAGATCAGTGATTGGTCGCGGGCCAAGACCGCGACCAATCACCGATTTGTGCGGCACATTTAAATAGCGGCCGCGACCAATTGGATGTCAGCGCCGCTCCCCGGTCCTCCCTTCACACCCTTGCCGCATGGATGTCAGCGGCGCTGCCTGTGCGGATACTTCCGCTGCGAGAACCCGGGACATGAGCGGGCGCTCGCAGCAGAAGTATCCCGACGCGCAGCGCCGCTCCCCGGTCCTCCCTTCACACCCTAGCCGCTGATGTCCCCACAGTATCCGCATGGTGTTACAAAGATCCGGACATTTGTGTTAAAAATTGCTGAATGGTCCCTGGCGGTGCCCGCGACCAATCACCGATTTGGGCGCCAAATTTAAATATCGGCCGCGACCAATCACCGATCTTGGCTCCACATTTAAATACCGCTGTACTGATTGGTCGCAGCCGCTATTTAAATGTGGCGCCCAAATCGGTGATTGGTCGCGGGCAGCGACCAATCAGCTGAGCGGTGTTTAACTTTAGCGCCAAGATCACTGATTGGTCGCGTGCGGAGAGCGCGACCAATCAGCGAATCGTATTGGTGAGGAGCAGGGAGCAGAATCGTATTAGTGAGCACCGGGGAGCGCCGCTGCCTGTGCGGATACTTCCACTGCGAGAAGCCTGGAGATGAGCGACTGCTCGCAGCAGAAGTATCCCGACGCGCAGCGCCGCTCCCCGGTCCTCCCTTCACACCCTAGCCGCTGATGTCCCCACAGTATCAGCATGGTGTTACAAAGGTCCGGACATTTGTGTTAAAAATCGCTGATTGGTCGCTGGCGCTGCCCGCGACCAATCACCGATTTGGGCGCCAAATTTAAATATCGGCTGTGACCAATCACCGATCTTGGCTCCACATTTAAGCACCGCTGTACATCTCTTCAACAACTGTTAAGAGGAGACTTTGTGCAGCAGGCCTTCATGGTAAAATAGCTGCTAGGAAACCACTGCTAAGGACAGGCAACAAGCAGAAGAGACTTGTTTGGGCTAAAGAACACAAGGAATGGACATTAGATCAGTGGAAATCTGTGCTTTGGTCTGATGAGTCCAAATTTGAGATCTTTTGTTCCAACCACCGTGCCATTAACTTGTTAATAACCTGCAGTCTATAATGAGCCGTGTTAATAATATGATCCCACCAATAGTGACTCTGTATGGCCAATTTGACAATAAACTGTGTTGGTATTGTACTTTTTATCTTTCATCACTAGATGGCAGTGCAGCAGTGTAAATGTGTGAGAGAATGGGATGATGGCGCCATTACTGATCATTATGTAAAATCAGGAGCTGACCTTCTTTATTGGTAAATCACGATGTAATTCAGGTTAATGATTCTTATGATTTTGCTAATAAAAACACTATTGCATTGTACACGTGTCGTTGTGTGATTGATCTAGATCCCAGCAGCCTCAATTGTCCGCTATTATTGAGAAGTCTTGACTGCTAGATATGGCAGTGTCATCAATCTCAAGAAGCCTTTTATTCTCACATACATGATAGAATCCAATAGTAAACATCAGCATATCCCTTCCAGGAGCGGAACGACATCGGTCACAGAGGGTGCGACCGGGCCCGTGCAGGAGGGGGTTGGCCGCCACCAGCACCTATTTCAGTTAGAGGTGCATGCAAGGACACACATTCAGCTGAAATGTATTGAGACGCAGAGACCATCTGTGTCCCTGCACCGCAATACACCCTGCCAGCCAATCAGAGGCCGGCTGTTGACGTTGGTGTGCCAGTCGCAGGCGGCACATGACCGTGACGTCATGCACCATGCCAGCAAGACGAAGTTAGATGCCAGTTCCTTCAAGTGCTATAGAAGAATATGCTGCGAGTTGTGGGAGTGGAGGAAGGGAAGAAGAATAATTTATTTATTTTTAAATGTATTGGAGAAGAACAGGAAACATTATTAATGGAAGGGGCACAGGATGGGGGACATTATACCAGGAAGGGTACAATAAGAAAGCACAGCAACACACTGCAAGGGACAATACATATGCTGACACTGAGAACATAAGAGCTAAACTGCATTATTGCTAAATAAAATGTACTTACAAAAAATGAAGGCTCTTAGCGCACAAATTGGCCAATTCATGTATGCCCATCAACCATGACAAGGTAGCCTCCACATGATGGGTAACTAACCTCTTAAACATGTCTCTCTTGGGCTATAAGCCTACAATATAAATGGGCAAACATGCCTCTTGGGATAGAAACCTACAAATTTAAGTGGGCAGGTAGAATCCAACACTAATTAAAAGCACCCTTGGGCTGATGGGTGCTTATACCAGGAAGGGTCCCAGGATGGAGTGCATTATACCAGGAAGGGTCCCAGGATGGAGTGCATTATACCAGGAAGGGTCCCAGGATGGAGTGCATTATACCAAGAAGGGTCCCAGGATGGGGAACATTATACCAGGAAAGGGCTCAGGATGGGGGACATTATACCAGGAATGTGCTCAGGATGGGGGACATTATACCAGGAAAGGGCTCAGGATGGGGGACATTATACCAGGAATGTGCTCAGGATGGGGGACATTATACCAGGAATGTGCTCAGAATGGGGTACATTATACCAGGAATGTGCTCAGAATGGGGTACATTATACCAGGAAGATGCCCAGGATGGAGTGCATTATACCAGGAGGTGCTCAGGAAGGGTAACATTATACCAGGAAGGTGCCAAGGATGTAGTGCATTATACCAGGAAGGTGCTCAGGATGTAGTGCATTATACCAGGAAGGTGCTCAGGATGTAGTGCATTATACCAGGAAGGTGCTCAGGATGGGGAGCATAATACCAGGAAAGGGCGCAGAATAGAGCACATTATACAAGGAAGAGGCCCAAGATGTACAGTTGAAACCAGAAGTTTACATACACTATATAAAAAGACACATATGCATGTTTTTCTCAATATCTGACATGAAATCAGAATAAACCTTTCCCGTTTTTTTAAATGCCTTAATACATTCTCTCTCTCCTTATTCTGGCATTTGGCAAATATTAAAAATTATGGTAATCCTAATTGACCTAAAACGGGAAAGGGCATCTGACGCGCCCCCTGGGCCAGTGCTGTAGTGCGGCGCACGTGTGCGCGGGGGAATACCCGGAGCCGGATCCGATGGGGGTAGTAGTCTCCGAGTGGCGGGGACCCGGTCCGTGCCCAGGGTGGTCAAACTAAGTGTGTGGCAGTCTTTGTAGATGTTGTTTAAGTGTCGACTACGCCACCCGTTGATTTGCGGTCGCAAGGCCGCCGCTGCAGAACAGTCCGCTGAGGCTGGTGGTATGTGTGCAGCAATGGTGGTATAACCCCCAACGGGAGAGGTATGGCCTCAGGGCAGCTGGTGCGGGTGAAGGGAGTGATAGAAAGGGCGTCCCGGTACCTTTAGTGCTGGTAGTGCGATGGAACACAGAGACTGATTGCAGTTTTCAATGCTTTACTCACAGATGTTATCAGTGTCAGTCCTGCAGGTGATGACGACCCGAGCCGTGCTGCGTCCACCAGGTACGGGGCTCGACCAACCCCCAGGCAGTTCCAGAGTGTGACCTTGAACTCCTTTCTCCGTTCCTTTCTCTGGCCGTCCCCACTAGGGACCCACCCATGTCCAGCTTCCTCGGGCCTTCTGGTGTCGAAACCTATCTCCGGTTTCCCTGACCCTATGTGGCGTGCCTTCGTGGTGAGTGTAGTGAGTGGTCGCGCCAAGACGTGGCCACGACCTCCGGTTCCTGGCTGAGGATAAGTGGCCTCCACCAGTTCGGGATCCGGTACCCTGATCTGCCAACCCTTCACCCGCTGACTCCTAGCGTGTTCGGGTTCCCTCTTCCTTCATGTCTCTGGGCCTTTCTCCAGGTTCCATTCCTTCCTTGTTCCTTGTTCCTTTCCTCTTGTCTTTCTCTCTCTTGCTCCCTTCAGGAGCAGCACCCAGACAGGGCTGCTGCTCCCTGTCACTACTCTTCTCCTCTTTTTCTGTCTGACTCAACTGAACTCCTAAGATGGTGCCCACCTTTTATACTCCCTCTGACACCCGAGCCCAGGTGACTAGCCACCAATGGGCTCCTTCCTATGCCCAGAGTCCCTCCCCTCTCTGCTCCTGCACCACTGGGATATTCCTCCCCCCCTCCCACTCCAGCCAGGGACAGACGCTGTCGTACCTGCACATCTATCTGGTGGGAGTACCGTTGATCTGTCCCCCGGAAATGGGATGTATGTGGTGCATGCAGCTAACTGAGTTCTAGTCCACACTCCATCCTTACCCGGGAGTGGAATACCACACCTCTGGTTCGAGGTGCAATACCCCTGTAGCAGCCGAGCCCTCGGGGTGCTACACATCAGCGTTCCCATGTAACTTCCCAGGCCTATGGTCTACGTGAAAGTTGAAGTCCTGAAGAGCTAGGAACCATCTAGTTACCTTGGCATTGTTACCCCTCTTTTCCCTCAACCATCTCAACGGGGCATGGTCTGACAACGGGCACAGGACAGTGTATGGAACTATGCTTTAAACCTGCAGGAGGCGCTGAGGGCCATCAAACAGGTAGACCCTGACAGTGTGCGTGATGAAAACAGACTGTTAACTGAGCAGTTTATTGAGGGTTTACTGTCCAGTGCCCACCGAACCCAGCTGCGCATAGTGGCTCTGCAAAACCCTGACTTAGACTTTGCTAAGTTTAAGGACAGGGCCATCTGGGTGCTACGAGAACCAGCACCAGGTGGCGCTACAGCTCACCGCCGCCCAGATATCACCTACCACCAGGAGGTGGCACCCTTTTCCCCGAAGCCTGTAGGAGCTGATGCACAAACTCTGGACAGTGCCCCGTCAACAGACCTGCACCATCAGGTCCAAGAGCTAACTAAAAGTGTAGCAGCACTAACCAAAACTGTACAGTCCTTGCAGGTGTATCCCAAAGGAAAGATCCAGCTGGCTTCCAGTCCGGAGGACATCCCGTGGCGCCAACAGAAGAGGATTCCACCATCCAGAGGAAGGAACAGCGACCGCTACGACCAGGACGGACAACCCATCTGCCGCCGCTGCAACCAGCCAGGACATTATGCAAGGTACTGTCATTTAAACGAGCAAAACCTGGGGCAGAGGGCCAACCCCCAGGCATAAGACCACCAGGCCCATCAAGCTGGCGAGACAAATATGTGGGAGGACGACCGGTCCTACCTGTCGTGCTGGACGGCTTTCCAATGAGCGCGTTGCTGGACACTGGATCCCAAGTGACCACCATCCCCTACATTCTTTACTGGACTGACTCTGATATTACCCGCCATCCAGATGAACATTTGAGTATTTATGCCAGCAATGGTCAACCCGTACCTCAGGTGGGGTTCAAAGAAGTGACCATAAAGTTGGAAAAGTGGAACTGCCAGCACAAGGACTGATTATTGTCGACATTGATCGCCGAGAAAGTCATCCCATGATAACCATGGGCACTAATGTAATTGAAAATTGTCTTGCAGAGATAATTGTCTTGTTACAGCAGGTTGCGGAGACTGCCAGATCCAGCCAGCAGCCGGTTCTACAAAGAGAGATCAGAGCCCTGATGAAAAGACAACAGGTAGAACTGTCTGGTGGTGAAATTGGCAGTGTCAGGATGAGTGACCCATTTCCTATTGCCATGCCCCCAAGAAGTGAAATTATGATATGGTGCCGGGCAGCTATTGGTCTAAGGGGTAGAGATTACCAGGCCATGGTAGAGCCCGTCTACTCTGACAGTAGGCCCACCATTTTGACAGCCCAGAGGGTGGTTGATGTCCGCCATGGGAGGGTACCCGTCCGCATCCTAAACATTGGGGAGAGAGAAGTCCATTTGCCCCGGTATGCCACTCTAGCCAAACAGTTCACTGTCAACCAGAATTCTATAAAGACAGTGGAACCCTTGCCTCCATCCCAACAGGCAGAGGATAACGGCTCCAAGGAACAAATGGAGGACTGGTGCCAGAAGCTGCATGTGGGCACTGACTCCACCTCTCCACACTGAAAACAAGGAGTGTACCGGGTGGTACAGGAATACAAAAGAGTCTTCCGTAAACATCCACTTGACTTCGGGCAGGTAAAAGGGGTTCAACACCATATCCCCACGGGAGACCATCCACCCATTAAAGAAAGGTACCGGCCTGTACCCCCTGCACACTACCAAAATGCCAAAGGGATGTTGCGAGAAATGAAGGAGGCTGGGGTAATAAGAGACAGTTGTAGCCCCTGGGCAGCTCCATTAGTTCTTGTAAAGAAAAAGGATGGCGCTATGAGAATGTGTGTAGACTACAGGAAAATCAACCGCATAACACACAAAGATGCATACCCGTTACCCAGAATAGAGGAATCACTAGCTGCATTAAAGTCTGCTAACTATTTCTCCACTTTGGCTCTTACTAGTGGGTATTGGCAGGTTCCTGTAGCAGAGGTGGATAAGGAAAAGACCGCATTCACCTCCCTGATGGGCCTCAGCGAGTTCAACTGCATGCCATTCTGGCTCTGCAAGGAACCTTCCAGCGGTTGATGGAGTGCTATCTGGGACATAAGAATTTCGAGACAGTCCTGCTGTACCTGGATGACGTCATTGTATACTCCCAGACGTATGAGAACCATCTGAAGCACCTGGCGGAAGTGTTTGACTCACTGGCTGGCTTTGGTCTAAAGGTGAAGCCCTCAAAATGTCATCTGCTGAAACCCAAGGTACAGTACCTGAGGCACGGGGTGAGCGCTGACGGTGTAGCTCCAGATCCCGATAAAATCACAGTAATCAAGGACTGGCCAAGACCCTCCACCGTAAAGGAAGTGCGGCAGTTCCTCGGGTTGGTAGGCTACTACCGAAGATTTATTCCAGGCCTCACCAAGATGGCAGCACCCATGCTGGACCTCCTGATAGGCCAGTCCAGGAAGGCCAAAAACCAGAAGCCGCCATTCAAATGGGACAAGCTGGAAGATGAGTCCTTCCACCAGCTGAAAATGGCCCTCACGGGGGACGAGATCCTGGCTTACCCTGATTATGGCCAGCCCTTCATCCTCCACACGGACGCGAGCAACGTGGGACTGGGAGCGGTGCTGTCCCAGATCCAGCAGGGCAGAGAACGGGTAATCACTTATGCCAGCAGGAAGCTCCGGCCCTCAGAAAGGAACCCTGAAAATTACAGCTCCTTCAAGCTAGAGTTCCTCGCAGTGGTATGGGCAGTGACAAAGCGCTTTAAACATTACCTCGCCTCTTCCAAGTTCACCGTATTCACAGACAAAAACCCGCTGACACACCTGGACACTGCGAAACTTGGTGCCCTGGAGCAGAGATGGATGGCCCGACTCTCCAATTATGAGTTCACCATCAAGTACCGGGCTGGGCGCAAGAATGCCAATGCAGATGCACTGTCCAGGATGCCTAACTTGCCAGATGGGGGAGAAGACCCAGAAGAACTGGAAGAGATAGAAATCCCCGCTTTCCACCGTCATGGGATAACTCAGTGCTCCCACTGTGTGAAAGACAGGTACTCTTCCACCAAAGAGGCCACGTTCAATCCCTTGCCCCACCACGGCTGGGCAGAAACACAAGACAGTGACCCGGCCGTCCACCTAGTCAAAGAGTTGCTGACACGAGCCGACTCATACCCTGACCCAGATGCTCCAGAGGAGACCAAACAGCTGTGGAAAGAGAAGAGTAAGCTGTTCATCTATGAAGGGAAGCTGTGTCGAAGAACTGTCAACTCCCAGACGCATGAGCTGGTCTGGCAGGTGTAGTCCCGAGGCGGGACACGTCTATGGTCTTGGAAGTGTACCACGATGGAGCAGGACACTTCGGATGGAAAAAGCTGGAAGTCCTGCTGCGTGAACGGTTCTATTGGGTCGGCATGAGAGGAGCAATCGAGAGGTGGTGTCGAGACTGCGGACCGTGCAACCTGAGAAGGAAAGACCGTGACAGCCAGAGGGCTCCCCTGCAGCCCTTCATCACCAAGCAGCCGCTCGAACTGGTAGCCCTAGACCATGTGAAGCTGTCCCCAAGCAGGTCAGGCTATGTCTACGCTCTCACCATCGTAGACCCCTACTCCCGGTTTCTGGTAGTAGTGCCAGTCAAGGACCAAACAGCTCAGACAGCAGCCAGAGCTTTCCAACAGCACTTCTGCCGCCCGCATGGTTACCCAGAACGTGTGCTAACTGACCAAGGTCCGGCCTTCGAAGCGGAGGTATTCCAGGAGTTCTGCAACCTGTACGGCTGCAAGAAGATCAGGACAACGCCTTATCACCCCCAGACCAACAGGATGTGTGAAAAGATGAACCAGGTGGTGATAGACCTACTGAAGACATTGCCCCTGGAGGAACGCAGTCTGTGGCCAGAAAAGTTGCTAGACCTAGTGGACCTCTACAATCATATCCCAGTGAATTCCACCAACTGCACACCAGCTTACCTGATGAGAGCGAGACCTGGTAAGCTGCCCATCGATCTGGATATGGGAGTTCTGACACCAGAGGACGCCTCACCAGACGCAGATTGGGACACTGAGCGGCAACAGCAATACCGCAAGGTACAGGAAAGTGTTGAAAGAAGTCTGTTCCAAGCAAGAGAAAGGCAAGAGAGGACTTACAATCAACATGCACCTGCTGCCCCCTTGTCACCTGGAGAGCAAGTCCTAAAGAGGAAGAGGCGACTCCACAAGTTGGATGACCAGTGGGAAAAAGAGCCGTACACCATTCTACCATCAAGTCATGATAATACCAAGGTGTGCCTCATAAGTAAGGACGGAGGTGAGACAACAGCAACAGTTTCCAGAGACCACCTGAAGAAATGTCCCGAGCAGCTACAGCATGCTGAAGAAGGCCAAGATATCCCTCAACCCGCAGAGGAAGTGTAAGAAATGGTCAGTACGGGACTGGAAAATTTCCCCGGTCATGGACACAAGTGAATAATGCCATTGTTGTGCCTGTCCTTACATTTCTCCAACCAGCACCTCAAGCACCTACAGAAGTCTCAGTAGAGTTGGAAGAACCATTGGCCCCGGAAACAGAAGATTCCTCATCAGCAGACCAGGAGAATCTACCCTCTGCTAGTAGCGAGCCTGTCGTACCCACGGTAAGCCAAAGGATCCGTAGGAAGCTGCCCAACCTACCAGTGACACCTCAAAATACCAGTAGTGCAGGTCACACAGTGCCCACCACACCAGGGGTAGGGAAAGGGGACCAGAGTGGAACACAGACAGACAGTGTGTTACGCAGGTCCACCAGAATCACCAGAGGTCAAATTCCTGCTGGTTGGAAAATTTAAATGTAACTATAACTGTAATGTTGAATTGTTATGTGTGTGTATTGAATATGTTTTTCCAGTTACCCTACAGGGTCCAAAAAGACTTTCAAGTTATGGACAATGAATAACCAAAAACTCTGCCTGTAAATAGTTGCACCTGTAAAGTGCCCCTTTGGTGCCAGACTACAGAACAAAAACCCGTGGAGGTGGCTGAAGATGTGGTCCAACTCCGGATCATCAATGCCCTGAAGCCACCCTAGGGCCTACGTTGAGGGTTTGGGACAGGTCCCTCTGATTGCACCTTGTTTCAGTGAAATGGACACCTGGTTGCGGATGATACCGTGACCTTTAAAGACTCTAATGGTTGTAAATATGTTAATGTATTGTTACCTGTTGTATTTTTGCAAAATATGTTCAGTCCCGGAGTACTGAAATTTACTAGGGTGGAATGTGGCACCCCAGAGGGTCTGGTTTCCACAGTGGTAGTAATACCATGTCTGGGAGCAAAACAGGAGTTTCCTGGTCAGGGAACACACTACAAGCAACACCTCCTGCTCCAGACCAGAAAAGGGGAGGATCCTGCCCTATATAACTGGATCTGGAGGCTGGGTTAGTCAGTCTAGTGAGAGTCTAGTTCAGTGTCAGGAGTCAGTTAGGACTAAGGAGCAAGGAGCTGAGGACTGGAGCTGTGCAGAGCTTGTCCTGGCCAGTGGATACAGAAGACCTGACACCGGAGTCCGAGGCTGTCAGGATTGTATATCCAGCAGCAGAAACCGCAAGGCAGGAGATTGCAGGTCTCCTGGCTGACAGAAGCCCGGAGGCTCAGCCACACGAAAGGACCAGTACCACCACAGAGGAGCGAGGAATACACGGGATCCGAGTCGCCAGCCATACGGGTGAGCAGCACGTTACACTCAGGGACGTGGGCTACAACACGACTATAAGCGGGATAGCCAAAAGAGTACAGTCGGAACGGCAGGCCTACAACTCCACCTGGCCAGGGGATTCTAGGATTGCTCCCAGACTGACCAGGCCCTCATCCCTAGCAAGTACTCCCGTTGGGGCCTATATAATTACCACCAGTAAAGACCCTAGGACTGCACTGCAAAGACTCCGTGTTATTATTATGGATCCAGGCACTATCACCACCATCATCCATACACGCTGCCCTGAAGCTACACTCTTCCTGTGAGGAGTTACACTACCTTGCTGCACATACCACCAGCTTCAGCGGACTGCCCTGCAGCGGCGGTTACCAATAACCGCAATCCACAGGTGGCATAGTCGGACTATCAATAACTGAGAAAGAGACTGACAGGACTGCGGTTAGGTTGAACACATTAATATATTTTTTATATGGATTTGGTTTTATTTATATCCATTATTTTTATCTTACTCTCTGTGACCTTTTCGCTTTTTGTTTTCACTCCTTCTTGTTTTTGACACATATATTATTTCCTTGTCACTTACATTTTGTGGTCACTTTCTTGTACGTATTGATGTGCATTTATTTATTCATAATAGTGGTCAGGGCCCTCACATGATTTTCTCACACACATACTTACCTTTTATGCACATTTATGTATATGTATGTATTATGTATTTTTATCCTATACAATTGTATTATGGGTGTCCTAGTGCCCTTCCATATAATCACATACGCACCATCTCCTACTCTATATACACTTGTGCCATTTTTAATGGCTATCTCATATTTACTCACACACCCTGCAATCACTTTCAGAGTTTCTTTCCCCTGTACTGACCATCATTCTTTTGCTATGGCTATGTACACTACTTCTTCAATAAAATATTGGTTTCGGTTCTCTCTCATGATTCCTTCACTTCTGGGTTTATTATGACTATTGGTATACTTGAGTAATCTATTTGTACACAATTTTGAGGATTGATTCTCTGTTACTATTCACATATACTTAAGAGTGGGTATTCATTCTTATTCTACCTATCTTATTATTATTAATTTTTATGTTCTATTCTTATTTATTTTATTCTCTCTATTTTCACTCTGTTCACTTCTTCTCTGTGACATATATACTTGTTACTCTGTCACTCCTTTCTTTGTCTTATATATTTTTTATTTTTTGTCCTTTTTACACTCCCTTGCCTAGTATTCCTTACTGACATATTCTATTTGCACGCTGGCTCTCTCATCCCATTACTTCCTCTTTTTATTTTTCAGTGTTTGCACACGCCGCTGCTGTCTTTATCTGCTCCTTTGTTTTATTCCTATGTGTGTGGAGTGCGCTTCCGGTTTGCGGACGGGGCTGGTTGCCTAGCTACGTGCTCCTTGGCGTCGCCTCTCTCCTCCATCCGTGCTGACGCGTCGGGCGGTGGGTGGAGATCGGTGACGTGGAGCGCCGATGCTTCCGGCTTCTTCCCTGCTCTGACTTCCGGTAGCGCCGCCAGTACCAGACGCGCACACTCGTGTAGCGCTATATAAGAGGACACATGAGACCTCTATGTACCTCCTTCTCCCCGAAGAAGCAAAACGCGCGTTGGGGTTGTCTGGTCCCATCAGTGACACAGGTTGTATTGCTTCATTCCCTTATATTGTGTCTTTTTGACTTGCCCTCTATCCTTCTATGACTCCTTATTGACTGACAGCTTTATTTGGCAACTGTGCCAGGGACACTGTCCTTTTACTCCATTATATTGAGGGCTTTGTTGATTCTCATTGAAGCTTTACTTCTTGGACCTTATATATTCTCTATCTAGGTAATTTACACTTGATAAGCATCAGTGATTCTTTCATGTATGCTCGTTTGTCAGCTTTAGAAAGTGTTCATTTTTCATCCGGTCCTATTTGCAGATATTTAGTCTAATTTACTGACACGTCTATATGTACTATGCACTAGTCACTTTATGTATCGTGCTGCCTTATTATAGCTTACATGACTGGAGCTGCTATAATGTCTACATGATTATATATACATTTTGTCACTGTGGGTATCTTCTATTTTCACTTCTCCTCCATGTACTTTTAATTTGATGTCTTTTAAACTTTTTTGAATAAAATTTGTATTTTATTGCATTTATACTTCTCTGTTTTGTTTGGATTACAATAACTGAGACACATAGATTACCCTGGTTTGACCACCCTGGGTCACGGAGCTGCTGAGGCTAAGCAGACATGCTGCACAGACCGGAGCAGTGGGGGAACGGGGAGAGGTGAGTATTGTATTTATTTTTTTACATCATTGAGAACATGGTGGTCACAAGGCTGGAGGGCTATGGGGGGTGCATTATAGTATATGTACTCTATGGGGCAGCATTATACTCTATGGGGGCTGCATTGTACTGTATTGAGGACTATGGGGAGTGCATTGTACTATATGAGGGCTGCATTATACAGTATTGAGAACTATGGAGAGTACATTATACTGTATGGAGGATTATGGGGCACATTATACTATATGGAGCACTATGGGGCATATTGTAGTTAAGGAGCACAATGCTGCCTATTCATCGAGTGATTGGATTGTTTATGCCAAAACAAAGCTCATTGTTCTCAGCAGCACATCATTTGGTGTAATCTGCAGATATACTGCTAATAAAATGATACTGTAAGGGGACAGATTGATTTACTAGTGACTGTTCTGTCCCCATCATTCTTCCTCAGCCGGTGTAAAGAACCCGGGAAACAAGCGTCGAATGACTTCAATATTGTCGATCGCGCTCGTTTAATGGCCTGAACTCAGCGCATTTAAATGACGCGCCCCCTGGGCCTGTGTTGTGCAGGGGATACCCCGAGCCGGATCGCTGGGGGTTGTAGTCTCCGTGTGGCGGTGACCCGGTCCGTGCCCAGGGTGGTCAAACCAGTGGCGGTCTTAAGTAATAACAATGTCCGACTACGCCACCCGTGGATTGCGGTCAGTGGGGACCGCCGCTGCGCTGCCGACCGCTGAGGCTGATGTTGTTTGCGCAGCCGAGAATGGGATAACTCCCCACGGGAGAAGTATTGCCTCAGGGCAGCTAATGTGGATGATGGGAGTGATGGTGTGAGCGTCCCAGTAGTAATGGTGCTGGTGCGGCAAGGAATCACAGAGACTTGTAATTGCAGTTTCCAAAGCTTTACTCACGGTTGTTATTCTGGTCACTTGTGCACATGAGGGACCGCCCGAGCCGTGCTGCGTTCACCAGGCAAGGGACTCGACCAACTCCCAGGCAATTCCAGAGCGTGGCACAGGGCTCCCTTCCTTTCCTTTCTCTGGCCGTCCCCACCAGTGACCCACCTTTGTCCAGCTCCCTCGGGCCTTCTCTGGGCACGCTGATCTCTGCGTCCCTGACCCTATATGGTATGCCTTCCTGGTGGATGTAGTGAGGGGTCGCACCAAGATGTGGTAACAACCTCCGGTCTTTGGCTGAGGAATCTGTTGCCTCCACCAATTTGGGTTCCGGTACCCTGTTCTGCCAACCCTTCACCCTGTATCTCCTGGGCATGTGGGGTTCCTTCTGTCCTTGTGTCTCTGGGCCTTTCTCCGTGTTCCTTGCTTCCTTTCTCCTCTGTTCCAGTTCCTTTCTTACTTTCCTTTCCGTTCCTTCTCCAAACTCTTTCTGCTGTTTCTGGCCTCCACTCCAGGCCTGCCTCTGGAGCTGGGCCCAGACTGAGCCACAGCTCCCTGTCAGCCCTCTCTGGCTGAGCTCCTCTCCTTTTCTCCTCCTGACTGAACTGGCCTTGTCCTAAGGTGGTGCCCACCTTATATACCTCCCTCTAACACCCGAGCCCAGGTGACTAGCAACCAATGGGCTCCTACCTATGCCCAGAGACCCACCCCTTTCTGCTCCTACACCACTGGGTGTACTTTCCCCTCCCCACTCCAGCCAGGAACAGATGCTGTCTTGCCTGCACTTCTATCTTGTGGGAGCACCGTTGAGCTGTCCCTCGGAAATGGGGTGTGTGTGGTGCATGCAGCCTACCGAGTCCTGGTCCACACTCCATCCCTACCCGGGAGTGGAATACCACACCTCTGGTTTGAGGTGCAATACCCCTGTAGCAGCCGAGCCCTTGGGGTGCTACATAAATACAACCAAAATATTTCTGTGTGATGGTGCAATATGTGAGCATTTGGGGCCCCACTATCTCTAAAACAGGCCCTGAGTACAACCAAAGCTAGTCCATACATAGCCCATTCAAAAAGTGTGAAAATATATATATATGTGGCACCCCAGGGGGTCTGGTTGCCACAGTGGTAGAAATACCATATCTGAGACCGAGCATGGGTTTTCCTGGTCAGGAGCACATTTGCATGCAACGTTTCCTGCCCCAGTCCAGGGAGGGGAGGAACCTGCTATTTATAAACTGGATCTGGGGCGGGGTTAGTTAGTTAGTTCCAGAGAGAGGGACAGAGCAGCAAGGAGCCCTGTAGGAGACAGGAGCTGAGAGCCAGGGACTGGAGCAGCAGAGCTCGTCCTGGCAGAAGACGCAGAGAACCGGACACCGGAGTCCGAGGCTGTGAGGATATTCACATCCAGCAGCAGAAACCACCTGGCAGGGGATTTCATGTCCTCTGGCCGTAGAAAGCCCGGAGGCTCAGTCACACGCAAGGGACCGGCACCGCCATCGAGGAGCGGAAGGAACCAAAGGCCCCAAGTCACCAGCCATACGGGTGAGCACCACACGGTACACTCAGGGACATGGGCTACTACACGACTAGAGCAAGGTAGCCAGGAAGAGTGCAGTCAGACGGGAAGGCCTACACCTCCACCTGGCCAGGGGGATTCTTGTTCGCTCACAGACTGACCCGGCCTCTAATGCTAGCCAGTACTCCCAGCAGGGTCTCCTTCATCACCAACAGTAAAGACCCTGAACTACACTGCACGGACTTTGAGTCATTTCTGCTGCGCCTATGCACCACAACCCTCACCATCTACACACGCTGCCCTGAGGCTATACTCCTCCCGTGGGGAGTTATACTACCCCCTGCTGCGCACACAACATCAGCCTCAGCGGTCTGCCCCGCAGCGGCGGTTCTCAGTGACCGCAATCCACGGGTGGCGTAGTCGGACATTTCAACATTAAAAACCAAGTAAACAGATCCGCCACTGGTTTGACCACCCTGAGCCACGGGACCGGGTCGCCGCCACGGAGACTACAACCCCTGACATCACACAGAGACCCGGCTCCGGGTATTCCCACACACACGGCCCAGGGGGCGCATCAACTTTGGCGTAGTCGGCAGGATCTCGTGCCCGCAACCACCGGGTACTGCGTGCCTGAAGAAAGACTGTGATACTTACCGTGGTGAAGTTTCGCGCCATCCGCAGACGTTTTCCCGCCATCCGCAGCCATTTTCCCGCTATTGGGCGCCATTTTTGGGACGCCGCGCAGGAAAAAGAGGGGCGTGGACGCCAAAAGCACGCAAGAGCTGAAGTCCCGCCTTACGTACTGACACTGCGCAAGGTCCTGGAAGGAGCCCAGCGGACGCCGACGTCACCAGCGTGCGACGCAAGGTCCTCGACCCCGACGATCGCCTGCGGAGCCGCGGCCTACGAGAAGAAGCAATGGAAGGTAGGCCACGGTTAACTAGGGGGGAGGAAGACACCAGGAATGGAGGAAGCTCCCACCGCCAGCGCGGCTGCTGCCGCAGTGATGCCGTTCACGATGCCGTATATCCCTGGAGCGGCATGGTTACCTCAGTACTCAGGGGAGTCGCATACCCTGAGCAACTTTAAAGAAAGACTGTATAGCCTATTCAAAGTGAGCATCCTGATAGGTCAGTTAATTGGAGCAGCCCAAAGAGAAGTGAAGTCCTGGTCAGCCAGGGAAAAGGGGACTGTAAAGGAAATACTGGCACTTTTGATACCCGCACCTCAGCAGAGATCAAGCTAAAATTTTATGGATGCAAACAGCGGACACAAGACAGTATACGGTACTATGCTTTGAATTTGCAGGAGGCCCTGAGAGCCATTAAGTAGGCAGACCCTGACAGCGTGCGGAATGAGGATAAGCTGTTGACTGAACAGTTCATTGAGGGTCTACTGTCCAGCGCCCACCGAACCCAGTTGCGTGTAATGTCCTTGCAGAACCTTGATTTGGACTTTGCGCAGTTTAAAGCCAGGGCCATCCGGGTGCTCCGAGAACCGGCACCAGGTGGCGCTGTAACCCACAGGCGCCCTGCTATCACCTATCACCAGGAGGCGGCACCCTTGCCTGCAGAGCCTGTGGGAGCTGATGCACAGGCTTTGGACAAAGCCCCGGCTGTAGACCTGCACCATCAGGTCCAAGATCTGACCAAAAGCGTTGCCGCGCTAACAAGAACTGTGCAGTCTTTACAGGTGTCTTCCCCAGGAAAGATCCAGCTGGCTTCCAGTCCGGAGGACGTCCCTTGGAGCCAACGGAGGAGGATCCCATCGTTCAGAGGAAGGCCCAGCGACCGCTATGACCAGGACTGACAACCCATCTGCCGCCGCTGCAACCAACCAGGACATATGGCAAGGTACTGTCATTTAAATGGGCCCGACCTGGGGCAGAGGACCGACCCCCAGGCATAAGATCATCAGGCCCATCGAGCTGGCATGATAAGTACGTAGGGGGACGACCGGTCTTGCCTGTGGTGCTGGATGGCATTCCTATGAGTGCACTACTGAACACCGGGTCACAGGTAACCACCATCCCCTATGTGCTCTTTAAGCGGTATTGGAATGACTCAGATATTACCCGCTACCCAGATGACGATTTGAGCATCATCGCAAGCCATGGTCAGCCTGTGCCGCAGGTGGGATTCAAGGAGGTGACCATAAAGATTGGTAAAGTTGAACTGCCAGCGCAAGGACTGATTATTGTGGACATTGACCGTCGTGAAAGCCACCCTAAGATAACCTTGGGTACTAATGTTATTGAAAATTGTCTTGCAGAGATAATTGTCATATTACAGCAGGTTGTGGTGAACGCCAGCTCCAGCCAGTAGCATGTCCCACAAAAAGAGATCAGAGCCCTGATGAAAAGGCAGCAGGTAGAACTGTCTGGTGGTGAGATTGGTAGAGTAAGGATGAGTGACCCGTTCCCTATCGCCATGCCCCCAAAGAGTGAGATGATGATCTGGTGCCGGACTGCAATCGGGTTAAGAGGAAGGGACTACCAAGCCATGGTAGAACCCGTCTACTCAGACAGTAGGCCCACCATTTTGACGGCACAGGGGGTGGTCGATGTACGCCATGGGAGGGTACCCGTCCGCATCCTAAACATTGGGGAAAGAGAAGTATACTTGCCCCGGTATGCCACTCTAGCCAAATTGTTCACCGTTAACCAAAACTCCATAAAGGCCGTGGAACCCTTGCCTCCATCTCAACTAGAGGAGGGTAACGGCTCCAAGAAACGAATGGAGGACTGGTGTCAGAAGCTGCATGTGGGCACCGACTCCACTCCCTCACACCAAAAACAGGGAGTCTACCGGGTGGTGCAGGAGTACGAAAGAGTCTTTAGCAAACACCCGCTAGACTTTGGGCAAGTAAAGGGGGTAGAACACCACATCCCCACAGGAGACCATCCACCCATAAAGGAAAGATACCGACCTGTACCCCCTGCACACTATCAGAATACCAAGGGGATGTTGCGAGACATGAAGGAGGCTGGGGTAATCAGGGACAGCTGTAGCCCCTGGGCAGCTCCACTAGTTCTTGTGAAAAAGAAAGATGGCACCATGAGAATGTGTGTAGATTACAGAAAGGTCAACCGTATCACACACAAAGATGCGTACCCGTTACCTAGGATAGAGGAATCTTTAGCTGCATTAAAGTCTGCTAACTTCTTCTCCACTTTGGATCTTACTAGCGGGTACTGGCAGGTTCCTGTAGCAGAGGCAGACAAGGAGAAGACCGCGTTCACCACCCCGATGGTTCTCAGCGAATTCAACTGTATGCCATTCGGGCTCTGCAACGCACCAGGAACCTTCCAGCGGTTGATGGAGTGCTGCCTGGGGCACAGGAATTTCGAGACGGTCCTGCTATACCTGGACGATGTCATCATGTATTCCAAAACATATGAGGACCATCTGAAACACCTGGCAGAGGTGTTTGACGCCCTGGCAGGCTACGGCCTAAAGGTGAAACCCTCCAAGTGTCATCTACTGAAACCAAAAGTACAGTACCTGGGACACATGGTGAGTGCTGACGGAGTAGCTCCAGACCCTGATAAAATTACAGTGATTAAGGACTGGCCAAGACCCTCCAGCATAAAGGAAGTGCGGCAGTTCCTCGGGTTGGTAGGCTACTACCGAAGATTCATCCCCGGGTTCACCAAAATGGCAGCCCCTATGCAAAACCTCCTGTTGGGTCAGTCAAAGACCAAGAATCAGAAGCCACCCTTCAAATGGGACAAGCTGGAGGATGAGTCTTTCCGCCAGCTGAAGATGGCCCTCACGGGGGATGAGGTCCTGGCTTACCCTGATTACGGCCAGCCTTTCATCCACCACACGGACGCGAGCAACATCGGACTAGGGGCGGTGCTGTCCCAGATCCAACAGGGCAGAGAACGGTTAATTGCTTATGACGCGCCCCCTGGGCCTGTGCTGAGCAGGGGATACCCGGAGCCGGATCGCTGGTGGGATGCTGGGGGTTGTAGTCTCCGTGTGGCGGCGACCCGGTCCGTGCCCAGGGCGGTCAAACCAGTGGCTGTCTTTGTGTTATAATAAGTGTCTGACTACGCCACCCGTGGATTGCGGTCAGTGGGGACCGCCGCTGCGCTGCAGACCGCTGAGGCTGATGTAATTTGCGCAGCCGAGTATGGAATAACTCCCCACGGGAGAAGTATTGCCTCAGGGCAGCTAATGTGGATGGTGTGAGCGTCCCAGTACTAATGGTGCTGGTGCGGCGAGGAACCACAGAGACGTGCAGTTGCAGTTTTCAATGCTTTACTCACAGTTCTTTATCAGGTCACTTGTGCGCAGTTAGGACCGCCCGAGTCATGCTGCGTCCACCAGGTGAGGGACTCGGTCAACTCCCAGGCAATTCCAGAGTGTGGTTCAGAGCTCCCTTCTCTACCTTTCTCTGGCCGTCCCCACCAGTGACCCACCTTTGTCCAGCTTCCTCGGGCCTTCTGTTGGCGAAACCTCTCTCCGGTTTCCCTGACCCTATGTGGTATGCTTTCCTGGTGGATGTAGTGAGGGGTCGCACCAAGATGTGGTCACAACCTCCGGTTTTGGCTGAGGATTAGTCGCCTCCACCAATTTGGGTTCCGGTACCCTGCTCTGCCAACCCTTCACCCTGTATCTCCTGGGCATATGGGGTTCCTTCTGTCCTCGTGTCTCTGGGCCTTTCTCTGTGTTCCTTGCTTCCTTTCTCCTCTGTTCCAGTTCCTTTCTTACTTTCCTTTCCGTTCCTTCTCCTCTCTCTTTCTGCTGTTTCTGGCCTCCACTCCAGGCCTGCCTCTGGAGCTGGGCCCAGACTGAGCCACAGCTCCCTGTCAGCCCTCTCTGGCTGAACTCCTGTCTTCTTCTCCTCCTCCCTGAACTGAACACTGTCCTAAGATGGTGCCCACCTTATATACCTCCTTCTGACACCCGAGCCCAGGTGACTAGCAACCAATGGGCTCCTACCTATGCCCAGAAACCCACCCCTATCTGCTCCTACACCACTGGGTGTCCTTTCCGCTCCCCACTCCAGCCAGGGACAGATGCTGTCGTGCCTGCACTTCTGTCTCGTGGGAGCACCGTTGAGCTGTCCCTCGGAAATGGGGTGTGTGTGGTGCATGCAGCCTACCGAGCCCTGGTCCACATTCCATCCTTACCCGGGAGTGGAATATCACACCTCTGGTTTGAGGTGCAATATCCCTGTAGCAGCCGAGCCCTCGGGGTGCTACACTTATGCCAGCAGGAAGCTCCGGGCTACAGAGAGAAACCCCGAAAATTATAGCTCCTTCAAGCTAGAGTTCCTGGCAGTGGTGTGGGCAGTTACAGAACGCTTTAAACATTACCTTGCCTCTTCCAAGTTCACCGTGTACACGGACAACAACCCGTTGACACACCTGGACACTGCGAAACTTGGTGCCCTGGAGCAGAGATGGATGGCCCGCCTATCCAACTATGAATTTACAATCAAATACCAAGCGGGACGCACAAATGCCAACGCAGACGCCCTGTCCAGGATGCCGAACTTGCCGGACGGAGGGGAAGATCCAGAAGAACTGGAAGAGATTGAACTCCCTGCGTTCCACCGTCATGAGATTACCCAGTGTTCCCACTGTGTAAGGGACAAGCACTCTGCCAAGTTCAATCCCTTACCCCACTACAGCTGGGCGGAGACGCAAGACAGTGACCCAGCCGTCCGCCTGGTAAAAGAGATGCTGACACAGGCTGATGCCCGCCTTGACCCAGACGCTCCGGAAGAGACCAAACAGCTGTGGAAGGAGAAGAGTAAACTGCTTCTCTACAAGGGGAAGCTGTGCCGGAGAATTGTTAACTCCCGGACACATGAGCTGACCTGGCAGGTAGTGGTCCCGAGACGAGACGCTGCTATGGTCCTGGAGGCATTCCACGACGGAGCAGGACACTTTGGATGGAAGAAGTTGGAGTTCCTGTTGCGTGAACGGTTCTTCTGGGTAGGCATGAGAGGGGCCATTGAGAGATGGTGCAGAGACTGCGGCCCGTGCAACCTGAGAAGAAAGGACCGTGCCAGCCAGAAGACTCCCCTGCAGCCCATCATCACCAAGGAGCCACTAGAACTGGTAGCCCTGGACCATGTGAAGCTGGCTCCAAGTAGGTCCGGGTACGTCTATGCTCTCACCATCAACTACTCCCAGTTCCTGGTGGTTGTCCCTGTCAAGGACTTAACAGCTCAGACAGCAGCTAGAGCCTTCCAGCAGCACTTCTGCCATCCACACGGGTATCCAGAGCAAGTGTTGACTGACCAAGGTCCAGCCTTCGAAGCGGAGGTCTTCCAGGAGTTCTGCAACCTCTATGGCTGCAAGAAGATAAGGACAACGCCCTATCACCCCCAAACCAACGAATTGTGTGAGAAGATGAACCAGGTGGTGATAGACTTGCTGAAAATGTTGCCCCTGGAAGAACGCAGTCTGTGTCCTGAAAAACTGCCTGATCTGGTGGACTTGTATAACCACATCCCAGTAAATTCCACCAACTGCACCCCGGCTTACCTAATGAGAGCAAGACCTGGTAAGCTGCTAATTTACCTGGATATGGGAGTCCTGACACCCGAGGATACCTCGCCAGAGGCAGACTGGGATACAGAACGGCAGCAGCAGTACCGGAAAGTGCAGGAGAGTGTTGAGAGAAGTTTGTCTCAAGCAAGAGAAAGGCAAGAGAGGACTTACAACCAGCATGCTCCCGCTGTTCCCCTGGCACCTGGAGAGCAGGTCTTGAAGAGGAAGAGGCGGCTCCATAAGTTGGATGACCAGTGTGAGAAAGACCCGTACACAGTACTGCCCTCAAGTCATGAAAACCCGAAAGTATGCGTTATCAGTAAGGATGGAGGAGAGACCACAGCCACTGTCTCTAGAGACCACCTGAAGAAGTGTCCCGAGCAGCTGCAAAGCACTGATGAAGACCAAGATAGCCCTCAACCCGCAGAGGAAAGGGAAGAAATGGTCAGTACAGTACTCGGAGAATTTCCCCGGTCCTGGACACAAATTAACAATGCTATTGTGGTACCCGTCCTTACCTTTCTCCAGCCAGCCCCTCAAGGGCCTACAGAAGAGCAAGTAGTATTGGAAGAGCAACCGGCCCCGGAGGCAGAGGATTCCATACCAGCAGCCCAGGAGAATCAACCCTCTGCTAGTAGTGAGCCTGCCGTGCCCGTGGTAAGCCAAAGAGTACGCAGAAAGCTGCCCAACCGACCCGTAACATCTCCAAACACCTGTAGTGCAGACACTAGCGAGCCCACTACACAAGGGGTGGAAACAGGGGACCCAGAAAGAACACCATCAGATAGTGTGTTACTTAGGTCAACAAGGAGCACTAGAGGTCAGAAGCCCGCTCGCTGGAGAATCTAGGAGAAATGATATATACCTGTATATTGCAAATGTTGTAATGTTTTGTTTGTTACCTCAATACTGATTATGTTTCTCAAGTTACCCGACAGGGTCTATGGACGGACAGGTTATGGACAATGAATAACCGGAACTGTACCTTGTAAATAGTTGCACCTGTTAAGTGCCCCTTTTGGGCCAGACCACAGAACAAAAACCCGTGGAGGTGGCTGAAGACGTGGTCCAACGCCGGATCATCGATGCCCTGTAGCCACCCCAGGGCCTACGTGGAGGGTTTGGGACGGGTCCCTCAAAATGCATCTTGGGTGACATGGACACCTGGTTACGGAAGCGCCGTGACCTATCAAGATTGAACTCCTTGTACATATATTGTTGTGTTATTGTTTATACCCTGTTATGTGTGTTTTCAAAAAAAAAAAAGTGTTTAGTCCCGGAGTACTAAAGTTTACTAGGGGGGAATGTGGCACCCCAGGGTGTCTGGTTGCCACAGTGGTAGAAATACCATGTCTGAGAGCGAGCATGGGTTTTCCTGGTCAGGAGCACATTTGCATGCAACGCCTCCGGCCCCAGTCCAGGGAGGGGAGGAACCTACCCTTTGTAAACTGGATCTGGGGCGAGGTTAGCTAGTTAGTTCCAGAGAGAGGGATAGAGCAGCAAGCAGCCCTGTAGGAGACAGGAGCTGAGAGCCAGGGACTGGAGCAGCAGAGCTCGTCCTGGCAGAAGACGCAGAGAACCGGACACCGGAGTCCGAGGCTGTGAGGATATTCACATCCAGCAGCAGAAACCACCTGGCAGGGGATTTCAGGTCCTCTGGTCGTAGAAAGCCCAGAGGCTCAGTCACACGCAAGGGACCGGCACCGCCATCGAGGAGCGGAAGGAACCAAAGGCCCCAAGTCACCAGCCATACGGGTGAGCACCACACGGTACACTCAGGGACGTGGGCTACTACACGACTACAGCAAGGTAGCCAGGAAGAGTGCAGTTAGACGGGAAGGCCTACACCTCCACCTGGCCAGGGGGATTCTTGTTCGCTCACAGACTGACCAGGCCTCTAATGTTAGCCAGTACTCCCAGCAGGGTCTCCTTCATCACCAACAGTAAAGACCCTGAACTGCACTGCATGGACTTTGAGTCATTTCTGCTGCGCCTATGCACCACAACCCTCACCATCTACACATGCTGCCCTGAGGCTATACTCCTCCCGTGGGGAGTTATACTACCCCCTGCTGCGCACACAACATCAGCCTCAGCGGTGTGCCCTGCAGCGGCGGTTCTCAGTGATCGCAATCCACGGGTGGCGTAGTCGGACATTTCAACATTAAAAACAGATCCGCCACTGGTTTGACCACCCTGAGCCACGGGACCGGGTTGCCGCCACGGAGACTACAACCGCTGACATCACACAGAGACCCGGCTCCGGGTATTCCCACACACACGGCCCAGGGGGCGCGTCATATATAAAGGCATATACGACTAGTAATGCTAACTGTAGAATACCATGCTACAAACATAACAAATGCTAATAAATGTACAGAAAAAGTAATGGATGATACATCAAGCTCATGTGTAGAAATGAAGCCTACCTAGTGATGTCCGGAGCCTCTCCATAGACTTCAATAGGCAGCTTCTATTGTATTCCTCACTGAGTTATCAGTCTGTCTTGTCTTAAGCTTGATGGATTTTACCTATTCTTCAGAGGACGCTACATTCACAAATCCTTGTCTATTTCTATATCCTTGTAAAACAGAACCTTTTTCTCCCATGTGTCTCCGCATTGTCTCCATTTTATATCCGTGTTGTATAGATATATTTTTTCCTCATACATTTGTAAAAACTGAAGCAGGTAGACAGTCTGAACTTTTATTTATCCATTGACTATTAATGGATCTATTAAAAATGGATGAAACACTGATGGAGCACTAAAGGAAAAGAAAAGTCTTCAGTGCTTCATCCGTTGTACATGGATTTCCTTAGACTTTAATGGCTGAGTCTGATCTGCAAAATGAATGAGAATAGAACCTGCTCTGAGTCTCACGGATTAGACACGGAACTGTTATTAAAAAACAGACGGCACATGGACTAGTGCAATAAATGTCATGCCACGTTCACACATTCAGTATTTGGTCAGTATTTTACATCAGTATGTGTAAGGCAAAACCAGGAGTGGGTGATAACTGCAGAAATGGTGACGTGTTTCTATTATACTTTTCCTCTGATTGTTCCTCACCTGGTTTGGGCTTAGAAATACTGAGGTAAAATACTGACCAAATACTGAACGTGTGAATATGGCCTGAAAGTGGTGGTCTGATATTTCATTAAATTAACCTGGTGTCTACAGCTCTGACTAGTGATGTAGAGGTGAATGAATCTCACTTTGCATTCTTGTGAGAGTCACATTAAGGCTCATTATATAGAGAAATTGTCTTCCACACCGCGTATAAGATCCTGTAGGATTCTGAGAGTCAGAAGTAACGTGGGACGACCGAAAGACCAGAATGGAGTGGACAGCTCCCCAACAAAGCGATTGATAAAACTGATTTCCCCTATGAGCAAAGGAGCAGTGCTTTAATCACAGCTATGGTTGAAAAAACCCAGTAAACAGTCTTCATTTTTCTCTTCTTCGCAAAAAAGCCTTTAAATTTGACAAGTCAATGATTTCCATTGTACTGACTGCAATAGTGTATGGCACTATTCCTGCAAGAGGATCCAAACTGAACCACCAGTGCAGGCCTGGGACAAGGGGTAGGCACCCGCCTAGGACGCTACCTCTCTGAGGGGGGAGCAGTTTAAGAAAAAAAATTGTCATTATTGAACGCCTGCAGTCAACTGGCACCTTCCTCCTGCCGCAAACATTCAGCATGCTGACAGCCAGTACACAGGAACAAAGGTGAGCGGAGTCAGTGGGTCACTAACACCGCTCAACGCCTGCGCCCTGGTTCTCATTCCCTCTCTGCATTGAAATGCATTTGTGTCTTTAAGACAATGTGAACGCTGCCCCCAGGACAGGAGCAGAGGAGCTGTAATCAGGTTGATGTTCTGGCGGTAATTCCCGCAATACGCAGGGTATGGACAGTCTGCCCCCTGTTAGAGGATGGCGCCACACAGGAATACGGCAGTAGAACAACCATCGGTTTTGTTACAAGCTGCATCTATTGTATCTCATTAATTGAAACCAAACGGCCCCCATTATAATTAAGCTATATTAGTTTCCATGACTATTCTTGGGTCTGACATTGTAAAGGAAGTGCTCATCAGAGCTTGTTACCTGATGGATCAGACGGGGAAGTTAGAGGTCCAGTTACCATAGAGTCTCACCTATTCCTTTTCTTGGTGGGGAAGCCATTTGCGTCATGTGCCTAAGGCAGCAAAATACCTTATCATGATATTAATAAAAATACCAAAAAGCATGTCAGTAATATAACCAAAAGCAACATAGATGTTTTATATATTTATTTTTATGCATAAAAGTTGTTAATATTATGCAAATATATAAAAAGAAAGTGTGTAGATATAGTCACTTTCTGTGGAAAGGAGCAGATGATGATGATTCCGCTCCTCAGGCCTCGGCCACTTCTATCGCTTTTCCACATCCAGGTCTGGATCACACATGAGAGAGGAGAAGAGCAGGAATGTGTGACTTGTGATCTGTGTAGCTGGAGTTTTCCTGGATTCCTACAGCATCGCGATCAGCCAAATGGCCTTCTGTCTGACCATGGTCAGGAAGGTGAAGGAGCAGCCGCTTCCTTCTGTCTGACCATGGCCTGGTAGAGGAAGGAGCAGCCGCTTCCTTCTGTCTGACCATGGCCTGGTAGAGGAAGGAGCAGCCGCTTCCTTCTGTCTGACCATGGCCTGGTAGAGGAAGGAGCAGCCGCTTCCTTTGTCTGTACATGGCCAAGAAGGAGAAGGAGCAGCCGCTTCCTTCTTTATGTCCATATCTTGTAGTCGTCTCCTTACCACCACATTGTAGATGAGTCATCCAGATGGTGACATAACAAGTATGGCTGAAAGAAGTCCTTCAATTTCAGCCTTTAATTACTTGCTATGTTGATCCAGAGGAAGGCGAAAAATAACCCTGAGGACTCGTTGTTGCATCATCCTCATATCAAGGGAAAAAAATTCCTTCCTGACCCCAAATATGGCGATCGGAATAAATCCCTGGATGTTTGGTGCTCAAATCTACTTGGATGTTATGTGGTGGAAGCTTGGTAGGTTGGTCACAGTCCGGTAAATAAGAAAGTCCAGTGTAATTGTCTCATCCGATTAATGTAAATCTTCATTCCTGGATGTTACTGGAATGGGGCTGATTTTTATTAGCCTAATACTCCTGCTGGAAGAAGAGAAATATACACGTCTGAGAATCAGCCCCTCACATACAGTATATACAGTACTAGGGGGATATAGCGATAAGGTGTATAGTGGGTAAGTGTGTTACTGGGTAGTGATAACACTTTGGATGTCTGTATGTGCTGTACTTACATAGTAATATGGGAATGGTGGGTCGGCTCTGCCGGACTCCACATCGCTCCAGTCTATAGAATAGAAAAACGGATGCGATCTGATGGATGATGTAATGGCAGATCGGGCAGATGGAGTTTTGCAGAGGAGCTAGAAAATGAAAACAAAGCATTAGTCATTATATTATGTATTATTACTGATAAATTATTACACAATGTCTATGGACTGTCCATATCTTATCTTCTATATCTTCTTGTAATCCCCCATTATCATTGTCCATCTGATCTTACTCACCCGTTTTATGATATCCATGGTATGACAGCAGATCCCAGGTGGAAAAGAAGGGATGTCGTCATACAGAGACTGGTGGTATTCATCCATTGTGCCTCTGGTGTAGAATGGCCAGTCACCTACAGTCATCATATATAAGATGACGCCAAAGGAAAAGGAGTCTGCCAGATGGTTGTATCCTTCACCGTCCATTACCTATGGGAACATGAGATTGGAGAGAATCTGAATATACCGGGAAGGGGATTTACACACAGAGACTATGAGGACCGGTCTGTGATTAGATATGAGCAGAATACATTGGGATCAGATTATCCCTCAATCCTACTATCGACATCAATCACACAGAGATGTTCCTTACCTCGGGCGCTATGTAACCCTTAGTGCCAGCAGTATATTCCACTATGTCACCCTCAAATACATTCATGGCTGCTAAGCCAAAGTCTGAGATTTTGATGTGTCCGGTGTCTTGGAGGAGGATGTTCTCTGGCTTCAGGTCACTGCAGGGAGAAGGAGCAGACACTGATTGTGAGGACAATTCATGGAAAGAACTTTCTACAATAGATATGTAAGGAGACAACAGAGAGTCACAGGTGACAGATTTATGAAGGAGAAATGATTACCTATGTATGACGCCGCGTTCATGCAGGAACTGGAGTCCACACACCATCTCTGCCGCAAAGAGTCTGTGGAGTAGAAAGGATGGATCAGTGGTTACATGCACAATCATACAGAGAACATGAGGAGATCACACACGTGTCCTTTTCACATCATTAGTTTCTCCAGTTGTCGTTGTCCATTGATCTAAGACTACAATGTGCCGGCAGCGGATTATTCACATTCAGTACCGGACATTTACCTTATTGTCTTTGTGTTAAACATCATTGAATCTTTCATGTGGCCAAACAGGTCTCCTCCGACCATATAATCCATGGCTATTTCATACTCCGTAGGTGTTTCCCTAAACGCCCGCATAGTCATTAGGTAGGGGCACCCGGCAGCCATTCTCAGGACTTCTAGCTCTGTAGAGATTAAGTCCTCACAAGAACTTTTGTCCATGATTTTGATGGCCAGCAGCCCTTCACTGACTGGATCTGATGCCAAGACAACCTGGAGAAAAATCACAACAGATCAGACCAAACTCTCATCTAGTACTGTGTAGTAGTTCACTAGTTAATCCCAATTATCATTACATATGAGCATCCTGTAATGAATATGTACATCTCTCCTGTGTATCTGGTGCAGGAAACATTGGGGAACACGGACAATATAAATTGACACTTACTTTTCCATAGTTTCCTTTTCCAAGAACTTTCCAGAACTCGAGATTGGAAAAGTCTATAGGTTGGTCTGTGTGGACCAGTTCTCTTGGGTCAGAAATCTGTAAACTGGCATCATCAAGGCCTTGTGCCGGTATGTCCGTTGTGTCGTAGGGCGTCTTATCGATTCCATCTGCTGAGATGATATAAAAAATTTGAACCCCTTAGTGAACACATTATTGGAAATGACTACCTCAGCCTGCTGAAAGCCCCTGTCTTTTCCTCTTCCTGTTAAGACCAGCCTGGCTTTCATATGAGATTTTTAATTTCGCTATATACAGTTCTATCACAGTATCTAGTAGAAGCAATCAGAATATCGCAGGTTCAAGTCCCCAAAGGAGACTAAAGAAAAGAAGTAACAAAAAAAAGTAAAAAAAATAATAAAATGTAAAAAAAATACTTCCCCATTAATAATAATAATAATAATAATAATAATAATAATAATAGTAATAATTTGAATATCTAGTATAACCACATCTGGAACATTAATTAACCCAAACAGTAAACACTGAAAGGAGAAAATAAATGTAAATACCAGAATAGGGTTTTTGTGAGGGCGCAGTATACATCTAATAAATTGTAATAAAAGATATCACAATGTCTTGTCTACCCGAGAAAGTTATCTATAAAAGCTACAACTTGTCACGCAAAAAAAACCAAATCAAGTCCTCACACAGCTCCATCCAGCGATCAAAATCCAAAAGATATAATGTCTCAGAATATAGGGACACAAACCAATTTATTTTTTATAAAATTCCTAATTTTCTTCTACCAGTTCAGTGAATTATAACCCCTATGCCTGTTCAGCATTATCATAGTTGTAACTGACATGGAGAATCATTCTGTCAGGTCATTTTTACCACTCAATGAACATCTAGAAAAAAAACAATGGCGGAATCACTTTTTTTCCACAATTTTACCACATTTTGAATCTTTTTCCCCATTTTCCAGAACATTGAATAGTAAAATAAATAATGTTCAAAACTACAGCTCGTCCACTAAAAAATCAAGTCCGCATACAGCTACATTGGGAGACAAATTAAAAAATAAATAGTTATGGGTTTTCGAAGGAGGAAGGAAAAAACAACGAAAGGTTACCCGGTCAAGAAGGGGTTAACAAATATAGCTAAAAGAAAATATTATAATTTTAAATAGAATTATGTAAATGAGCAGGAAATGTCTAATATTTGGGCTCTCATTTATCAAAACTGTCCAATAATAAAAATGTCCCTGTTGTCCATAGCAACGAATCACAGCATAGATTCCATCTCTTAACATTCTATGGAACAATGAAAGCTGCATTGTGATTGGTTGCTATGGGCAACAAGGACAGTTTTTCTGCACTTTTGATAATTGATGCCAGTACATAATATTAGGAGTATAATCCTCCTCACCCCCAGTCTCATTACACTGAGCAGATCCATCTTACCTGGTCCATCTGTATCCAGTGATGTGTTTGGTGGAGAAACACTCAGCTGTTTGTTCTCTGGGATGGAGATGTTTTCAGCTGATGACCTCGACCTCCGTAATGCACCATTCCCATTTATAATCGATTTAGCGTAGATGAGACGTCTTCTACATTGGACAACCCCATCTCTGCTGTTCCTGATCCTCTTCTGGGCTGCCGCTCTTTGTAGTTTCGGTGCCTCCAGACTTTCAGATCTGGAGGATGTCACTTGTCTTGGTGTCTCTTGGAGAACCTCTTCCAGCTCTAACTCTGCGCTGATGTTTCTCCTCTTATTGAGGATGGCATCTTTGTTTCTCCTCCGTATTTCAGGGACCAGATCTCCGAGTTTTTTCAAGGAGATAAGAATGGCCTTCTGAAGCTCAGCGGAGGTTGCAGAGTGAGACTCCGTGAGGGTCTCCATTTTCCTTCTCTCTGTAAGGATCTCATGTCTTTTGGTCTTTCTCATTTTGTCTAGAATTTGACGTTTGGACGCCATTTTTGAGGCGTCAGTGTCAATGTCCGGTAGTATAAAGTCTTTTCGCCCTAAAGCGAACAATAGTACCTGCTCTTCATTTATTCCTCTCTTCTCTCTGAGAACCCGATCTCTTTGGGCTCTTCTGTAATTATCCATTTTAAAATCAATTTTTGCTTCGTTTGTCACAAAAAACAAAAGGGGCTGCCTCACCCTTGGGAGTCTGTAAGGCAGTGGTTTCCCTTAGGACGGAACACTGGGATATAGAATGCGGTGATGTCATCACATCACTTGTGACATCATTTTTATTCTAATGTCACAATGATAGATAGATAGATATCAAATTTGAAGGATGGGGAACCAAACTTTTGCAGATGTATATGACGCGCCCCTGGGCCTGTGTCGCGCTGCGTTGCGCACGCGGGAGCTTACCCGGAGCCGGATCTGTTGAGGGTTGTAGTCTCGTGGCGGTAACCCGGTCCGTGCCCAGGGAGTCAAACTGAGCGGCGATGTATCAGCGGTAGATGTTGGACGACTACGCCACCCGTTGAGTACAGCTAAGGAGCTGCTGCTGCAGGGCAGACCGCTGAGGCCGGTGGTAGGATTGTGCAACGTGATAGTATAACCCCCAACGGGAGGGGTATGGCCTCAGGGCAGCCGACGTGGATGATGGGGGTAGCAGGAACCACTCGGAGACGGTACGGTGTAGTTCAGGGTCTTTACTGGTGACAAAGATAGACCCTCCCGGAGTACTGGCTAGCGATTGGGGCCTGGTCAGTCCTTGAGCAGATGGGATCTCCCCTGGCCAGGCGGAGTTGTAGGCCTCCCAAACTAACTGTACTCTTCTGGCTACCTTGCTAGAGGCGGGTATAAGTAGCCCATGTCCCTCAGTGTACCGTGTGGTGCTCACCCGTATGGCCGGTGACTCGGGGCCTTCGGGTTTCTTGGCCAGAGGACCTGGAATCCCCTGCCTGACGGATTCTGCTGCTGGGTAGGAGTTAGTCCCCACAGCCTCGGACTCCGGGTCCGGTAAGAAATCTTCTCAGTCAGGGCGAGCTCTGCAGCTGCCAGCCCCTGACTCCTTGTAACACTGCTCCCACAGAGCTCCTGATGTTCTGTTCCTATATTTGCTTCTTTTCTCTGTCTCTACTTCTTCTCTACTCACTAACCCTACCTCAGCTCTAGGTTTATATAGGGGAAGTTCTTCCCCTCCCAGGACTGGGCAGGAGGTGTGGCATGCATAGGATTCCTGACCAAGAGACCTCCCACCTGCTCTCAGACGTAATATCTCTATCACTGTGGCAACCAGACCCCTGGGGTGTCACATTTACATACAGTATACAGATATACACGGGGTGCACAATTTGTATTTTTAATGATTAATTTTAGTATTGAACAACTACAGTGCTGCTGGTTAATCATAAAGGTTAATAAAATCCGAAACCTGAATATTTACAAAAATAGAAGTGAGGTTTTGTCTTTCTTAGGCCACATTCACACATTCGGTATTTGGTCAGTATTTTGCATCAGTATCTGTAAGCCAAAACCAGGAGTGGAAGAATCAGAGTTAAAGTATAATAGAAACACGTGACTACTTCTGTATTTATCACCCACTCCTGGTTTTAACTTACAAATACTGATGTAAAATACTGACCAAATACTGAATGTGTGAATGTGGCCTTAGGGGAATATCTCTGTGGGCAGAACTGTTAATCAAAGAAATCAAAATGTTAAAAAATACATTTCTGACATTTAAAAAAATATATCTGTGATCATGACGGTGTATGGCACAAATCGTTCTCCTGAAACCATCCCTCATATTAATTATTTTCTTTCTCCCCAAGCAGTGTCTCATACCACTTAACTTATAATAAATGATACACAGGAGACTTTTTTTTTTGGATATAATTTGCCATATCGGCCATTTATTAACAAACAACAATAACCAATGAAAGAATTGGCGGAGGTCCTTGGGGCTACAAGATCCAGCACATGTAGAACAAAGCATTTTTCCATAGAATTATTTTACTCTCAGCCGTAACCCCAAACTCAAGGGCACCACACCACAATCAATGGTAAAGGAAACACCACCACTGGCTCCCAGGGTAGACCCCTGTCCAGAGCCCCACTAAGTGCCAGATCAGCCAATTAGTAATTCCATCCTGAAGGGAACCATCTCTGTAAATTCCCACCCATAAAAAATTCCACCAACCCCAAAGACCCCCCCTACTGCCCCAGCCACTGTGACTCACAGTAAAAATTTATAACCATCATCATAAGCCCGAGCCATAAAACATAACAATATACAGTACAGACCAAAAGTTTGGACACACCTTCTCATTTAAAGATTTTTCTGTATTTTCATGACTGTGAAAATTGTACATTCACACTGAAGGCATCAAAACTATGAATTAACACATGTGGAATTAAATAGTTAACAAAAAAGTGTGGAACAACTGAAAATATATCTTATATTCTAGGTTCTTCAAAGTAGCCACCTTTTGCTTTGATGACTGCTTTGCACACTCTTGGCATTCTCTTGATGAGCTTCAAGAGGTAGTCACCGGAAATGGTCTTCCAACAATCTTGAAGGAGTTCCCAGAGATGCTTAGCACTTGTTGGCCCTTTTGCCTTCACTCTGCGGTCCAGCTCACCCCAAATCATCTCGATTGGGTACAGGTCTGGTGACTGCGGAGGCCAGGTCATCTGGCGTAGCACCCCATCACTCTCCTTCTTGGTCAAATAGCCCTTACACAGCCTGGAGGTGTGTTTGGGGTCATTGTCCTGTTGAAAAATAAATGATGGTCCAACTAAACGCAAACCGGATGGAATAGCATGCCGCTGCAAGACGCTGTGGTAGCCATGCTGGTTCACTATGCCTTCAATTTTGAATAAATCCCCAACAGTGTCACCAACAAAGCACCTCCACACCATCACACCTCCTCCTCCATGCTTCACGGTGGGAACCAGGCATGTAGAGTCCGTCCGTTCACCTTTCCACTGGTCTAATGTCCATTCCTTGTGTTCTTTAGCCCAAACAAGTCTCTTCTGCTTGTTGCCTGTCCTTAGCAGTGGTTTCCTAGCAGCTATTTTACCATGGAGGCCTGCTGTACAAAGTCTCCTCTTAACAGTTGTTGTAGAGATGTGTCTGCTGCTAGAACTCTGTATGGCATTGACCTGGTCTCTAATCTGAGCTGCTGTTAACCGGAGATTTCTGAGGCTGGTGACTCGGATAAACTTATCCTCAGAAGCAGAGGTGACTCTTGGTCTTCCTTTCCTGGGGCGGTCCTCATGTGAGCCAGTTTCTTTGTAGCGCTTGATGGTTACTGCAACTGCACTTGGGGACACTTTCTAAGTTTTCCCAATTTTTCGCACTGACTGACCTTCATTTTTTAAAGTAATGATGGCCACTCGTTTTTCTTTACTTAGCTGCTTTTTTCTTGCCATAATACAAATTCTTACAGTCTATTCAGTAGGACTATCAGCTGTGTCTCCACCTGACTTCTGCACAACACAACTGATCGTCCCAACCCCATTTATAAGGCAAGAAATCCCACTTATTAAACCTGACAGGGGACATCTGTGAAGTGAAAACCATTTCCAGTGACTACCTCTTGAAGCTCATCAAGAGAATACCAAGAGTATGCAAAGCAGTCATCAAAGCAAAAGGTGGCTACTTTGAAGAACCTAGAATATAAGACATATTTTCAGTTGTTTCACACTTTTTTGTTAAGTATATAATTCCACATGTGTTATTTCATAGTTTTGATGTCTTCAGTGTGAATGTACAATTTTCATCGTCATGAAAATACAGTAAAATCTTTAAATGATAAGGTGTGTCCAAACTTTTGGTCTGTACTATATATTTCCATTAGATATCTGTAAATTCCCTGAAAAAAGAGGGTGTGCAGGTGAGACTTTTCCCATTGCTGTCCCCACAGGAATGGCCCCTTTTTCCACACTTTTCCTTTTATACTCCCCTTTACTATCCCCTCCCACTCCCTATTGATCCAATCCCATAGACCCCATTCAAACTTTATTTTTCTCTCCTGGCCCAATCACCGTCATGTGGGCCTCTGCTTATAAGTACGGCTCTGGCCCCTTTAATATAGCCGCCCTTCTGTTCACTACCTGTCATAAGCCGCTCATCCATGGAGTCTGTTGCAATCATCCTTTTCGGTAACACCAACCACAGCCTCCCAGACCCCGGCATTGGATGCATTGATACATAATGATTTAAAGATTCACAATTGGATTCAGGTCTGGGCATGAGTGGACACAGACAATTCCACCTGTTTTGGAAGTGGTAGTGGCCCCTCTTACCTTTTGGACCCCTGTGTAGCTACACAAGTTGTACCAGGTTTGCACCTGGGTCTGGGGAAAGTGAGCTCATCAATGCTTTCATCATCCAGGAACTGCCTTCCCAGTATGGCACATGAGGAAGGGTATTGTCCTGCACTAGGAGGAACCAACGGTCCACTGCACCACGGTAAGGTCTGACATTGGCTCTAAGGATTTCATCCGTGTACCTAACAGCAGTCAGGTTGCCTTTGGCTATCACATGGTTCCCATCATGCTGGGTGACGGTGCAGACTGAATAACATTCACCACGGCGTCTCCAGACTTTCACATCTATCACTTGCTCAATGTGAACCTGCTATCACCTGTACAGAGAACGTAGGACCTGACAATTCTGGTGTTCTCAGGTGTATGCCAATTGAGTTGCAAGGTGCTGAGCTGTGAGTAAGGTCCTATTACAGGACGTGGGGCCCTCATACCGCCCTCATGGAGTCTGTTTCTGACAATTTTGGGTGTAACGTGCTTCTGGTTATGTTGTAGGGCCTTTGCAGTCCTCCTGTTCATCCTTACACAAAGGAGCAGATATTGGTCCTGATGTTCAGTTGATGCTCTTCTACAGTTCTGCTCCATAAATTTAGAAGCTGCTTAAGGGGTGCACGTGTGTGGGGTGCATGTGTAGCGCCCCTGAGGGTTCGGTCGCCAAAGAGGTACTGCATCTCACCCAGAAGTGTGGTATCTCACCCTCAGGCAAGGAAGGAGTACAGCTCAGGACCCTAACACCTGCATTCATTACACCACATTTCAGAGGGCAGGGCGAGATTGCTCCTACAGGAGAGCACAATCCCTGGACCCTGGCTGGAGTGGGGGGGGTGCCTAGTAAGGGGGAACCATGTAGTGGGTGTGGGTGGAGGACGTAGTTAAGGGGAGCACATAGAAGAAAGATATAAAATAGTGAAGCCATCTTAGAAAGTCAGTTCAGTCAGAGGAGGAGAGTGGAAGGTGCAGGGGCTCTGTAGGAGCTCTGCTCCAGAGACGGGCCTAATCAGTGAGGCCCAAGGTTGAGGAGAAGAAGAGAAGAGAGTAGATGGAACAGATAGGCTCCAGGAACAGAAGAGAGGACCCCAGGGGTACGGGCAATGCGAGAAGCCACCCGTGCGCCCGAATCTACCGGGAGGTGGAGGGGTCAGGCTGCACACAGGGAACCGGTCCCTCAACTAGTAGAAGATTGCACATCTCAGCTAGAAACCGGAGGCTGCAGAACTTTATGTCCTGTAGCCAACATTCCATACCAGTCTCAGCAGGAAGGTAGCTATATAGGACCCAGGGGATGGAGCAGACGTTGCCCGCCAAGGCCCGCAGGTACTAGACTGGCACACTTGGTATGAGGTTCAGGGAGACAGCCAGAGAGAAGACACAGAAGGGGGTCCTGCTGTGTACTCCGGAGCTATCTGAGGGTGGACTGAGCCCCTCACTGAGTAAGCGCAGCACGACGAGGGAGATTGCTTTGGCGCCTGTAATCTGGACTGCAACAACTGTGAGTAAAGACCATGGGACTGCACTATCTTGTCTCTGTGTTTCTTGCTGCGCCATCAACCCCTGCACTTCAACGCCCAGCACAACCTGCAACATCATCTGCACTGCCCTGGAGCTAGCTCTTCCTGTGGAGAGCCACACCATCCCTGCTGCAGTAACATCAGCTTCAGAGGACTGCTCTGCAGCGGCGGCTCCCGTTAGACGCATTCCACAGGTGGCATCATGAACTCTATAAAAACTCTATAAATCCCCTATACATAACCCCTTTTATTGACCGCTCTGGGTCACGGACCGGGTCACCGCCACTGAGATATTCCTCCAGCATCTACCGGCCTGGCACCGGGTACCCCACGACCCAGGGGGCGCGTCACATGCACGTGTCTTGCGCTGAATGTCATCGGCGCCAAGTGTGGGCAGTTATTACATTTGGCAGTTAGTCATTGCAGGAGTCAGGTAACCACACTTTTTACCCTCTTTAACTATGCACTGAAAGATAGTACACATTCACAATAAGCAATGTTTCTATGTGTTTTCACTCTCTCCCCTATAGTCCTCTACTTTCTACTAACCCCCCTAATACCTACACCTCGTAATGAACTGTTCATCTCTCCCTCCATCCTACCCCTTCAATTCACCTCCTCTTCAGAATTCTTCTTTAATATTCAATCCTCTGTCTCCAAACACAGACAGCCACTTCATGCTCTCTCATGCTCCCACCTACTAACATTTTCTCTTCTCCTCTTCACTGCTGGCGATATCTCTCCAAATCCTGGCTTTCCTCACCACATCCCCACAGTCACTTCTACCTCCTACCCACAACCTACCACAAATTTCCATAACCTCTCTAACCTTATACCCATCCGTCCAGCCCCCGCTTCCCCAGTCCCACTAACAGGAGCTCTCTGGACGCTCGCTCTGTCTGCTACAAACTTTCCTACATCCATGATCTTTTCATTACTAACAAACTCTCCTTCCTCGGCATCACAGAAACCTGGCTTACCCCCTCTGACACAGGTTCTCCAGCTGCACTTTCCTATGGTGGATCCCATCTTTCCCACACTCCAGCGGCAAGCATGGCGGAGGAATTGGTATCCTCCTGTCAGATAACTGCTCCTTCTCCCCAATTCCACTGTCGCCCTCTGTTACTTTCCCCTCTTTCGAGGCGCACTGTTTACACATCTACTCCCCCTCCAACCTCCAACTGGCTGTCATTTCCAGGGCCAGCCACCAATTTCTTCGACCACTTCACCATCTGGCTGCTTCACTTCCTTTCCGCTGACATCCCCACTATCATCATGGGTGAATTCAACATCCCCATTGACACTTCCCACTCATCTGTCTCTAAGCTTCTATCCCTCACTTCCTCCTTCCTCCTCAATGGTCTTCCGCAGCCACCCAAAAAGATGGCCACACACTGAACCTCATCTTCATCCACCTCTGTTCCTTATCTAACCTCTCCAACTCACCTCTCCCTCTATCTGACCACAACCTACTAACATTCTCTTCCCTCTCCTCTCCAGGTGCACAATCCCCACTTGACAAACTTGCATACCCTTGCAGAAATCTCAAACACCTTGACCTACACTCACTCTCTTAATCCCTTCTCCCTCTTACAGACATAAGTTCCTTACACAATGCAGATGCTGCTGCTGCTTCATATAGCACCACAACAGCTACAGCTCTAAATTCGGTCACCCCCCTTATATATAACAAAGCTCGCACAATCATCAGGCAACCCTGGCACACCAGCCTGAAAAGAACTGAGACTGACCTCCAGGGTTGCTAAGCAGAAATGGGAAAAGTCCCACTCCAACGAGCACTCTATCGCATTCAAACAGTCCTTCACTACTTTCAAGTCCACACTCACTGCAGCAAAACAAACCTACTTCTCATGTCTCATAACTTCCCTGTCACACAACCTTAAACAGCTATTCAACACTTTCAATTCTCTCCTCCGCCCCCCATCGCCTCCTCCCTCTACTTTCATCTCAGCCGAGGACTTTGCCTCATTCTTCAAGCAGAAGATTGATACTATCAGACAAAGCTTTTTCCTAAAGTCCCCACAGCCCCTCCTCATATCTACTCAATCCTCCTCCTCCAAAACCAGCTTCTCCGCCAGTTCGGAAGATCAACTTTCCTCCTTACTCTCTAAGTCACACCTCACCACCTGTGAACTTGACCCTATCCCATTCCACCTCATACCTAACCTTACAGTATTCATCCCAACTCTAACCCACCTCTTCAACCTGTCACTAACAACTGGTGTCTTCCCCTCATGTTTCAAACATGCCTCCATCACACCCATCCTCAAAAAACCCTCCCTTGACCCATCCTCTCTGACTAGCTATCGCCCCATATCACTTCTCCCCTATGCCTCAAAACTACTGGAACAACACGTCCATTTTGAACTGTCCTCCCACCTCTCCTCCTGCTCCCTCTTTGACCGCTTACAATCTGGCTTCCAACCGCACTATTCTACTGAAACTACCCTGACTAAAGTCACCAACGACCTACTAACCGCCAAATCCAAGCGACACTATTCTGTCCTTCTCCTCCTGGAACTGTCATCTGCCCTTGACACAGTGGACCATTCCCTATTACTACAGACTCTCTCATCTCTTGGTATCAAAGACTTGGCCCTATCTTGGATCTAGTCATACTTAACAGACAGAACCTTCAGTGTTTCTCACTCACACACCACCTCCTCATCTCGCACCCTATCTGTCGGTGTTCCCCAAGGTTCAGTCATAGGACCCCTGCTCTTCTCCATCTACACCCTCGGCCTGGGACAGCTCATAGAGTCCCACGGCTTTCAGTATCATCTCTATGCTAACGACACACAGATGTACCTCTCTGGACCTGGTATCACCTCCTTACTAACCAGAACCCCACAATGTCTGTTCGCTATCTCATCCTTCTTCTCTGCTAGATTTCTAAAACTTAACATGGATAAAACAGAATTCATCATCTTTCCCCCATTTCACTCAGCCCCCCCCATCTGACTTTGGTGCCACAGACCCATATGGGTGCATGGATGGACTTCTCCACAAGAGGCCCTCACTACATTCACACACCTCCACCTTCCACCTCATACCAGCAGAGGGAGCCCTGATAGGGACATATAAAGGGAAGGTGGAGCCAGGCAGCTCAGTTGGTTAGTCAGAGTTAGTTAGTCAGAGTCAGTCTGAGTTTAGTCAGTGCTCAGAGCAGAACAGAGCAGTCAGACAGAGAGAGTCTGAGAGCGTGCCGATGCTCAGAGAGCGGTGAAGACGCAGCACGTCATCTGCCGAGTAGTGACGTCCCCGAGTGTGGCCGACGGCGAGGAGGAAAGGAGAGTGGAACCAAGGGGGCAGAGGAGCATAGTAAGCTCACCCCGTTATACATACCGGACTCCGGGTCCGTGCCTACAGGGACCCTTTACACCCAGTAGGGTCAACCAGAATCCCAGGAGGACTACAAGTCCCTGGCAAAACTTGAAAGCTAGACACACACAGGACCAGGAACCACGAAGGCCCCGACGTCCAGGGAAAGCGGTTACCAACCGGAGGTCCTACTTCTGAGCAACAGGTGAAGTAACACATAATCTAGGCCCAGTTGCAGGCTGGCCAGGAGCATACACAGAGGCAAACACGGATCAGGAGGCCGCCTTATACCCGCTCACTGGGGCGAAGTCCTGAAGTGCACCTATCCTATGGAGTACCCTGGACCATACCTAACAATTGCATGAGTAAAGGTAACGAAGCAAATTCCCTGTCTCTGTCCGTTACTCCTACTGCGCCATCGTTCCCCCTGCACCACAACGCCCAGCGCAACCTGCATCGTTTACACTGCCCTGAGGCCTGCTCCACCTGTGGGGAGCCGTTCCATCTCTAGCTGCCCTAACATCTGCCTCAGAGGACTGTTGCAGTGCTGGTGATCCTCACCAGGTACCACAGGTGGCATTGTGGCGCCCCTGAGGGTTCGGTCGCCACAGAGATACTGCACCTCACCCAGAGGTGTGGTGTCTTCCTTCTCTCAGGTAAGATAGGTGTGCTGCACGGAACCCCAAACACCCACATCCAACACTACACCACTCCAGGCCAACAGGAGGAGCAAGACGCAATGTAGTTTCTGCTGAGCCCCGACCCTGGCTGGAGTAGGGGGGAATCCAAAGGTAGGGGGAACCAGTAGTGGGTGTGGGTGGAGGAAGCAGATACAGGAAGCACTTATACAGTAGGTATATAATAGGAAGCCATATTTGGAGTTGAGGCCAGTTAGTGAAGACTGTCTGGAAGCAGAGGCTCAGTCAGAACTCTGTTCCGCAAGTTAGGGCTCAGGATAGAGGCCCCGGAGTGGAGCAGGGAGTAGGCTCCATTCTCCAAAAAGGATCCCAGGGGGTACGGCGCATGCAGGACGGCACCCGTACGCCCCGCTCCTGCCAGGTGTCAGGAGGGATCGGTTTGCTTCATTCTAATCCCCAGGGGGTCAGGTTGGTCCCAGATCCGACGTACAGGAAGGACTTCAGCATACCCCAGCGGGATTAAGAGTGGGCAGCGTAGGGCAGCGGTGAGAAGGACCAAGTGTAAAGATGGTCAAAGTAGGAACACGAGAAAGTTGGGTTCTGCCAGGCACTCCTAAGCTGCTTGAGGAAGGACTGAACCCCTGCCTGGTGAACGCAGCGCGACGCAGGAGGCCTTCACCTGTAAAGTTCACTTGTGAATTGCCTAAGAACTGTAAGTAAGACCTTGGACGACTGCATCGAACAGCCTCTGTCTGTTTCTTCACCGGCGCCATTTTCCATCACCGCACTACAACGCCCAGTGCACCATTCATCTATTTACACTGCCCTGAGGCCCGCTCCGCCTCTGGGGAGCTGTACCATCTTTAGCTGCCTTGACATCTGTCTCAGAGGACCTTCACCAGACACCACAGGTGGCGTCACGAACTCTCTGAACTTCTACTAATAATTGATACCCCTTTGAGCACTGACCGCCCTGGGCCAGCCACCGTGATAACCCTGGCGATCAGCTGCAGGCCCGGCTGGCGAGCACCCCATGGCCCTGGGGGCGAGTCATATCCATCAAAATCAATGGCTGTCCACTTTCCCCAGTCCCATAAGCTCACTGCCTCAGGGTAACCCTGGACTCTAACCTCTCCTTCAAACCACATATCAAAGCCCTTTCCTCTTCCTGCCGACTCCAACTCAAAAACATCACCCGGATCCGCATATTCCTCAACCATGAATCTGCAAAAACACTAGTGCATGCCCTCATCATCTCCCGCCTCGACTTCTACAAAATCCTGCTCTGTGGCCTCCCCGCTAACACTCCCGTACCCCTCCAATCTATCCTAAACTCTGCTGCCCGACTAATCCACCTGCCTCCCGCCTACTCCCCAGCCTCTCCTCTCTGTCAAATGCTTCACTGACTCCTCATTGCCCAGAGACTCCAGTTCAAAACCCTAACCATGGCATACAAAGCCATCCACAACCTTTCTCCTCCATACTTCTGTGACCTAGTCTCCCGCTACACACCTACACGCAACCTACGATCCTCACAAGATCTCCTTCTCTACTCCCCTCTTATCTTTTCTTCTCACAATCGCATACAAGATTTCTCCCGTGTATCTCCCCTACTCTGGAACTCTCTACCCCAAAGCATCAGACTCTTGCCTACTGAGGAAACCTTCTAAAGGAACCTGAAAACCCACCTCTTCCGAAAAGCCTACAACCTGCAGTAATCATTGCTCCACCACACCGCTGCATGACCAGCTCTACCCTCACCTACTGTATCCTCACCCATCCCTTGAAGATTGTGAGACATCACAGGTAGGGTCCTCTCTCCTCCAGTACCAGTTTGCCATTGCGTTTTTGTTCAAGATTTTTGCAATTGTGTTTGCTATGTATACCCCCTTTTTCACATGAAAAGTGCCAAATAATAATAGTAATGTGCCACAGACAGTGTCCTGGAATCTCCTCCATGCTCTGGAGACTGTGCTGAAAGACATGGCAAACCTCTTTGTTATCCTTTAGGCACTGGACAACCTGTGCAACCTGAATGGGCTGCAGATACCGCCTTATGATAGCAGTATTTACAAGAACTCATGCAAAATGCAAAACTAGATACTATAATACCATTCCCTTTTTGGGGGCTGTCTTATTTTTGTCTCTCTGCTTCAAATTTCACAAAAAATTGGATTTTCCAGAACCCAAATTTTTGAAATTCAATGCTCATTAGGCATCAAGAGACATCATGACATCACTGGGTGACGCTCAAAAGGACGTCATTGAAGAGTGAAGTCAGATGGGAGAAAGGGAGTAAGCGAGCCAGCGGAGGACTGGGCAGAGACAGGAGAGGTGCAACATAAGTATATTGTTCTTCTTTTATAACCTGTCTGTTTATTGTGCCCTGCATTCTGGAGAGACCTCAGAGAGAAATAGAAAGATTTTGTTACATGCACACCGCTAGGTTTAGATAGGGGCGAGACAGGTTTCATGAATTCTTTGGAATCCTTGGGGAACTGTTTACTCAGGGCGACCATAGACCATGTGCTGCAGCTTCTCTCAGTCATACAGGGGTACTTGCCTTCATGCACAGACATGTAACTGGATTCACTTGCTGACCAGACACATTTGACACGAGTCCTCATGAACAGTTAAACAGTTGCATTTAATGAAGCCGCATGTGACGCGCCCCCTGGGCCTTGGGGTACCCGGTGCCGGGCCGGTAGATGCTGGGGGATGTCACAGTGGTGGTGACTCGGTCCGTGACCCAGGGTGGTCAATAAAAGGGGTTTATTTATAGGGGATTTATAGTGTTTGTATAAAGTTTGTGACGCCACCTGTGGTATGCGGCTACAGGGAGCCGCCGCTGCGGAGCAGGTCCTCTGGAGCTGATATTAGTGCAGCAGGGATGGTGTGGCTCTCCACGGGTAGAGCTTAGCTCCAGGGCAGTGTGGATGTTATAGGTGGTGCTGGGCATTGTAGTGCAGGGGTTGATGGCACAGCAATAATCAGTCCACAACTTAATGACGGTTTCCTCTTATCTTTACTGGTGGTGAGTAGACAAGCCTGGACTAGGGTACTGGCTAGAAGTGGAAGTCCGGGCAGCCTGGAAGCAAGTAAAGAATCCTCCTTGCCAGGTGAAGTTGGAGGCCTTCCCTTTCCACTAAACTCTATGGCCCTGCTGCTTGTAGCTGTGCGGTGGCCCTCGTCCCTGAGTGCAACGGTTCTGTGCTCACCCGTATGGCAGGAAGCTCGGGCCTTGATGGTGCGTCGCTCCCACGTGGCGGTGCTGGGCCCTGTAGTGCTGCTGAGCCTCCGGGCGTCTGATGGGGCCAGGAGACCTGCAATCTCCTGCCCTCCGGTTTCTGCTGCTGGGCCTTCAGTGCCCCACAGCCTCGGACTCTGGTGTCCGGTTCTTCTGTGCCGGTCCTTCTGGGGTGAGCTGCCGCGCAGCTCCAGTCCCCAGCTCCTCTCTCTTCGATGTCCTGACTTCAACTCCTCACACTAAGTCTCACTAACCCCGCCTCCAGATCCCAGTTGCCAAGGGGAGGAGCTCCCTTTGCTGGTCTGGAGCCAGGAAAGTGTTGCGTGCTTAGCAAAACCTGATTAGGGGACCCCTACTTACTTCCAGGCATGGCATCACCTCTTGTGAGGGAGGCAATGCCACTGTGGCAACCGGACCCCTGGGGTGCCACACATGGCCAGTGCAATTTAAGTCTCTTGAGCAACAGGCTCCAGTACAAACAGTTTCATCTTAAAGGCACATTAACAAACAGTCTTTCTTATTAGCACAGTACATCACAGATCAAGTCTCTTTAGCAGCACACTTCTATGCCCCATAACAGTAATGATCCCACCAGCAGTCCCCGGGCAACTGTGTCATAGGCTTTAGCCTCTAGTGCAGTGAGGTACGAGGGATGGTTAGAACGCAAGGATGAGTCCAGTCCTCAGATGTGGTGTTCAATCCTTGCTTCTGCTAAACAACAGTTAACTCCTTTCTCCACTACTTTCTCTTGTAGATACCACTAGCAATTAAAAGGCAGTCACAGTGGGAGAGTCCCAGAACCCTCATCAGCCTGGTGAAGAGGTCTGTATCTTTTAAAGGGTTTGTCCACTACTTTCATATTGATGCCTTATCTGTAGAATAGGGCATCAATGTATGATCGTCCGGGGTCCTGCACCCGACACCCCTGCCGATCGGCTGTTATTGGTGGCGGCAGCCGCCGGCAGGAAGTGCTTACCTGGCCATCAAGTTACAGTGGCCAGTGCTTGTTACTGCACATCTGCCTCCTATTCAATTCAATGGGAGGTGGATGTGCAGTATCCCGCGGCGGCCACTACAGATGGACGGCCAAGCACCGCAGGTAAGCACTTCTGGCCGGCGGCGGCACCGATGACAGCTGATCAGCAGGGGTGCCGGGTACGGCATCACGGCCGAACATACATTGATGACCTATCTTTTGGATAGGGCATCAATGTGAAAGTAGTGGACAACTTCTTTAAGCTCGCTCTCCAGCTCAGAACTGACACTACCCAGTCTCACTGGGGCAGGCCTGACCACTCCCCTTAGCTGCACCCTGTTAACCCCCCTAGTTGCTGGATGCTTAAAGCGCACCTGCTATCAGGATTGTGCTTAGTAAATTACATAGACTGACAGGTGGACTCCGTTACACTGAGTAAAATGATACCTTTCATGATGAAATCCGTCCAGTGGTTCTTTTATAATCTTTATTTTCAGTTCTGCCATAATGATATGCATGTGCTCTAGTGCTCTCATTATGTATTCATGTATTCCTATCTCTGGCCTCTGACAGGTCACTGTGCTTTCAGTGACCTGCCTACTATTTTAAATACTGACTGTGTAATTTCCCTGCCCATGTGAAATTTACATATCCCAAAATGGCCGCCCGATGCCCGCGCAGTAGCATCTTTCGGTTGCACATGCGGCGCCATATTTCTGCACCCACGCTCTTTTTCCAAAAGCAAAATGGTGCTTGTGCGTGCGCAGTAGTATCTCTTGGCAACCGAAAGTTGCTACAGCGCATGCGTGGGTGTTGGGCGGACATTTTGGGATATGTAGATTTCACATGGGCAGAGAAATTACACAGCCAGTATTTAAAATAGTAGGCAGGTCATTGAAAGCACAGAGACTTGTCAGAGGCCAGAGATAGGAATACATGAATACAGAAGCAGAGCACCAGAGCACATGCATATCATTATGGCAGAACTGAAACTAAAGATTATAAAAGAACCACTGGACGGATTTCATAATCAAAGGTATCATTGGCACCCACCTGACAGTGTATGTAGTTTACTAAGCACAATTCTGCTGACAGGTACGCTTATCAACACCTTATGTAATATCTACCTGTCACACTCTTCCCTCCTTTTTGAATGTCGTCCTCGACATTTGCCTTCTACCTGATTACCTTAACCAGCCTCTTGGAGTTGTGGTAGTTCTCCCCTAACTATCCTCAGATAGTGTTCCCCCAATACTGCCTCTTTACTTAAAGGTGAGTTGGTAGTTAGGCACTATGGACCCCTTTAAGCAATTTACACATACAGCACACTTACCCTATCTACATCTCTTGTCAATCGGTCTCCTGCAAGAAATACACAGATTTAACCACAATTTTAACCAACAACTATTCTTCAGCTGGAGCTTTTTGCTCGTCTTCAACCGGCTCTCCCTAACTACCACTAAACATTTTTCAAATTCAAGTGCAAAAATGTTAAATATAGCATAGTCTTTGTAAAATATTTGGCATGAAATAGAACACATATATTCAACACAACCCATTTTCTTGAGAGAGTGTGCCACTTTAAGAACACAGTCCTTTGTTTCTTAAGGCACGGGGTCCTCGGTCCTTCTAGGTAAGGACCCTGGAACAGGCAAGGGAGACTGTCCTTTAAAACGGGGGCAGAAACAATGTCCGTTTCTTGTAAACATCTAAGGCACAGTCCATAAAGTGAAATTTGGAAAACAGTTCCTGAACAGGATACGGCACAGTCCATAAGTTGAGAGTGAAGACTCCCCAACTCGCTTGAGGTGCCCGCATATCCAGCAGAAAAGGACACAACAGGTGCAAATAAAAAAAATAAGGCAAAACCAAAAATAAATATCAACTTGTCCAGCTACTACCGTAGTTTTTAATATACCATAGGCCTATCCGGCCTTAACAGAAAAGCAGTAGCGGTCCTTCTACTGTGGTCACAGTCTCTGGTGGCTTTACCAGCCTTCAAGGAAAGAACACGTCACATTACCTAGGCAGAGATGAGGAACTATCACTGGAACACGGCGTGCAACCAACACAACTCGGTGATTTTTTTTTCTTTTTGAGAGAGAGCAACACTGTCCTAGTCCTTTTTATTCTTTGGTTGGCACCAGTCCACAGTAAATGGACACTGCGCTGCATTGATAGTGGGGAGTTGAACTGATGCTGGGAGGGGTTCCTCTCTTGCCACCCCAGCAGAAGTGGCCCCCTCCTTGGTTGTGGCCTGTGGGACAGGTTTGCTCTCCCAGTTGGGACGAATCCTGAAGCGGGGCCCAGTAGAGATGGGGAAGAATCCTCTCATTTGACACGAAGCTCTTGGTTCTTCTGCATCTGCCCAATCCTCGGGGTGGTACTACTCCATTTCAACTATGCGGGAGACTGAAATGGTGTACCAGCCCCGAGGTCCCCACATCTTTAAGAATCTGACCTTGTCTCCTGGCCAGAGACTCCGGGTCCGTCCTAGGGCATAATCCCTCTCCACCGACCTCCTGTTGACAAATATGTCCAGGCGAAGCCAAATCCCTTTAGCTGATAAAAATTTATGACCGTACCTCTGATCATCCGATCCTCCAGGCAGTCCCTTCCCGGGTACTCTCTCCACTCCTGGGCACACTCCTCCATCCGTCCCTTCTCCTGGATGATCTTTTCTTTCCATGCAGCCAGGCGTTGTTGGAAGTTGTATTCTTCCTGTTCTTCTTTGGAGATGATGGGCACAGGAACAGACCTTTCAGCCTGGCCAGGCTGAGCAATAACATCGGCAGGTGGTGGGATAGGTGCCGCCGGTGGAGTAGGTGGTAGGGTAGGTACTGGTTTCCTGGTGTTGATAGGCAAGGGGAACGCATATGACTCCTGTTTCCTCCAGGCCCCCATCCTTTCACCTCCTCTGGCTATCCAGGCTATATCATGTATTTCCCGGATCCATCCCCTCACTCCCCCATACTTGGGATTCACACAGTAGGCCCTAGGGGGTGAGAATGGACCCCGTGGAGGTGGCAGTTTGGTCATCCACTGCTCTCCAGGTAATGCTAACAGAGAGTAATCCAACTCCTCTTCCTCCGCTGGCGGCTTTACGACCGGTCCCTGCTTGGTGGTGACCATCATATGGGTATGGAATGAGGCCGGGGGTTCCCTCACCCTTGCGCTGGGTGAGTGGCGGTCCCCGAGCGGATCATCACTACTGGTATCAGTTGGAGAGCGGGGGCTAGTGACTCACCGGCAGGAACACAGAGCGCCGCCATCTTCCTTCCGGTCCCGCTGTGCACGCTGGTCCCGATCAGAAGTCCCGTCCCTCTCTCGAGAGCGGAGGTCGGGGCGGACGTCACGGCCCCAGTGGTGGCTTCCAGTGCGGTGGGCCGGGTCATGGTCAGGGTACCTGTGGGCAGCAGGTCCTCCGGTGAGTCCGGTACTGGTCGGAATGGTTCTGGAACGAGCAGCGGTCCTTCAGGTGGGTCCGGTGCTGGGCAGGATTACGCGGTGGCCTGTGGCGGGATGACAGCCGGGGCTCCGGACATCGGCTCACGGTCCACAGTTGGTGGTGGGATGGGCACAGGGTCCAATGGCAGACCTCGGGGTCCCAACTCCTGCCTTCGGGCTGCCTCCGGATTCTGATGAGGCGGTGCGGCCGTGCCCTGGCCTGGCTGGGTATTGCCCGGTACCTCGCGGTTGTGGGTGAGGTGATGAAGGGCTGCGTCCTCCCCTGCTTCTCTTCTTGCTGCAGACTGCTGGGACATAGCACACCTTCCTAGCCCCGACATACTGGCAGGCACTATGACTCGCACTCTCCTCTCCTTTTCACTCCTGACCAGAATGGAGTTCTTCTGGCCAGAAGAGCTCCAGCTCACTCTTACTCCTCCTCCTCTGGGACAGTACCTCACTGGCCATTGGTCCAACATGCTGGTGGTTGGGGTGTCTTTTCTCTGAGGCCAGCCTTCCCCAGCTTGTTCCACTGTAGGAGGTTTGGCCCTGTTTGGCACTCTTTTATCATATACTCCTACAAGATGGGATGTCCTTCTTCTTCCCCACTGTGCTTTTAACAAAAACAGACACCATTTTAACTGTACATGTGTCAAGTCTTGCATTTTGCAGGTGCCTGTTTCTCTGTATTTTATCTCCTTATTTCTTCCCAGTCATCACTGGCTGTCTTCCCTTTTCACTGGTATACCAGGGTTGAATTGAGGTGCTTTGCTGCTATGTTTTTCCAGACACTTTGCCTCTTCTTCCTCCTATACGCTAATTCCCGCTCAGGACTCCCCGTACGGGCCACCAATGTTACGTGCACACCGCTAGGTTTAGATAGCGGAGAGACAGGTTCATGAATTCTTTGGAATCCTGGGCGAACCGTTACTCAGGGTGACCATATACTGCAGTTTCTCTCAGTCATACAGGGGCATTGACCCTCAGGCACAGACATATAGCTGGATTCACTTGCTGACCAGACACATTTGACACGAGTCCTCATGAACAGTCGCATTTAATGAAGCCGCACGGCCAGTGCAATTTAAGTCCCTTGAGCAACAGGCTCCAGTAACAAATAGTTTCTTCTTAAAAGCACATTAATAAACAATCTTTCTTACTAGTACAGTGCAGCACAGATCAAGTCTCTTTAGTAGCACACTTCTATACTCCCACAACAGCAATGCTCCCACCAGCAGTCCACGGTCCACAGTGTCACAGGCTTTACCTTCTAGTGCTGTGAGGTACGAAGGGGCGATTAGAATGGAAGGATGAGTCCAGTCCTCAGATGTGGTGTTCAATCCTTGCTTTTGCTAAACAACAGTTTACTCCTTTCTCCACTACTTTCTACTATAGATACCACTAGCAACTAAATGGCAGTCACAGTGGGAGAGTCCCAGTATCCTCATCAGCCTGATGAAGAGGTCGGCATCCTTAAGGATATGTGCCCACGATGCCCAGCTCGCGGTACACTACACCGAAGGACCTGCCGTCACATGACTATGATGTCAGCGCAGGTCCTTCAGTCCACCGCGATCTGCCGGCAAGTGAAGACGATCGCAGCGGGGGCCATCAGAAGGTAAGTATAATATATATTTTATTCTTTCTTTTACAGGTTCTATGGTACCTGGGTCTGGAGGAGAGTCTCCTGTCCTCCAGACCCTGGTACCATCCGCACACTGAAACGTTTGGATTCCGCATCTACAGATGTAGTGATGCGGATTCCATGCGTTCCAATGAAAGTCAGTGGCGGCAAAAACGCTGTGCTTCCGCAAAATATTTGGTAGTGCTGCGTTTTTTCCCACAATGATAACCCGCAGCGGAAATTTCTGCAGCATGTGCAAAGCACATGCGGATTACCATTGGGGAACATGGCAGGCTTTCTACCATGCATTTTTGCAGCGTTTTTGCCGCTGCGGAAACGCTTAAAAAATGCATCGTGGGCACACAGCCTTAAGCTGGCTCTCCAGCTCAGAACTGACACTACCCAGTCTCACTGGGGCAGGCCTGACCACTCACCTTAGCTGCACCCTGTTAACCCCCCTAGTTGCTGGATGCTTAACAACATCTTATGTAACATCTACCCATCACAAGTTTACCAGTAATTCAATTTGCGTTGAATACATTTGCCGCAAATCACATTTTCTGGCCGAATTCAAGTGAATTTGTCTCATTGAATTTTAGCAGTTTGACGCATCTCTAGAAGAGAGATAAATAGACACTAAGACATGAAGTACAGACAGATAGATGACAATAGATAGATGGATAGATGGATATTTTCTTTGTTTTTGCAACTACCTTTTAATAGTTTCCTACAACTCTACTGTAGTTCTAATACAGTATAATATCCTCAAAGCCCCCAATACTCAGTATAATGCTCTCTACACCAGGATGTCCGCATAGCTCCCATATCTATATATATAATCGTCTTATCCCGTCTGTCTGTCTGTCTGTCCAGGAAATCCCGCGTCGCTCATTGGTCCGGCAGCGGCCAATCAGCGCCGGGGGATTTCTAAAAAAAGATGGCGGCCGTTAGCGGCTCATCTCCCGGCCGGCAACAGCAGAAGGAACCCGACCGCCGGACCCATCTGCGGGACGGAGATGCAGCCGGGAGATGAGCGGCGCGAGGCGCTCATCTCCCGGCCGGTATCAGCGGAAGGACCGCCGGCGCCGCTGACCTCCATGCGGAAGGGAGGACCGGGGAGCGGCGCTGCGGGTCGGGATACTTCTGTTGCGAGCGCCCGCGATGTCCTGGGTTCTCGCAGCGTAAGTAGCCGCACAGGCAGCGCCGCTCCCCGGTCCTCACCAAGACGATTCGATGATTGGTCGCGGTCTTCGGACCCAACCAATCACTGATCTTAGCGCAAAACTTAAACACCGCTGTGCTGATTGGTCGCCGACGCTGGCCGCGACCAATCACCGATTTTGGCGCCAAATTTAAATATCGGCCGCGACCAATCACCACAGCAGTGTTTAAATGTGGAGCCAAGATCGGTGATTGGTCGCGGCCGATATTTAAATTTGGCGCCCAAATCGGTGATTGGTCGCGGCCGATATATAAATTTGGCGCCCAAATCGGTGATTGGTCGCGGTCAGCGTCCGCAACCAATCAGCACAATAGTGTTTAACTTTGGCGCCAAGATCAGTCATTGGTCGCGGGCCAAGACAGCGACCAATCACCGATTTGTGCGGCAATTTTAAATAGCGTCCGCGACCAATTGGATGTCAGCAACCACCGGCCGCGACCAATCTGCGCTTTTTGTGCCAAATTTAAACACCGCTCTGCTGATTGGTCGCAGCCGGTGACCAATCAGCGATTTTGGCGCCAAATTTAAACCCCGCTCTGCATCGCTCTGCTGATTGGTCGCGGTCGCCGGCCGCGACCAATCAGCACTATTGTCGCCAAATTTAAACACCTCTTTGCTGATTGGTCGCGGTCGCGACTAATCAGCGATTTTGGTGCCAAATTTAAACACCGCACTGCTGATTGGTCACGGCCGCCATCCGCGATCAATCAGCGAGATTGGCGCCAAATTTAAACAACGCTCTGCTGATTGGTCGCGGTCGCTGGCCTCGACCAATCAGCGATTTTGGCGCCAAATTTAAACAACACTCTGCTGTTTGGTCGCGGCCGGCGACCAATCAGCGATTTTGGAGCCAAATTTAAACCCCGCTATGCATCGCTCTGCTGATTGGTCGCGGTCGGCGGCCGCGACCAGTCAGTAGTATTGGCGCCAAATTTAAACACCGCTCTGCTGATTGGTCTCGACTAATCAGCGATTTTGGTGCCAAATTTAAACACGCTCTCCAGTCCTCACTAACATGGTTCGCTGATTGGTCGCGGCCGCCGCCCGCGACCAGTCATCGATATTGCCGCCAAATTTAAACACCGCTTTGCTGATTGGTCGCGGTTGCCGAACGTGACCAATCAGCGATTTTGGCCCCAAATTTAAACACAGCTCTGCTGATTGCGCCCGGTCGGCCGCATACCTATTCTAGAATACCCGATGCATTAGAATCGGGCCACCATCTAGTATACACTATAATGGCCCACATCTCCTGTGTACACAGTATAATACTCCTCACACTGTATGATAGCCAACTATACTAGTACTAACATTGTGTACTGCCCACAAAGCCCCCAATTCTAGCCGCAGAAGGCTTATTACGATCTGACTTTACAGGACGCAAAGGAATACGCCAAATTAAAAACCAAAATATTGGCACGCTCAGGAGTGACTATGTCTGTCAGGGCACAAAGGGTCCACCACTGGGCGTATGCTGGCGACAGATCTCCACGCTCATAGATGTTCGACTTGTTACATTTTGTACAAAAATGGCTGCAGCCAGTGTCTTCCTCTCCTGCCCAGATGGTTGAGCGTGTGGTGATGGACAGGTTCATCCATTCCCTAACCAGGCCGATGCAGACCTGGTTTGCCCAAGGTGACCCTCGGACGCAGACAATCTCGTAGGTCTGGTAGAAAGATACCAAGTGGTCGAAAAATCCCTGGGGAAACCCGACATAGCCACCTTCCCTTACTGGAGTGCCCAAAAGGGGATGGGTTCACCATGGAAGGGATTCAGAGCTACAACTGATGGCATTCCTTTTCCACTGAAGAGACTGCAAGGTCTGTTGTGAAGGATGTGATTTGTTGGCGATGTCGCAGTCCGGGACACGTAGCCGCCCAGTGTCATACATCTGCTGAGCCTAGGCAGATGATGTTCATACTATGCTTACCCAACATGCAGTGTGGACTGTCGACACGGCGAGGGACCGCAGGGGTGTGCCATGTCCGTTAATGGAGTGATGGGCTGTTGGCAGATCGCCATGTCCCAGGTGGCCAAGGAGAAGACGGTTTTCTCTACACCCAGATGGGTGCTTTCAATACACTTGGATGCCATTCGGGTTACAGGGGGCCTCAGCCACCTTCCAGAGGGCTATGGATCGGATCATAGCCCCACATAAGAAGTATGCCGCAGCCTACCTTGACGACATTGTAGTTTTTAGCCTAGACTTTAGACCTAAACTACAGCCCATTCTGGATGCTCTAAGGAAGGCGGGATTTGCAATAAATCTGAAAAAATGCACCTTTGGAAAAGAGGAGGCCAAGTACTTGGGCTATGTCGTCAGGAGAGGCGAAATAAAGCCGCAAGTTAATAAAGTGGAGGCAATCCAGACCTGCCCGCAACTGCTCTCCAAGAAGCAAGTGAGAGCATTCCTGGGAATGGTGGGATATTACCGTCAGTTTAACCCAAATTTTGCCATGATGGCTGCACCACTGACGGATCTCCTAAAAAGCACCAGGTCAACCATGGGGAAGTGGACGGAGAAAACAGAGACCACGTTCCAACTGTTGAAGTCAGCACTGTGTAAACAACCGGTCCTGGTCGCACCAGACTTTAACCCCTTTATGATATAGGGCGTATTAGTACGTATCTGTGCCCTGGGCCTTATGGACCAGATACGTATTAATACGCCCTATCTTTAATGCGGCACCGCGACCGAAGTCGCGGTGATAGCATTAAAATTCCGGTGCCATCTTACCTTAGGATAGATGGCACCAGCATCTTAGGGGTGTCGCCGCCCCTTCACACCCACGATCGCTGTGATTGGCTGTTCAATTCTGAACAGCCAATCACAGCATTTCTCACTGTTTCCGGCAATCAGATTGCCAGAAACAGTGATGTGCAGCCTAGGATCGGTGCTCCTAAGAGCACCGATCCTAGGCTGTTGCCTAGTAACCCTGCCTGTCACCTCCCCATGACCCCCTGTGATGTCAAATAAGCCCCAGCCAGGTCTGATTGGAGCGATCGATGATGACATCGATCGCTCCAATCAGAGTACCTGAACACAGGTGACAGGGCGGTCACAGGGCGATGACCGGCTTGTGACCTGCCTGTCACCTCTTTGTGACCCCCTGTGATGCTGCCCAGGCCCCTGCCATCTCTGATTGGTGCGATCGATGTCATCATTGATCGCACCAATCAGAGTACCTGACCGGGAGGTGACCGGGTGGTGACCAGCCGGTGACCTGCCTGTCACCACCCTGTCACCCCCCTGTGACCGCCCTGCAGATCCTCACACTTGGTGAGGATTTCTACAGAGCGGTCACGTCTGATCTGCGCTGTGCTGGGCCTTGTAGTGCCACAGAATCTTCTGTTACACTACAAGACCTTTCTCTTACCTGCTCCAGTCGCTGCTGCTGCTCCGGCATCCTGCTGCGGTCTCCAGGGTCCTGGATCTCCTGCTCCGGCATCCTGCTGCTGTCTCCAGGTTGCTGGGTCTCCAGCTTCGGCGTCCTGCTGCTGTCTCCAGGGTCCTGGGTCTCCAGCTCCTTATCCAGCTGCTGCGGATCCTGCTCCAGAGCCTCTTCCAGAACCTGCTGCTGATCCTGCTGAAAGAAGAACAGAGAAGACTTTGGTAAGTCCATCTCTGTTCTCCCCTCATCCACCCCTCTCCCCCCCTCCTCCTCTCCCCCCCTCCTCCTCTCCCCCCCTCCTTTTACCCCCAATCCTCCTCCCCCCCAGTTTTTTTTTTTACGTGCGTCCTGCAGCGGCCGAGCGCTGAGCAGTGTCTACGTCACTGATCAACGTCCGTGCTCGCTGCTTTTCAGGACTTTTTCTTGCCCCTGTCAATTCTCCCCCCCCCCACCTTTGCACCACATCCGCGCACACACCCAGCAGCTGCCGAGAGTTGATAGGTGACATAGTTCACCGATCCGCACTCGTGCTCGCTGTTTGCACCACCTACGGTAGTTCCTTTTTTTCTCTTTTTTTTTTCAGAAAAAAAAAATTCACACCAAGCACACTGACACACACACACTCTAAATAAAGTACTGACACACACGCACCACATACACGAGAAAAAAAAAATGTCCGGCTCATCCCAAACTTGCTATTCAGCGGAGGAGGCATACGCTATTGTTGCCTCCGACACTGAGACTGACAGCGAGGGTGAGGATCCCACATTTCTTTACTTTTCCGACGCCTCATCGTCCTCCTCTTCTTCCTCCTCTTCCTCCTCAGGTGCTGCTGGACCGCCCCGCAGTCGTCGCAGGAGAGAAGATGTTCCAGCGCCCCCCACTACTGACCCCATATGGACCTCGCCCCCCGAAAATGTTGAGCCACTGATTCCTGATTTCGTGGCGGAATCAGGAATCAAGTTTGACACCACCGGCCTGACAGAAATAGACTTTTTCAAAGTCTTTTTCTCTGAGGACTTTATAAACCTCATGGTGGGCCAAACTAATTTGTATGCTCATCAATTTTTGGAACAAAACCCCTCTTCATCATTTTCTAACTGGTCTCCTGTAGACGCAGAAGAAATGATGAAGTTTTGGGGCCTGGTCCTTCATATGGGGATCCTGAAAAAAACAGAGGTTCGGCAATACTGGAGTGTTGACGTTTTGTATAACACTCCAGTGTTTCGAATGGTCATGACCCAGACACGTTTTGAGGCCATCCGCAAGTTCTACCAAGATAATGCAATGTGTCCTGCATGCGATGACCCAAACTTTGATCGTCTTTTCAAAGTTCGGCCGGTCATCGAGCACTTCAACAAGTTTGGTGAAGTGCACGTGCCCCAAAGGGACATCTGCGTGGATGAGTCCTTAATTTCTTTTAAGGGGCGGCTTGAATTCCGGCAGTACCTGCCCAGTAAAAGGTCCAGGTACAGGATCAAGCTGTATATGCTTTGGGGGAGTACCTCAGGGTACACTCACAAGTTTAGAGTTTATGAAGGGAAGGACTCCTGGATTGAACCCCCTGAATGCCCCCCTGTTCTGGGAGTGAGTGGGAAAATTGTGTGGGACTTGGTGCACCCACTGCTGGATAAAGGTTATCACCTGTACGTGGATAACTTTTATACAAGTAACCCGCTCTTCAAGTCCCTCTCTGCGCGACATACCGCAGCTTGCGGTACTGTCCGCAAAAATCAGAAAGGCCTCCCAAAGGCGCTAATTGGGCAGCTGCTCAGAAGGGGTGAGAGCAGAGCCCAATGTAGCGACCACCTGTTGGTGGTCAAGTACAAGGACAAGAGGGATGTCCTTCTCTTGACCACCATACATGGTGTTGGCAGCACCCTCAGCACTGTAAGAGGTTCCACTACACAGGTCGCCAAACCAGACTGTGTAGTGGGGTACAACAAGTACATGGGGGGAGTTGATCTCTCCGATCAAGTCCTCCAGCCGTACAGTGCTTTGAGAAAGGCCAAGGTATGGTATAAGAAGCCGGCCGTGCACATTGTTCAGATGGCAATGCACAACGCTTTCCTTCTGTCAAAATGTGCAGGCCAGACTTCTACGTCGTACCTTCACTTCCAGGACACAGTTATCAAGGCCCTAATATTTGGCAGTGGTGGTGGAGCGGGCCCCTCTACTTCTGGAACTGAAGGACCTAGAATTGTACCTGACCAGTATTTCCTGGGGCAGATCCCTCACAGCGGAAAAAAAGGTAAGTCACAAAAGAAGTGCCGAGTGTGTTACCGAAGGGGAATACGCAAGGACACCATTTACGAATGTGACACCTGCCCCGACAAACCTGGCCTCTGCATGAAAGACTGCTTCAAAAGGTACCATACTTCCATGGACTATTGAATTAATTTCTGATGTATGACAACCTGACGAACACTACACAGCTGACGTAATGTTCGTCAGGTTGTCATACTTCAGTTGTGTAGTGTTTGTCAGGTTGTCCTACACAACTGGCGTATAACACTACATTATAAAATTGACAAATCAGGTATCTGTTCCAAAAAGGGGGCACTTGTTGGGCATTTCCACTGTTTAGGCACATCAGGGGCTCTGAGAACGTGACATGACGCCCGCAGACCATTCCATCAAAGTCTGCATTCCAAAGCATCACTCCTTCCCTTCCAAGCCCTGACATGAGCACAAACAGTAGTTTTCTCCAACACATGGGGTATCAGCGTACTCAGAAGAAATTGCACAACAACTTTTGGGATCCAATCTCTCCTAGTACCCTTGTGAAAATAAAAATATTGCGGCTAAAAGAGCATTTTTGTGGAAAAAAAAAATATTTTTTTCACGGCTCTACGTCATAAACCTTTGCAAAACACTTGGGGGTTCAAAGTGCTCACCACACATCTAGATAAGTTCCCTGAGGGGTCTAGTTTCCAAAATGGGGTCACTTGTGGGGGAGATCCAATGTTTAGGCACACAGGGGCTCTCCAAACGCGACATGGTGTCCGCTAACAAGTTGAAACCATGTCGCGTTTGGAGAGCCCCTGTGTGCCTAAACATTGGAGTTCCCCCACAAGTGACCCCATTTTGGAAACTAGACCCCCAAAGGCACCTATCTAGATGCATAGTGAGCACTTGGAACCCCCAGGTGCTTCACAAATTAATCCGTAAAAATAAAAAAGTGTTTTTTTTTCCACTTTTTCATTTTTACGAATCAATTTGTGAAGCACCTGGGGGTTCCAAGTGCTCACTATGCATCTAGATAGGTGCCTTGTGGGGTCTAGTTTCCAAAATGGGTTCACTTATGGGGGAGCCCCAATGTTTAGGCACACAGGGGCTCTCCAAATGCGACATGGCGTCCGCTAATTATTCAAGCAAATATTCCAATCAAAAAGTCAAATGGCGCTCCTTCCCTTCCAAGCCCTGCCGTGCGCCCAAACAGTGTTTTTTCCCCACATATGGGGTATCTGCGTGCCCAGGGGAAATTGCACAACAAATTTTGGGGTCCATTTTTTCTTGTTACCCCTGCAAAAATAAAAAAAATTGGGTCTAAACTAACATTTTTGTGAAAAAAGTTAAATGTTCATTTTTTTCTTCCACATTCCAAAAATTACTGTGAAGCACCTGAAGGGTTAATAAAGTTCTTGAATGTGGTATTGAGCACCTTGAGGGGTGCAGTTTTTAGAATGGTGTCACTTTTGGGTATTTTCTGTCATAAAGACCTCTCAAAGTGACTTCAAATGTGATGTGGTCCCTAAAAAAATGGTTTTGTAAATTTTGTTGGAAAAATGAGAAATCGCTGGTCAACTTTTAACCCTTATAGCTCCCTAACAAAAAAAAAATTTGGTTCCAAAATTGTGCTGATGTAAAGTAGACATGTGGGAAATGTTACTTATTAACTATTTTGTGTGACACATCTCTCTGATTTAAGGGCATAAAAATAAAAATTTTGAAAATTGCAAAATTTTCGCCAAATTTCCATTTTTTTCACAAATAAACGCAAGTTATATCGAAGAAATTTTACCACAATCATGAAGTACAATATGTCACGAAAAAAGAATCTCAGAATCAGGGGGATCCATTTAAGTTTTCCAGAGTAATTACCTCATAAAGTGACAGTGGTCAGAATTGTAAAAATTGGCCTGGTCATTAACGTGCAAATCACCCTCGGGGGTAAAGGGGTTAAGAAAGAGTTTGTGGTCCAGACAGACGCTTCAGAGCTTGGTCTAGGAGCTGTACTCTCTCAAGAGATAAATGGATAAATGGGGAAGAACATCCCATTCACTATCTGAGCCGGAAGCTGTCCTCCTGCGAGAAAAACTACGCAATAGTAGAAAAGGAGTGTTTAGCCATAAAGTGGGCCGTAGATACATTAAGATACTACCTACTAGGCCGGAAGTTTAAGTTGGTGTCAGACCATGCCCCGTTGAGATGGTTGAGGGAAAAGAGGGGTAACAATGCCAGGGTAACTAGATGGTTCCTAGCTCTTCAGGACTTCAACTTTCACGTAGAGCATAGGCCTGGGAAGTTACATGGGAACGCTGATGCCCTTTCCCGTTTTAGGTCAATTAGGATTACCATAATTTTTAATATTTGCCAAATGCCAGAATAAGGAGAGAGAGAATGTATTAAGGCATTTAAAAAACCGAGAAAGGTTTATTCTGATTTCATGTCAGATATTGAGAAAAACATGCATATGTGTCTTTTTATATACTGTATGTAAACTTCTGGTTTCAACTGTACATCTTGGGCCTCTTCCTTGTATAATGTGCTCTATTCTGCGCCCTTTCCTGGTATAATGTTCCCCATCCTGAGCACCTTCCTGGTATAATGCACTACATCATGAGCACCTTCCTGGTATAATGCACTACATCCTTGGCACCTTCCTGGTATAATGTTACTCTTCCTGAGCACCTTCCTGGTATAATGCACTCCATCCTGGGCATCTTCCTGGTATAATGTACCCCATTCTGAGCACATTCCTGGTATAATGTCCCCCATCATGAGCACATTCCTGGTATAATGTCCCCCATCCTGAGCCCTTTCCTGGTATAATGTTCCCCATCCTGGGACCCTTCCTGGTATAATGCACTTCATCCTGGGACCCTTCCTGGTATAAGCACCCATCAGCCCACGGGTGCTTTTAATTAGTGTTGGTTTCTACCTGCCCACTTAAATTTGTAGGTTTCTCTCCTAAGAGAGGCATGTTTGCCCATTTATATTGTAGGCTTATAGCCCAAGAGAGGCATGTTTAAGAGGTTAGTTACCCATCATGCGGAGGCTACCTTGTCGTGGTTGATGGGCATACATGAATTGGCCAATTTGTGCGCTAAGAACCTTCATTTTTTGTAAGTACATTTTATTTAGCAATAATGCAGTTTAGCTCTTATGTTCTCAGTGTCTGCATATGTATTGTCCCTTGCAGTGTGTTGCTGTGCTTTCTTATTGTACCCTTCCTGGTATAATGTCCCCCATCCTGTGCCCCTTCCATTAATAATGTTTGCTGTTCTTCTCCAATACATTTAAAAATAAATAAATTATTCTTCTTCCCTTCCTCCACTCCCACAACTCGCAGCGTATTCTTCTATAGCACTTGAAGGAACTGGCATCTAACTTCGTCTTGCTGGCATGGTGCATGACGTCACGGTCATGTGCCGCCTGTGACTGGCACACCAACGTCAACAGCCGGCCTCTGATTGGCTGGCAGGGTGTATTGCGGTGCAGGGACAAAGAGGGTCTCTGCGTCTCAATACATTTCAGCTGAATGTGTGTCCTTGCATGCACCTCTAACTGAAATAGGTGCTGGTGGCGGCCGACCCCCCTCCTGCACGGGCCCGGTCGCACCCTCTGTGACCGATGTCGTTCCGCTCCTGGAAGGGATATGCTGATGTTTACTATTGGATTCTATCATGTATGTGAGAATAAAAGGCTTCTTGAGATTGATGACACTGCCATATCTAGCAGCCAAGACTTCTCAATAATAGCGGACAATTGAGGCTGCTGGGATCTAGATCAATCACACAACGACACGTGTACAATGCAATAGTGTTTTTATTAGCAAAATCATAAGAATCATTAACCTGAATTACATCGTGATTTACCAATAAAGAAGGTCAGCTCCAGATTTTACATAATGGAACATAATAGCCAAATTGTAAAATCCAGGATCTGGAGCATTTATTCAAGATTAATAGATTATTATTAAGTAAGTAAAATTGTGAAGGCTCCGGCTTATTTACGGATAATAATGGACTTTGAAGTGAAAAAAAGAAGATATATATGATGTTTAAGTCCTGGAATTTGTAGATGTCCACATGTGTAATGGAGGCCTCCACCATCCAGGTGCCTAAACTGTAAACAGGAAAATTATGTGCAAATTAATCAATATGGCAAAAGTCTGAAATATTCTATCTGCTGACAAGAGCGGTTTTTCTCCAGTTTACCCAATACAGAGAAAATGCCGCCAGTGATCAATAATGGCGCCATCATCCCATTCTCTCACACATTTACACTGCTGCACTGCCATCTAGTGATGAAAAATAAAAAGTACAATACCAACAGTTTATTGTCACTATTGGTGGGATCATATTATTAACACGGCTCATTATAGACTGCAGGTTATTTACAAGTTAATGAACGTTACAGAATATAATAACTAAACTATTGTACATGGCTTTATCAGTGAAGAAGGGTCCTTGTACATACCTCACAAATAAGAAAGAGAGCGAGTGTATAGTGCTGGGACCCTAATCACACCTGCTCCTTTATATGTGCTCACACAGAAATATTCTCCTAATGAAGCCATGCTGGTTCAGTATGCCTTCAATTTTGAATAAATCCCCAACAGTGTCACCAGCAAAGCACCCCCACACCATCACATCTCCTCCTCCATGCTTCACGGTGGGAACCAGGCATGTTGAGTCCATCCGTTCACCTTTTCTGCGTCGCATAAAGACACGGTGGTTGGAACCAAAGAACTCAAATTTAGACTCATCAGACCAAAGCACAGATTTCCACTGGTCTAATGTGCATTCCTTGTGTTCTTTAGCCCAAACAAGTCTCTTCTGCTTGTTGCCTGTCCTTAGCAGTGGTTTCCTAGCAGCTATTTTACCATGAAGGCCTGCTGCACAAAGTCTCCTCTTAACAGTTGTTGTAGAGATGTGTCTGCTGCTAGAACTCTGTGTGGCATTGACCTAGTCTCTAATCTGAGCTGCTGTTAACCTGCAATTTCTGTGGCTGGTGACTCGGATAAACTTATCCTCAGAAGCAGAGGTGACTCTTGGTCTTCCTTTCCTGGGGCGGTCCTCATGTGAGCTAGTTTCTTTGTAGCGCTTGATGGTTTTTGCAACTGCACTTGGGGACACTTTCAAAGTTTTCCCAATTTTTCAAACTGACTGACCTTCATTTCTTAAAGTAATGATGGCCACTCGTTTTTCTTTACTTAGCTGCTTTTTTCTTGCCATAATACAAATTCTAACAGTCTATTCAGTAGGACTATCAGCTGTGTATCCACCAGACTTCTGCACAACACAACTGATGGTCCCAACCCCATTTATAAGGCAAGAAATCCCACTTACTAAACCTGACAGAGCACACCTGTGAAGTGAAAACCATTTCCGGTGACTACCTCTTGAAGCTCATCAAGAGAATGCCAAGAGTGTGCAAAGCAGTCATCAAAGCAAAAGGTGGTTACTTTGAAGAACCTATAATATAAGACATAATTTCAGTTGTTTCACACTTTTTTGTTAAGTATATAATTCCATGTGTTAATTCATAGTTTTGATGCCTTCAGTGTGAATGTACAATTTTCATAGTCATGAAAATACAGAAAAATCTTTAAATGAGAAGGTGTGTCCAAACTTTTGGTCTGTACTGTATATATATATATATATATATATATATATATATATATACGCGGCTGCTGATGTTCTCGGCTGTCCCCATCAGTCCCATAGACACTGAATGGAGTGTGGCAGTGCGCATGCCTGGCAACGGCTCCATACTATTTCCTCCATAAGAGAGGATAGGGATCCCCACTCTAGTGATTGGTGGGGTTCCCAGTAACTACCATCACCGATCCTGCAGATCCTTTCTCCTGTCAATAGGTTTTTTATGTTTTACATGGTCCAATAGAGAGATCAGAGGTGCGATATAGTGAACTAACACATGCAAAGCCTAAATTATATAAAATGTGAAACCACCAGACTGTGACCGTAGCCAAACATCTTCTAACCTTCCTTACAATTCCTAAAATTGTTGACCAATGTTTTTCTTTAAAGGGGTTCTCCAACCATAGACACTTATGACATATATACTTCAAAAACTCTTACCAACACTTATCAACCATTTGCAGTCCAAAAAGACCCACAGTGGCCAAGAAAGTAAGGAGAAAGTTTGGCCAGTTTTAATGGCCTGTCTCCAATAGGTGGATGTCCCCAGGTAAATATCATTACTGGCAGATAAACCCTTTTACCACTTTGAAAATCTAACACTCAGAGCAGCGATTCATCCGCAAAACAATTTTATATTACATCCATTTATAATCTACATAATAAATTGAGCAACTTTGTTACTAGATAGAATTGCTTGTCTTGCACTGGCCCTGAGTTATACCTTATTCTCTTCCATATCTCCATTGATCATTCTTAATTTTACTGCATAGCCTGCTTGTTCAGTGTCTGGACAGCAATTATGCTCTTTACTTTATTTGTATTCTTGGCATCATACAGTCATCTGATGTGTTAGAAGGGGCATCATTAAGTCAGTTATTCGGGGAAATAAAATTCAATGCTGGATCCCTGCGGATCCATTGCCATATGGCACCCCTGGATCCCATTGACGCAAGCCACTGAGTGGTCTTCGAGGTCTGCATTGTTTGGATGGTAGGAATAGCGCTGCATGCTGCACCTTTTTTGCCATGAAAAGCAAATGAATGCATAATGGACCTCCCATGAACACAGCTGTCCATGGGATGAAGCAAAAGAGTATACAGACAGGACAGCACAGGATGGCAGCTGATTCTGTGAGGTAAAACATTTCCCTGCCTGTTTAAAAACTTGTTTTACCTCACATAAAGAATCGGCTGTGATCCCCTGCTGTAATGTCTGTATACTCTTTTGCATCCTCCTCGTCCAGGAGATGTGGTATGTTCAGACCATGTTCCTGTATGGTCAGACGTTACACAGTACACAGCGGGGGCATATTTCTAAGATTATCTCAGCACAGGAACATTTTATTTAAACTCATCCAATTGTGGAACTTATTATTATTCCAAGATCTATTGATTAAAATGAATTTTGTTTGTGGGAAAATCCCTTTAAATAATTGAAAGAGGGTTACAATTGCTCCTTTGAAACTTGATGCAGGTAATCTTATATGAGAGTAATGGCGTATTCACACATCTGTGTGTCATAGATCGTGATGCACAAGCTGTTTGCGAGTCTCCTGCCCCGATCTTTGACAGCCTCATATACGTCTATTAGGCCACATTGGCAGAAATGGAAGCTGGCACGTTTAGGTGGGCTGCACTGTGGGAATGAAGAGCCTTGGGATTCCCAAACGTTTTTTATTAATATCAATGCGTTTCTGCAATGGACCAGGGCCTTTCTCAAGGTATAAAAAAACAAGCTCTTCACTCCCGCAGCACGGCCCACCTAAATGTGCCAGCTTCCATTTTTGCCATTCCACCTCTTGAAGAACCTTTCCTCCAGCCACAGGGCAGCAGCGGCTTTCTACACCATTATAGCTGTGGTGACTGCACACAACACCTCTAGGTGAGCGCTGCCATCAATTATCCCGACCCCTTATCAGACGCTATTGCCCTATTTTGTGTGCGCTCCTGTCCTTCTCCACAGCGTCTCTATTAGGCACCTTCACACGTTCAGTAAGTTTCATCAGTGACGTGTTTCTATTATACTTTTCCTCTAATTGTTCCACTCCTGGTTTTGGCTTCCTAATACTGAGGTAAAATACTGACCAAATTACTGAATGTATGAACATGGCCTTAAGCTCTTAAGTTCAGGTCAAGAGGCCAGCAACTAATCTTAGAATCATTTTGTGCTCAGACCATGACACGCCTTAATGTGTAGAGTCACTTTCATCTTACAACTAAATAAAAACTACGTATTGTTTTAAAGGGGTATGCTACCACTTATCAATTAGGAGAAGGCATCAATATAAGTCAGTAGAATCAGATTGATAGGTGTCCAAATCCTAACACCACCAATCAGCTGTTACCAGCTCCAGCATGGAATCAATGGGGTGGCAGAGTGTTGGAACTCTACCAACCTGATCTTGGTGGTCCATCCTAAGTATAAGTGATCAATATCATAACAGTGAACACCCCTTTTAACTTTTTTTTGCAAATACTTGCTTCTCTCATCCTGAAATGCAGCATGTTTTTGGATCAAATCACATGTGGCATTTTTGTTGCATACATTTTTTCGACTAAAATTCAATTCTTACATTTAAAGGGGTTGTCTTATCCTAAAGAGGACCTGTCACCAAATTTTTCATGTTTTTTTTTCTATTTTATCTTTCATTTGTGGAGATATTAGCAAAGTATTTGGCGCCTAATGAGTTAAAAAAATTAAGTCCAAGTAGATGTTATCAGAGTTTTCACTGGGGGTGCGAAATTCTTCTCCCTGCATGATGCTGACCAATTATAAGCAGATGACAACACTGAAAAGAAAGATGATCACATCCCCACCATAGCTTAGAGCAGATTTCTCAGTGTCTGAGATGTAAGGATACAGACCTGGTCTCCTGGGCTAACCTCCTGCATGATTAGAGCACACAACTCACTAATACCTTTCAGTTAAGGTCTCTGTGGGTGAAGGGGCATCACAAGAGAGTTTAGTTGTGCAACATTACAAACCTTTCTAACAGCTCTCCTCCTCTTATGGCACTCTCACCTGTGCTGTACTGCGCCTATCCCACACTACCTGTCCAGAAATGAGAGCACAGTGTCAGTATCACACTTAGATCCGTTGTGCTCAACTTGTACTGATTCTGCAGTGAGATTAGAGCAGACTGTCATTACATTTCACCATAGAAGTAACCCAGAACACACTGCTCCTGTGTGAGGTGTAATAACAGCCTAATATCACTGCAGAGAGAATACAAGTTGCTTTAGCACAGAAGTCATAAGTGTGATACTGGCACACTCCATAATCAGGAGAGTCAATAAAAGGGTTTGTAATGTGACACAGAGAAACTCAGCTGTGCGGCTCTTGTCTAAGAGCTGTTATCTCTGCTTTCTAATCATGCAGAAGGTTAGACCAGGAGATCAGGACTCTCCATCATTATACATCTTAGGCTAGGTTCCCACGTTGAGCTTTTGGTGAGTTTTTGATGTTGTAGAATTTCTGCACCCATTAAGATAGGTTACTTGCATTATTTCTAAAATATGCAGCGTAAAAACTCACTAAAAACTCATTGTGAGAACGTAGCTTTATACCCTAAGAAACCCGCTTTGAGCTATGGTGGGGGCGTGTTCTTCTTTTCTTTGAGTGTTGCTGCTTGCTTATGATTGGTCAGCATCATACAGGAGAAATCTGCAGCATATTTAAGGATTTCTCACAAGCCTCATTCGGGTAAATGCAAAAAGGTAAATAAAATTACCAAAATTTCCACAACAAAAGTGTAGCTATACCTACAGCGTATTCACAGCCAGACTATAAGATTATGGCCGGTCTCTGGGTGGTGTTTTTTTACACAGTAGTCAGAACCTACAACATTGTGGTGCCGTGCATTACATGGGCTATACTAAGGGAGTGCCTGTCAGCATAGAGCGAATACGTCCATATACCGACCAGCAGAAAGTGTAAGAGAAGAACTATAGAAGGATGGACCATAGTGGAGCATTCCGGACTGGAGCAACATAAGGAGCCAGAAGGCTTCCCCCCAGTATTCCATGCTATGTGCTCCTTATAAAGTGACATCTCTCCATAGACCCCTCTGTGAAGACCACCCCCTTATCCAGATGATACATTCTCACTTCCACCATATATAATGCAGACTGGCCTTTTTTTTTTTTCAGAAAATCACCAATTTTGGGTCATCAGCTGTAGAAGAAGAAATGCTTTACACCAGTGCTGGGAATCTATGGCAGCGTGCAGAGGGGGCAGCAGAGCCCTCCTGGGGGGCACCATGGCCGCAGCACTAGCGCTACTGGATCGGGCCGGCGGGGAGAACTCTGAGCCGCCGAGTGCCGGCACCAGCTCCGCTACTGCAGCTAGATGTGCGATCTCTCTCGGACGGAAACACATCGAGCTGAAGTGTATTGCAGCGCACGAACTAGCCAGGCCTGTGCGCTGCAATACACGCTGCCGACCAATCAGAGGCCATCGGCTGCCGGCCAATCAGAGGCCAGCATGACGGCCAATCAGAGGCCAGCGGCTGACGGCCAATCAGAGGCCAGCATGATGTCGGCTGGCCAACAGAGGCCAGCGGCTGCCGTCCAATCAGGGGCCAGCATGAATTCGGCCGGACAATCAGAGGCTAGCGGCTTCCGGACAATCAGAAGCGGCTGCCGGCCAATCAGAGACCAGCATGACATCGGCTGGCCAATCAGAGGCCAGCGGCCGCTGGCCTCTGATTGGCCGGCAGCGTGTACTGCAGCGCGCACGGGCCTGGTTAGTACGTGCGCTGCAATACACTTCAGCTAGATGTGCCGACTACAGGAGAGGACGCTGCGCGGGAGAAGAAGGAAGGTGAGGAGGAGGGTTTATTATGTGTTTTTTTTTTTTTTTTTTTAATATGCGATGCACAGTGGCTGGGGGGGGGGAGGGAGCATATATACCAGGATTGAGGGGAGGGCCAGCATATATACCAGGATTGAGGGGAGGGCCAGCATTTATACCAGGATTGAGGAGAGGGCCAGCATATATACCAGGATTGAGGGGAGGGCAGCATATATACCAGGATTGAGGGGAGGGCCAGCATATATACCAGGATTGAGGGGAGGGCCAGCATATATACCAGGAGTGAAGGGAGGGCCAGCATATATATACCAGGATTGAGGGGAAGGCCAGCATATATACCACGATTGAAGGGAGGGCCAGCATATATACCAGGATTGAGGGGAGGGCCAGCATACATACCAGGATTGAGGGGGGGGGGCATATATACCAGGATTGAGGGGAGGGCCAGCATATATACCAGGATTGAGAGGTTGGGCCAGCATATATACCAGGATTGAGGGGAGGGCCAGCATATATACCAGGAGTGAGGGGAGGGCCAGCATATATACCAGGATTGAGGGGAGGGCCATCATATATACCAGGATTGAGGGGAGGGCCAGCATATATACCAAGATTGAGGGGAGGGCCAGCATATATACCAGGATTGAGGGGAGGGCCAGCATATATACCAGGATTGAGGGGAGGGCCAGCATATATAGCAGGATTGGGGGGAGGGCCAGCATATATACCAGGATTGAGGGGAGGGCCAGCATATATACCAGGATTGAGGGGAGGGCCAGCATATATACCAGGATTGAGGGGAGGGCCAGCATATATACCAGGATTGAAGGGAGGGCAGCATATATGCCAGGATTGAAGGGAGGGCCAGCATATATACCAGGATTGAGGGGAGGGCCAGCATATATACCAGGATTGAGGGGAGGGCCAGCATATATACCAGGATTGAGGGGAGGGCCAGCATATATACCAGGATTGAGGGGAGGGCCAGCATATATACCAGGATTGAGGGGAAGGCCAGCATATATACCAGGATTGAAGGGAGGGCAAGCATATATACCAGGATTGAGGGGAGGGCCAGCATACATACCAGGATTGAGGGGGGGAGCATATATACCAGGATTGAGGGGAGGGCCAGCATATATACCAGGATTGAGAGGTTGGGCCAGCATATATACCAGGATTGAGGGGAGGGCCAGCATATATACCAGGAGTGAGGGGAGGGCCATCATATATACCAGGATTGAGGGGAGGGCCATCATATATACCAGGATTGAGGGGAGGGCCAGCATATATACCAAGATTGAGGGGAGGGCCAGCATATATACCAGGATTGAGGGGAGGGCCAGCATATATACCAGGATTGAGGGGAGGGCCAGCATATATACCAGGATTGAAGGGAGGGCAGCATATATGCCAGGATTGAAGGGAGGGCCAGCATATATACCAGGATTGAGGGGAGGGCCAGCATATATACCAGGATTGAGGGGAGGGCCAGCATATATACCAGGATTGAGGGCAGGGCCAGCATATGTACCAGGATTAAGGGCAGGGCCAGCATATATACCAGGATTGAGGTGAGGACCAGCATATATACCAGGATTGAGCGGAGGGCCAGCATATATACCAGGATTGAGGGGAGGGCAGCATATATACCAGGATTGAGGGGAGGGCCAGCATATATACCAGGATTGAGGGCAGGGCCAGCAAATATACCAGGATTAAGGGCAGGGCCAGCATATATACCAGGATTAAGGGCAGGGCCAGCATATATACCAGGATTGAGGGGAGGGCAGCATATATACCAGGATTGAGGGGAAGGCCAGCATATATACCACGATTGAAGGGAGGGCCAGCATATATACCAGGATTGAGGGGAGGGCCAGCATACATACCAGGATTGAGGGGGGGAGCATATATACCAGGATTGAGGGGAGGGCCAGCATATATACCAGGATTGAGAGGTTGGGCCAGCATATATACCAGGATTGAGGGGAGGGCCAGCATATATACCAGGAGTGAGGGGAGGGCCATCATATATACCAGGATTGAGGGGAGGGCCATCATATATACCAGGATTGAGGGGAGGGCCAGCATATATACCAAGATTGAGGGGAGGGCCAGCATATATACCAGGATTGAGGGGAGGGCCAGCATATATACCAGTATTGAGGGGAGGGCCAGCATATATAGCAGGATTGGGGGGAGGGCCAGCATATATACCAGGATTGAGGGGAGGGCCAGCATATATACCAGGATTGAGGGGAGGGCCAGCATATATACCAGGATTGAAGGGAGGGCAGCATATATGCCAGGATTGAAGGGAGGGCCAGCATATATACCAGGATTGAGGGGAGGGCCAGCATATATACCAGGATTGAGGGGAGGGCCAGCATATATACCAGGATTGAGAGGAGGGCCAGCATATATACCAGGATTGAGGGGAGGGCCAGCATATATACCAGGATTGAGGGCAGGGCCAGCATATGTACCAGGATTAAGGGCAGGGCCAGCATATATACCAGGATTGAGGGGAGGACCAGCATATATACCAGGATTGAGGGGAGGGCCAGCATATATACCAGGATTGAGGGGAGGGCAGCATATATACCAGGATTGAGGGGAGGGCCAGCATATATACCAGGATTGAGGGCAGGGCCAGCAAATATACCAGGATTAAGGGCAGGGCCAGCTTATATACCAGGATTGAGGGCAGGGCCAGCATATATACCAGGATTGAGGGGAGGGCAGCATATATACCAGGATTGAGGGGGGGGCAGCATATATACCAGGATTGAGGGCAGGGCCAGCATATATACCAGGATTAAGGGCAGGGCCAGCATATATACCAGGATTGAGGGGAGTACCAGCATATATACCAGGATTGAGGGGAGGGCCAGCATATATACCAGGATTGAGGGGAGGGCAGCATATATACCAGGATTGAGGGGAGGACCAGCATATATATACCAGGATTGAGGGGAGGGCCAGCATATATACCAGGATTGAGGGGAGGGCCAGCATATATACCAGGATTGAGGGGAGGGCAGCATATATACCAGGATTGAGGGGAGGGCCAGCATATATACCAGGATTGAGGGCAGGGCCAGCATATATACCAGGATTAAGGGCAGGGCCACCATATATACCAGGATTGAGGGGAGGACCAGCATATATACCAGGATTGAGGGGAGGGCCAGCATATATACCAGGATTGAGGGGAGGGCCAGCATATATACCAGGATTGAGGGGAGGACCAGCATATATACCAGGATTGAGGGGAGGACCAGCATATATACCAGGATTGAGGGTAGGGCCAGCATATATACCAGGATTGAGGGGAGGACCAGCATATATACCACGATTGAGGGGGGGGGGCATATATACCACGAATGAGGGGAGGGTCAGCATATATACCAGGATTGAGAGGAGGGCCAGCATATATACCAGGATTGAGGAGAGGGCCAGCATATATACCAGGATTGAGGGGAGGACCAGCATATATACCAGGATTGAGGGGAGGGCCAGCATATATAGCAGGATTGGGGGGAGGGCCAGCATATATACCAGGATTGAGGGGAGGGCCAGCATATATACCAGGATTGAGGGGAGGGCCAGCATATATACCAGGATTGAGGGGAGGGCCAGCATATATACCAGGATTGAAGGGAGGGCAGCATATATGCCAGGATTGAAGGGAGGGCCAGCATATATACCAGGATTGAGGGGAGGGCCAGCATATATACCAGGATTGAGGGGAGGGCCAGCATATATACCAGGATTGAGGGCAGGGCCAGCATATGTACCAGGATTAAGGGCAGGGCCAGCATATATACCAGGATTGAGGGGAGGACCAGCATATATACCAGGATTGAGGGGAGGGCCAGCATATATACCAGGATTGAGGGGATGGCAGCATATATACCAGGATTGAGGGGAGGGCCAGCATATATACCAGGATTGAGGGCAGGGCCAGCAAATATACCAGGATTAAGGGCAGGGCCAGCATATATACCAGGATTGAGGGGAGGGCCAGCATATATACCAGGATTGAGGGGAGGACCAGCATATATACCAGGATTGAGGGGAGGGCCAGCATATATACCAGGATTGAGGGGAGGACCAGCATATATACCAGGATTGAGGGGAGGACCAGCATATATACCAGGATTGAGGGGAGGGCCAGCATATATACCAGGATTGAGGGGAGGACCAGCATATATACCAGGATTGAGGGGGGGGCATATATACCACGATTGAGGGGTGGGCCAGCATATATACCAGGATTGAGAGGAGGGCCAGCATATATACCAGGATTGAGGAGAGGGCAAGCATATATACCAGGATTGAGAGGGGGGAGCATATATACCAGGATTGAGAGGGGGGGAGCATATATACCAGGATTGAGGGGAGGGCCAGCATATATACCAGGATTGAGGGGAGGGCCAGCATATATACCAGGATTGAGGGGAGGGCCAGCATATATACCAGGATGTGGGTGAGCACATTCTTTATTTCTGCAGTCTCTTACCCCTGCTCCTGTCTGTGGCTGCTCTATGCTGCCCTCGTCTGCTCTTTGTATCAGTTGTTTGTATCAGTAAAACCTCAATATTTAGGATAAATTGCCGTGTTGGCACTTGGCGATAAATAAGTGGGTTTTGGATTGCAGTTTGGGCACTCGGTCTCTAAAAGATTCGCCATCACTGCTTTAAACCAATCAATGTGCAAATATCAACATTTTTGAGAAAATACAATACATTTGATCAGATGTCAAAAAATATTCCAGAAAAAAAAATTGTGTCAGAAATCATAAAGAAAAATTAACTCTTTAATACCATTTTTACCAAAAATACATTGTAAAAAAAAAGAAGTGTAATTTTCTACAGTACAATATTTATTTCTATTTTTCTCCCCCCAAAAATTGAAAATCAATGTAAAAAGTGTATTTTAATACAGTAAAAAAAAATCAGGGTAATTGTTCAGTTGTATTGCCAGTTTTACAGCACGACCCGTAGCGATTTACGATCCCACAGGCCGATGAGCTACAATCTTCCTGAGAAAGGATTCATCAATGTATCAGATGCTTTCTTGCATGTTTCTACATGGAGCAATACACATATGTTCCATGTCCCTTCCTCTAAGAAACCTTCAATGAACCCTGATAGGATCTACAGAGAATAGACAAGACGTCCTTTACAGTGTTACACACTTACTCCATACTCAGTCTAATTTCATCATTCATTTTACTTTCTGCTTATAAATGCATTCATTAAAATAATGAATATCTGCATTGAGGACAGTAGAAGAACTAGTTTGTGTTTGTTCATCAAGATGCATTATCTTGGTCTCGTCTTGGCACTGTTAACTGTTGGTAGGTAGGCAGAGTACTGGAGAGGTTGCTCCCGTCGTTCAGAGAGTTGCTCCGGTGCGGTGTTCTGTTGGTAGACTGACCGCTTTGTTGGTTTGCTATCAGGTGGTGAATCATATCGGTTATGAGATTGAGTTTATGATCCATTTGAGTTACCTACAAATGTATAAAAAAAAATTCAAACAAAGAGAATAGCATAGATACAGACCACACTCCATACACATTTCACACTACCCATGAGCGCTGCCTGATATTGTAGCTTATCCCTAACCAAATCAATGGGGCACTGAGTTGCAATACCAGACACACCCCATGGACAAGAGAGGCACAGTTTTGGGGAGAAATAAAGTAGATAGATCCTTTAATGCAATATTGGTTAGCCATTTAGACATTGTTGTTTTATTTGAAAACTAGAGTTGGTGCGATTCGTTTCGCAGCACTCTGTCCATCGGCCACGTCAGTAATCCTTGGATGCTGGACAGGAGCCTCAAGACCTGCCTTCTACCTTCCAAGATTCCCTGCTTCTCTTCTGATTAGCGGCATCTTTATGGTTACAGCATGATGCATATGTGACATTGCATCAGGCCGGCTAATCAGTAGAACAGCTGTGGATGCCGGGATGTAGGAGGTGGTTCTCAGGGCTCCGATGCAGCGGTCACAGATTATGGATGTGGCTGATGGACTGGGTCCTGCAAATTGACTCGCACCAACTCTATTGGAAACCTTTGTCAGATTGAACTACTTAACTCAGAAAGAGCTTTCTGTCCACATCCATGAAAGTAGTAGCCAACAGTTAAAGGGGTTTTTTACTACTCTGACATCTTTTCCATAAATATATTTTTGCCCTCAGTAAAATAATAACACCTATACTCCCCTCCAGTGTTTCAGCCGTGTCAGCATTGGCTCTCCTTGGGATCACGTGACATTGTTATGTCAAGTGATCCCTGCTGCCAATCAGCGCTGGCTTCACTCTTCCTGCCTCCAGTTATAGCGCATACCTGTACATCCGGAGGAAGTAAGAGCAGCAACAGCTCTCACTTCCTCTGGATGTATGCAAGTTGGCCAAAGGTGGGGAGAGTAAAGTCAGCGCTGATTGCCCCTAGGAATCATGAGACATAATGTCATGCTGTCACGCAAAGTGTGGGAAAGACTAAGTGCAACACAAAGGGAAAAGGGAAAGGGAACCCAGACTAGGGAAAGTGGGGAGTGGAGAACTCCTAGGCTGATCTAGTGTCACCCTGTCTCCACTAATGTCCCTTTATTGGTTCTTCACCAATCGCCGCACGTGTACCTCGGCCTGTCTTTCCCTGCCATTAGGCTCAGGCTAGGGAACAGAAAGGATGAGCACTAGTTGATCCCCACTGAACACTAAAGACAACAAGGGGGACAAACAAGGGAAAATCGCTTAGCTTTAGTCAACTGCAGACAAATGCGCACACGTTCTCTAGCACCGGAGAGGAAGAAGTACTGCTCTTGCTCAAGCCTTCACAAGGGGTAATGAATATCGCCGGCACCTCCCTCTGGCTCACAACAGGTATTTATACATCCAGGCCAGGGTGTTAATTAGCTAGAAGGAAGCTAGCCGCTGTGTCCTAGAGATACATATTCTAAGAAGTTGTCTGTAAGGCCAAATGAAGAGATCTCCTGCAACCAACTGCAGGATGACTGTCTGTCACTTCTGACACACCCATGACACACGCAATCCCCAGGAGAGCCAGTGCAGACACCGCTGGAATAGTGCTGGCACTGGAGGGGAGTATAGGTGTTATTATTTTACTGGGGGACACACATATGGATTGAGAAGGAGTTGTCTGAGTAATGGAAAACCCCTTTTAGCCTCCATACACAATAGACTAAGCTAATAGTCTAAGGGGACATCCAGACTCTTCCCTGACAGATGAGGTCAGAGGAGGTAAAATTCAAACTGCCTGACCATTAATGCCTGACCCTTTTGTTATTCAGGTGATAAGCTGCTGCCAGAGCCGTTTGGCAGTGATTTTCACAGTTCTCCACTTTGAAAACACATGAACATTTAACCAAGCCAAACCTTCTCGTGTATGAGAGTTGGGAGAGGTAGTGGGCGGCCGAACCAGCAATCAACTTTCAGTTATTGTGTGTGGCCACCTGAACTTGTTGTTTCCCAAATTTTTTGTGTTAAGTATATAATTCCACCTGTGTTAATTCATAGTTTTGATGCCTTCAGTGTTAATGTACAATTTTCATAGTCATGAAAATACAGAAAAATCTTTAAATGAGGTGTGTCCAAACTTTTGGTCTGTACTGTATATATACATATATATATATATACATACATACACACACACACACACACACACACACATATATATATTATTTAGAATCATTTATTTTTATTTCAGACATGTAGTTCATACACATTCTAAAATATGTAGATCTATATTCTATTTGAACAAAGGAAATGTTTGATGCCTAAAAGGAGTTTTCATAAGTGATCTCTTGAGCAGCTCAGGATGGATAAGAGCATCTCGTCAAAAGCCTAAAGGGAGAAGGCAGGGAGCAGCTAACTGATGTATAGAAATGAATGGGCTGGACAGAGATAACGGTATGTTAGGAGTTAACTTTTCTCCTGGAATGTGACTACTGCACACTCTCTACCAAGGTCTACTAGTGGCTGAACTCCATGGAAATGAGCTTTACACTATGTAAGATAAAAGCTCTCATTGCAGGAGAATGACAGCAGATAGAAAAAGCAAGTCAGTGGCAAACTTGTGTATTTTCATGCTGTTTAACTAATTAAAGCAACTTAGTAATTTGAGAATACCTGTTTATTGACAAAGGTGTTATGAGACTTAATGAGGTTGTCTGGTTTAGAAACCACTTGCACATACTTGGGGCACTATACAGGTTAATAGTGGGGATTCTCCGTTGTAAACCTGAACCCATTTTATGCAGACTAGAGAGCAGTTACATGGAGTCATTCCCACTTTGAAGGTCCCAGTACTTCATTCATTACATAGTCAGTTTATTGATTTCACTGGATACTGTGCAGTACCTCCTCTTTCCTTTGGTGACAGTGCAGGAGAATTAAATGCTTGTTGCCAGATTTTTCAACAAATGGCTTATCGCTGAGATTGCCAGCAACAGATCATCCTTTAGTCAGCATATTGGGGCCCTTCTAACAAAAAGACATTAACTAATGCAGACATTCCTTTTAAGTACAAAGCATATGCCAGTATACTATCTGCAAAGTAAAAAATAAATACATTCTTAAGTGCTTAAAAGGAACGTGTCCTCTGTTGTTTAACCCCTATCTGCCCTACATGTATAGTGCATGTTGGGTGCGAGTGTGTGGAGTGGACTCTGCAACTCAACCCGCAATATACCTGCAGATTCCAGCTGTGTTATACTGCCGGTATTTGTCTGTAAAAGCCGCTATTAGAGCAGCTCTGGTTGCTGCTGTTAACCCCTTACATGCTGCAGTAAATCCCTGACCATGGTTGTTAAGGTGCAATGTCCCAGAGGTTCACCATTTTGGATGCCCATGGGATGTTGCCTTCCACCCCCCTTCACTAAGTGAAAGTGCTGCTTATGGATTCCAGTGGCAACCATGAGCCTGCTGACCGCCCCCATGGCTGCCATGTTGGTACATGAAAAAGTGGGATTGAAACATCGTATATAACCCAAAAAATGTTATTAATGAAAACCTCAGCAATTAACAGGCCCTCATAAAGCTCTATCGACCGAATCGCTGAAATATTTTCACCATCAAAATAAAACTATACAAGTTTGATATCTGGTTTTTCAAGTTTGCTCGACATGAAGAATCATGTTCACAGGTCATTTTCACTGCACAATGAAACCTTAGAAACAAAACCCAAAAACAATGAAAAACGCAATCCCATTTAACTTCGCTTGGAATTTTTGTTCCAGTTTTCCAGTATATTGTAGGGTAAAAAAAACAGCCCTCATACAGCTATGTCACACGAAAGGGGAGAAAGAAGGAGAGGAACAAAGAAAAAGCCCAAAAACTAAAACTGTCCATGGTGAGAAGGGATTACATTAAATTTACTTTAAATGTCATTTTTTTTAGATTTTCACTTTTTAACATCACAATCAAAAAAAACAATCCTGAAGTCTTACAATTTTCACACTGGCCACTAGTCCTAAGAATAGACTCATTGTGAAGGAAGGGTGAGGAGGTGAGCTGTGACTATCATTTATTGTGAATGGTGGCTACTTTATCTGCTTTATATAGAGGTGTCATCTTTCATTGTCATTTTCACTGATGATAATAAAACTGCTGAAAAATCTTCTGCATACAACAGGAAATATGAAACTAATTTTGGCCAGGGTGATAATTGCAGGATCTGTGGGTGTGTTTTTTTAGTTTAGATGGTTACTATAGTGGAAAAAAAGTAAAAAAAAATAATAAATTTCATGTAAAAAGGTAATTTAAACAATTGGTTATTGTTTGATAACACATTCTCTTTAACTGCTCTTCTCTAATAAGATGGCAATATTGCACCGCTGCAAAAATAGGAAGAAGTAGTTTGTCAATTTTAAAGCAGCTTCTTGGAAACTAATGACTTAGTCATTGATATAACATCCTGACAAAATGACTGTTCACTGTCTGTTTCTGAGAAATTAATTCAAAGGTCACAACCGATATGGCTGCACTTCCTATTATCACTTTTGGAAAGACAGACAGTGGATAATGATTATTTCTATTATATATGATCTACGGTATATTCTGATTTGCTAAAAGTGAGATAAGTGACAAGTCTATTGGAAGTAGCAATCCTAAAAGTCAATATCGACCCTTTAACGAGCCTTGTCACATGACTTGGGATAAAAGCCAAACCAGAATCTCAATTTGCAGCCACGGTGTTTCAGGGTATTGCTCCTCGTCAGTACAAAGCATGAGATCCGATTTGACTGTATGAGAGGCTTCTCACTGGGATCTAAAGGGTCATTTTTCTCCTTGTGGAGATTGACATGCCTGGCATGCCAGTGTATATATAGATACTCGGCACTCAAATATTCATAATGATAATGCAATTCTTTATTTCATAAAGAAATCCCAAAATTCAATGTAACGTTTCAGCCTTATGCAAAAGGCCTTTTTCAAACACTGAGACATAAATGAAACAGATAAAGAAATCAATATTACAAAATTAACACCACAATAGAATTTTTTATTTTAATTTTTTTATTATAAGAAAATAACATCCTGTTGTATTGTTGAAATCACTTGAGATTTATTTAAATATAAAGACATTATTATATAATGTCAAATTAATGTGGGAATTCACTTACTTCATTCAAAATAAATGACAATATGACCAATTACATTTCAATATCTCATATACAGTTGAAACCAGAAGTTTCCATACACTATATAAAAAGACACACAGTATATGCATGTTTCTCTCCATATCTGACATGAAATCAGAATAAACCTTTCCTGTTTTAGGTCAATTAGGATTACCATCATTTGTAATATTTGCCAAATGCCAGAATAATGAGAGAGCGAGAATGCAGTAAGTAATAAAAATGCTTAAAACTAAGTCAAAACTTTCCATCCATTTCATTAGTATTTGGTACCATTGTCCTTAAAGTGAATGACTTGGGTGAAACATTTGGGATTTCCTCCCACAAGCTTCTCACAATATAAGGCTATGTGCCCACGTTGTGGAAATGAAGCAGAAAATTTCTGCTTCATTTCCGCATGTCCTCTCCCGGAAAAACGCATGCGGAATTCCACGCGCGTCTATCCTGCGTTTATCGCGCGTTTTCCACATGCGGAATTCCACGCGCGTTTATCCTGCGTTTATCGCGTGTTTTCCACATGCGGAATTCCACGCGCGTTTATCCTGCGTTTATCGCGCGTTTTCCACATGCGGAATTCCACGCGCGTTTATCCTGCGTTTATCGCGTGTTTTCCACATGCGGAATTCCACGCGGGTTTATCCTGCATTTATCGCGTGTTTTCCACATGCGGAATTCCACGCGCGTTTATCCTGCGTTTATCGTGCGTTTTCCACATGCGGAATTCCACGCGGGTTTATCCTGCGTTTATCGCGCGTTTTCCACATGCGGAATTCCACGCGGGTTTATCCTGCGTTTATCGCGCGTTTTCCACATGCGGAATTCCACGCGCGTTTATCCTGCGTTTATCGCGTGTTTTCCACATGCGGAATTCCACGCGGGTTTATCCTGCGTTTATCGCGTGTTTTCCACATGCGGAATTCCACGCGGGTTTATCCTGCATTTATCGCGTGTTTTCCACATGCGGAATTCCACGCGCGTTTATCCTGCGTTTATCGCGTGTTTTCCACATGCGGAATTCCACGCGGGTTTATCCTGCGTTTATCGCGTGTTTTCCACATGCGGAATTCCACGCGCGTTTATCCTGCGTTTATCGCGCGTTTTCCACATGCGGAATTCCACGCGGGTTTATCCTGCGTTTATCGCGCGTTTTCCACATGCGGAATTCCACGCGCGTTTATCCTGCGTTTATCGCGTGTTTTCCACATGCGGAATTCCACGCGCGTTTATCCTGCGTTTATCGCGCGTTTTCCACATGCGGAATTCCACGCGGGTTTATCCTGCGTTTATCGCGCGTTTTCCACATGCGGAATTCCACGCGCGTTTATCCTGTGTTTATCGCGTGTTTTCCACATGCGGAATTCCACGCGGGTTTATCCTGCGTTTATCGCGTGTTTTCCACATGCGGAATTCCACGCGGGTTTATCCTGCGTTTATCGCGCGTTTTCCACATGCGGAATTCCACGCGGGTTTATCCTGCGTTTATCGCGTGTTTTCCACATGCGGAATTCCACGCGCGTTTATCCTGCGTTTATCGCGCGTTTTCCACATGCGGAATTCCACGCGGGTTTATCCTGCGTTTATCGCGCGTTTTCCACATGCGGAATTCCACGCGCGTTTATCGCGTGTTTTCCACATGCGGAATTCCACGCGCGTTTATCCTGCGTTTATCGCGCGTTTTCCACATGCGGAATTCCACGCGGGTTTATCCTGCGTTTATCGCGCGTTTTCCACATGCGGAATTCCACGCGGGTTTATCCTGTGTTTATCGCGCGTTTTCCACATGCGGAATTGCCTTGCATTTTTTATTGCATTGCAAAGGCAATTCCGCTTGCGGAAACGCAAAATTAATTGACATGCTGTGGATTATTGCGCGCATCAAAAACGCTGCGGAAAAATCCACAGCATGGGCATAGAACTTGCGGATTCCCCTTGGGGACCATGGGGGGCAGATTACCTAGCGTCTCACAAGCGTTTACCCTGAGGAAAGTCCGCAGCATATACGCTTGTAAAACGCTACGTGGGCACATACTCTTAGGTCGGAATTTGGGCCCATTTCTCCTGACACAACTGGTGTAACTGATCCAGGTTTGTAGGTCGTCTTGCTCGCACCGGCCTTTTCAGCTTTGCCCATACATTTTCAATAGGACTAAGATCAGGGCTTGGTGATGGCCGCTCCAAAACATTGACTTTGTTATCCTTAACCCCTTATTGACCAATAGACGTCTTTTTACTGATCTGCAATATAAGAGACTAGCGTTCCCCGACAGGTGACTATCCTGTAGCTGTCACCTGTACATTATAGCTGACAACTTGCTGCATCAGCCATGATCAGCGTTGGCACAGACCATGGACGTTTAACCCCTCTGATTCTGTTGTCAATAGTGATTATAGAATCTAAATAGTTAACACAGTGTGGGGGCTTCATTTTAACTTTATCGGCACCTTGATATCTTGATTGTGTGGTCCTGATGTTTGCCTTGGCAGTTCATGGCCAAATAAATACCTTTAAAGTATGCCGGCTATAATTGCCTGTTCAGAAGTTATCAAAATCTAGATTGTAAAAATAAACTTTTTCATTCTGGTCATTCCACTTTCCATTACTTCCTGAAAAGAACCAGAAGGGTTAATGAACTATATGAAAGCAATTTTAAATACGTTGAGGGGTGCAGTGTTTAAAATGGTAACACTTTTGGGTGGTTTCCAACATATAAGACTCGCAGGCTAAGTGCCCACGAAGAAAAAATGCTCCGGATTTTTTCTGTATCTCCCTGGCAGGAAAAATGCATGCGGATTTTACATGCGTTTTTCCTGCCAGGTAGAAGCGTTTGTCAAGCGTTTTTGCATGCATTTCTGCATGCGGGTTGTCAAGCGCTTTTCCAAGCGATTTTAGCATCACTTGGAAAAGTGCTTGACAACTTGGTCGCACTATATAAATCCATGCAACCGGCATGGATTTATATAGTGTGACCAAGTTAATAGTTAAAAAAAGAATAAAAATGGTAAACAAAAAAAACATTCTACTCGCCGTCCGATGGCCCCCGGTCTCCTTCTCCGGTGCGTCCGGTGTCTTGGGCGGCTCGCGATGGTGTAAAAGGACTTTCCATGACGTCATTTAGTCTTGTGACAGGTCAAGCGACCGCCGACATCAGCGGTCACGTGACCTGTCACATGACTAAACAACGTCATGGAAGGTCCTTTTACACCACCACGAGCCACCGAAGACACCGGACGCACCATACAGGAGACCGGGGGCCATGAGAAGGTAAGTATAATGTTATTTTTTATTTTATTCTTTTTTAACTACAGGTACTATGGTACCCGGGTCTGGAGGAGAGTCTCCTCTTCTCCAGACCTGGGTACCATCCGCACATTGAATCACTTAATATCCACATGTGTCCATGTAGTCATTAAGATATTATGCAATTCAATGGAAGTCAATGGCGGCAATTTCGCCGCGTTTCCGCAAAATTAATGGATATGTTTCAGATTTTTCCGCAATGATAATCCGCAGCGTAAATTTCCGCAGCATGTGCACAGTGTTGCACAGCTTCTGGATACCCACAGTTGCAGTATAAAACCTCACAGAGCAGATTACAGGGGATAACAAGCTTTTACTTCTCAGAACATGAGGTAAAGGAAAAAATGCACAGTCACACAGTACTGCACCAGGAAGTAAGAACAAAATAGAAAATACAAGAGAGACTTTTTTTCATTTACAATACAGTAAACAAGGAAACTTTACACAACATCGCCATCTACTGTCAGATCAGCATAAAGTCCTCCTTCACACAAACAAAGAAGTCCACAACTGTTGCATATACCAACACACAGCACATGCGGGTTATCATTGAGGACCATGGGGCACGCATTACCAAGCGTTTAAGCGTTTTCGCTTCGAAAATTCCACAGCAAAAACGCTTGAAAAACGCACAGTGGGCACGCAGCCTCAAAGTCACTTCAAAACTGAACAGGTCCCTATAAAAATAAGTTTTGTAAATTTCCTTGAAAAAAATGAAAAATAACTGCTACATTTTTAAATCTTCTAAAATGCTAATAAAATAAAACAACATTTTACAAATGGTGCTGATGTAAAGCAGACATGAGGGAAATGTTATTTAGTACTGTTTTTGTGTGGTTTGACTATTGGGATTAAAGGCATAATCAATCATAGTTTGAAAAGTGCAATTTTTAAGACATTTTTGCCAAGTTTCTGATATTTTTATAAATAAACGCAAACCATATCAGCCTAAATTTACCATTATTATAAAGTATCATGTGTCACAAAAAACAGTCTCAAAAGCTATGGGATATGTTATTCCAGAGTTATTACTACATAAAGTGACACTGGTCAGATTTAAAAAAAATTGGTTTGGTCACGAAGGGGTTAAGCCACTTTGTTACCATTTTGGCAGTATGCTTCGGGTCATTGTCCATTTGGAGGACCCATTTCTGCTCAAGCTTTAACTTCCTGGCTGATGTCTTGAGATGTTGCTTCAGTATTGCCACATAATCTTCTTTTCTCATGAAGCCATCTACGTATTTTGTGATGTGCACCAAGTCCCTCTTGCAGCAAAGCAACCCCACAACATGATGATGCCACCGCCGTGTTTCCCAGTTGGGATGGTGTTCTTAGGCTTCTAAGCTTCTCCCTTTTTCCTCCAAACTTAACGATGGTCATTATGCACAAAAAGTTCAATTCTAGTTTCATCAGACCACAGGACATGTCTCCAAAAATTAAGGTCTTTGTTCCTGTGTGCATTTGCAAACATTAATCTGGATTTTTTATGTTTCTTTTGGAGTAATGGCTTCTTCCTGGCAGAGTGGTCTTTCATCCCATGTTGATACAGTACTCGTTTCACTGTGAATTGTCACTCTGACAATCTTACTAGCTTCTGCCATCCTCTTCACAAGGTCCTTTGCTTTTGTCCTGGGGTTGATATGCACATGTCGGACCAAAGCACGTTCATCTCTGGGACACAGAACCCGTCTCCTTCCTGAGTGGTATGATGGCTGGACATTCCAATCTTGTTTGTACTTGCATATAATTGTTTGTACAGATGAACGAGGCACCTTCAGATATCTTGAAATTGTACCCAAGGATGAGCCAGACTTGTGCAAGTCCACAATTCTCTTCCTGATATCTTGGCTGATTTATTTACACTTTCCCATGATGCTACACAAAGAAGCAGTGTGTTTCAGGTGTGCATTAAAATACATCCACAGGTGTGTCTCTAATTAACTCAGATGTTGCCAAAAAACCTATTAGAATATTAGAAGCTTCCAAACACATGACATCATCATATGGGCAGTCGAGAATTGTTTAACCACTTCGCGCCAGAGCCTGTTTTTGCCTTCGTGACCAGGCCAATTTTTTCAATTCTGACCACTGTCACTTTATGAAGTAATTACTCTGGAACGCTTCAACGGATTCCCCAGATTCTGAGAATGTCTTTTCGTGACATATTGTACTTCATGATAGTGGTTAAATTTCTTCGATATCACTTGCGTTTATTTGTGAAAAAATCGGAAATTTGGCGAAAATTTTGCAATTTTCAAACTTTGAATTTTCATGCCCTTAAATCAGAGAGATATGTCACACAAAATAGTTAATAAATAACATTTCCCACATGTCTACTTTACATCAGCACAATTTTGGAACCAAAATTTTTTTTTGTTAGGGAGCTATAAGGGTTAAAAGTTGACCAGCGATTTCTCATTTTTCCAACAAAATTTACAAAAACATTTTTTTAGGGACCACATCATATTTGAGTGCTCTTTATGACAGAAAATACCCAAAAGTGACACCATTCTAAAAACTGCACCCCTCAAGGTGCTCAAAACCACATTCAAGAACTTTATTAACCCTTCAGGTGCTTCACAGGAATTTTTGGAATGTGGAAGAAAAAAATTAACATTTAACTTTTTTCACAAAAATATTACTTTAGACCCAATTTTTTTTATTTTTGCAGGGGTAACAGGAAAAAATGAACCCCAAAATTTATTGTGCAATTTCTCTTGAGCGCGCTGATACCCCATATGTGAGGGAAAACCACTGTTTGGGTACACTGCAGGGTTCGGAAGGGAAGGAGCGCCATTAGACTTTTTGAATGTAAAATTTGCTTGAATAATTAGCGGACGCCATGTTGCATTTGGGGAGCCCCTGATGTGTCTAAACAGTGGAAACCCCCCACAAGTGACACCATTTTGGAAACTAGACCCCTTAGGGAACTTATCTAGATGCATAGTGAGCACATTGGGAGACATAATAAACAAATCAGTAGCAGGTGAAGAATTGGTTTTATTTATTTTTTACGCCGTTCCTCGTGCGGTATAAGTGAAGAGATTACTTTATTCTTCGGGTCGGTGCGATTACAGAGATACCAGATTCATATCGGGTTTTTATGACTGACAGCTGTAACACACTAAAAGACGCTTTTTTTTCTAAAATCTAGTTTTTGCGTCGCCATATTTTGAGAGCTATAATTTTCCATATTTCGGCCGACAAAGTCATGTGTCATGCTCCGTTTTTTATTTATTTTTATTACGGTGTGCACAGAAGGAGTTAATTAGTGTGACAGTTTAATAGCTCGGGTTGTTTCGGATGCGGCGATACCAAATATGTGTACTTTTTTTGTTTTTGCATAAATATGCGGATTTATCGGTTTAATATTTTATTTATTTATTTTGTGATTTTTTTTTAGTAGTTTGAAAACATTTATTTTACTTTTTTTTTACATTTTTACTTAGTACCTGTATGGGACATTAATTTTTATTTTTCTGATCACTGATCTCATGTAATGTAATAGACATATATTACATTACATGAGATCTTTGCTGACTGTTTCACAGTCAGTCTCCTGCCAGGCTTCAGCTGCAGGCTGAGCCTGGCAGGACACCATATATGGCAGATCTGGAGGCGGTCATGTGACCTCCAGCTGCCATAGCAACGTCAGGTCCTGGAAGGTATCAGGGGTCGTCGGAGAGGTAAGTAGAAGACCCCCTCTCCTCCTGCTGTCTTCTATATGCCGCGATCACTATAGATCGCGGCATATAGAAGACAGCAAAGGGTTAACATCACTGGGACCTGATCCAATCAGGTCCCGATGATGTTCCCTGTCAGAGCTATCGCTCTGCACCGCACCCGTAGCGCTTGCAGGACCACCCACTGTTTTTAAGCGTCTGCGCTGCACAGAGCCCAGGCAGCGCCGACGTTTATGTACAGTGGGCGGTCGGGAAGCGGTTAAATAAAAAAAAAAAAGTTTTCACAAAGTAAAATAGAGAGTTGCCTTTTTATTATCATCTAGGACTGTGTTCATACTTTCTATCCCTAGCGTATCAATAGGTCCATCAAAGATAACCCATTTTCTTTCCGGGGTCTCAGATAATGCAAACTCCCGGAAAGTATTAGCGACTATCCCATCGTTCCACTGCAAATGAAGAGAGGCATCAATAAAATTGCTCTTCCCATAAAATCCAATACAATCCCACAATTGAAAGGATTATTAAAGGGAATACCTGGGATTATGATATTGATGATACACATGTATTGACTACATGTGGCCCCTATTGAAGTGAACGTGCCGGCACCGGGAGAGACTGCAAGTAAGTGATTTGCATATATGCGGTCACATGCCAACTAGAAGTGCGTGACCTCACTCAAAGCAAGTGTATTGAGTGAGGCCAGACACAGTCTAGTCAGAGTGTGTCTGGAAGTATGCAAATTTATGCTAATTTCTGGCATAAATAATACAATTTGTTGCTTCCATGTCTGATGAGGAAAATAAAATTTTTGTGCAAACAGGGAGTAAGTCATAATAAAATGATTGCCCGGCAATGTATGGCTGGGGTCTATGTCTCTGAAGGAACCCCTTCTACCATGTCCATAAGCCATAAAAGGGGAGATTTTCCCATTTTCAGCAAAGATATTAGTATTATAAACAATAATTCCAATCATAGACGAACCTCATGTGACACTGGATCAAACTGCCCGAACAGCTGCCCCATGGTGATGGCTTTAGGGTTCACTGTCCGGTAAATCACTTTTTCTTCTTCGCACCTTCGCTCATTCATAAGAGACAGCGTATCAGCGAGGACGTGGAGGACCTTCGTTTTTCCAGAGAACGGCTCTCCAACCAACATAAAACTGTACGGGATAAACAAAATGCAGCATGGTCCATTGTATAAAATGGAAACAGCGAAGAATAAATCCCCCGTCCCATGGACTTCTGTAGTTCCAGCTTACCCGTGTCTGACAATCATCATCTCATACGTCTGGATCATGTTCTCCAGGAAGACCTTCTCGGGCTGGATGTTGTGTCCAGCACAGCTCTCCTGTGCGCATTCCAGTAAACCCTGAGCAAAAGGAAGGTAAAATATTTCATCAGTCTGTTTACAGTGGATCCAATTAGAGGTGGGAGAATACATTTTCAGGACCCAGATCAGTATTCTGTGGCCGCTGGACGGGACCCCTGACAGACGCCTCTTAGCTGCCGGCATCCCCGGCTCCTCTTCTGATTATATGGCCTGGTGTACATCATACTGCAACCATAACGTCATGCCAGGCCGGCTAATCTGAAGAAGAGCCAGGGGGCAGAAAGAAATAAGGTGGCTCTCAGGGGTCTCATTCAGTGCCCACCACTGACCTGATGTCACGCACAGTGTAGGAAAGACAAAGTGCGACACAAAGGGATGAGGGGAAGGGAGCCCAGACACTAGGGAAAGGGGGAAATGGAGACCTCCTAGGCTGATCTGCAATCACCCTGTCTCCCCTACCGACTCTATATTGGTTCCTCACCAATTGCCGCACAGGAACCTATCCCTGTATTTCCTTAGCGCTTGGCCCTGGATAGGGAAGGGGGGGTGAGCACTAGTCGATCCCCAATGACAACTAAAGACAGAAAGGGGAGACAGACACAGGGGAAGTAGCTTAGCTTGAGTCGACTTCAGAGAGATGGCACACACATCCTCTTAGCACCAGAGAGGAAGTAAGAACTGCACTTGCTCCAAGCCTTCACAAGGGGTCATGTGAATATCACTGGCACCTCTGTGTCGCAACCAGGAAGTATTTAAACACCCAGGCCTGATTGTCAGTTAGAACAGGAGGGAGGTAGCCGCTGGGTCCTACAGTGAGACCGCTAAGAAGATGTCTGGAATGCCAAACGAAGGGATCTCCTGCAACCAACTGCAGGGCGACTGTCTGTCACATCTGACGCACCCATGACACCTGGCCATTGGATTAGTCTCCTGCGAATCGATTCATTCATCTAAAAAAAAATTCTCCATAACCTACAACTAAACTAGTGATAAATCACTCACAGATGTTTTAACCATTTTTTTTTTCTACATCAGATCATCCTGCATTGGAGGTATAAGTGAGCCCCCTTACCTCTGGTGCCCCTGTGCAGCTGCCCAGGTTGCACTAATGGGACCGGACGATGAGTGACAAGGTCATGTAACCCAATTCCAAAGCAGTGGATCAGGATCGGGTGATTTCAATGGGATTGGTCTACCATCTACTGTGTATGGGGGCCTCATGACAGATTATGTTGGGGGACATAAAAATCGGGCGGTTGGAATTTAATCACCCAATCCTTATTTTCTGACCCTGAAATTAGCAGCTGCCATAAGATTCTGGCAGCGACTCGGTCATAGAGAAAACAGGAGCGAGCATTCCTGAATATGGGGGAGCCGGGAAAGATAACGGTCATCCAAATGATAGCTGGCCCGCTATATAGGACCTATCACTTGCCATTAATATGCAATTTTATTACCTGGTGTAAATGCCGCTGTTCTCCTGAATCCGGTGTTTTCTTTTGCTCCTGCGCCTCTCCATTCCTGAGATATAGCCTCTTTATAGAAATCTAGTTCATAATTTTTAATAGCCAAGTGGGCGTGGTCATCAAGTCCTCTCTGTGGGAGTCTTCAGGAAGGCCTTGCCCAGTTGGCTTAAAGGGCTAGAGGAGAGTGACAGATGTCAGGAACGGAGAGGAGCAGGAAGAAAAGAAAAACAATGCCGGAGTCAGGAGAACAGCGGCATTTACATATTTATGGCGAGGGACAAGTCCTCTTTAAGTCTTGGAAAACCCCTTTAAGACACTATTATATTTTAATACCTTATAGTCGGCTTCCGGAAGTTGAATGCCAGGGAACAGGTCACTGGTAATCCCATTGAACAGAGGAATATCAGGAGACAAAGATTTGGGTTTGTTTACATCCTTAATTGACGGCAAGAGCTAAATAGAATGAAAAAGGATTAAATGATAAAATAATTCATATACAATATGACATGAAACAATATTAAAAGTGAGGAACCCCATTACAAAGGAGCCGTCAGTTCTTGTGGTATGTCTGTATTAGTAAAGAATAGTATTCTCCAAAAAATAAGGATGAAACCTCTTTTCCTAAAACTCTACATTGTATCGTCCCTCTGTTATACCTCCTGGAAATGTATGTGTAAATGATATATAATGTATATATAATCTATATAGGGGACAACCCTATACAATCTGACTGTGCCCAAACAGTGGTGACATTGTCAGACTGTGTAGGGGACTCGTTATTGACAGATTTAAATTAATTCCTACATTTCCAGGAATGATAAAAGAGGAATGGAACGCTGCTGAGTTGCACTAAAATATGCTGCAGAATTGTTTTTCCATAGGGAATACATGTGGCCTCTGTGTTACTGTTAATTGCCGGCTGCAGAATGAGTTAAGTGAGATACTGTCAGTGAACTCGTTTTTGCTGGCTGACGGGGAGTTTGTAAATGTTTTATCTGTCTTTTTCTGAGCTCCTCTCAGTTTATTTATGACCACAGACCTTATCAAAATTGAATGTGCAGGGAATCAAAAAGCCAGTGAAAGCCAAGCGATGCAACGTTTTTAATAAAACCCAATTGTTAAAATGATTTTTAGCCTAAAATACATGTGTTTAAGTTAAAAATCAAAACTGTCCCATAAGATGAACAAGCTACGTGTTTAACAACTATAGTTTTGACACTTTTGCACAGATGAGATCTAACAAGCCAGGAACAGTAATGTACAGAAATTATTTGCAAGTCTCTGTCTGCTACTATAAAATCATACAGCTCTAATTTTTGTGATCCAAATGCTTCTCGGTAAGATGGTAATGCTATCCTATACGAGATGTAAAGCGACCAACAGTTCAGAACTTACAAGAATATCTTCATTTTCATGGGGGAATTTCAGCTTCAGATTGCCAGCAGCGATCAGCACAGCCTTTACTGCACGCATCCCATAATCATAATGGAACTGGGACGAGAGCGGCTCCGAGCACAGCCGGTAAGTCATTACCATCTTCACCGAGAGAGGTTTAGCGTGCAGAAAACCGTAAGAATAAAGGCAGATCTCCGCAATCAGAGCATAGTTGGGGACCATCATTGCTACAGTCCGGAAAAGAACCTGAAATGCGCAAACCAGATGGGTCAGTCAACAAATGAAACTAAATTACTGTAAACTAGGCATAGAGCCGGGGAACCCATTATGTCCATTTACACTATCCTCCACCCCAGACCTAAAAGTGATGTGTCTATTCCACATCAGAGGAAAGTCAGTCAAAGTGTGATTAAAGGTGTATTCCCATCTCCAAGATCCTGTCCCAATATGTAATAGGTGTAATAATAATAATGTTTGCAAATATCTCCAATTAGAAATATAGTATAGTTCTTCTGATTAGCTATGTTTCTTACCCCCATGTGCAGGACATTGCAGTAGCTTAGGTATCCATGGTTACGAGCACTCATAGTAACAGTTAGTTACTTGCTAGTGGTCGTAACCATGGATACCTAAGCTACTGCTATGCCCTGCACATGGGTTAAGCGACATAGCTAATCAGAAGAACTATACTACATTTCCAATTGGAGGTATTTGCTATTAATATTATTATTACACCTATTACATATTGGGATAGAATCTTGGAGATGGGAATACTCCTTTAACACTTTCCAAATCTCTCTCCACACCTCTACTGTGTCCATTTTGGAAAATAGGAGAACGGGACATCAATATTAAGGAGCTTGCAGAAATGAGGGCATCAGGTGTTGTGATTATACATAGGAAATGTACAATCTCATATAGGTTTGGGGGAGAATAATCCCTTTGATGAAATCTTATGTTTCTTTTGTAAACCTAGTATTTACTTGAAAGTTTGTGAACCCCTCAAAAATTTCTGTATTACTGCATAAATTTGACTTAAAGCTACATCAGTCTGTGAGGTCACAAAGGAACTCAAGGTAACCTCTAAGCAACTAAAGGCCTCTCCTCACATTAGCTAATGTAATTGTTCATGAGTCCACCATCAGAAGGACAATGAACAACAATGGCGAGCATGGCAGGATTGCAAGGAGAAAGGCAATGCGATTTAAAATGTCACTGCTAAAACTCACCTGGGCACATCAATAGGTAACTGGAATAATGCTTTGTGGAAGGATGAGGACAAGATAGAGATTTTAAGTGAGAAGCTATATGTTTGCAGAAAGAAAATACTGCATTACAGCATAAGAACCTCCTATCATCTATGAAACACAAAGATGGTAATCGTAACATGCTTTGGGCCTGTTTTGCTGCACTTGGCCAAGGACGGCTGCCATCATTGATGGAACAATGAATTCTAAAATCTATCAGCAAATGCTAAAGGAAAATATCAGGATATCAGTTCATGTACTGAATCTCAAGAAAACGTGGGTCATGCAGCAAGACAATGGCCCAAAGACACAAGTCGTTCTACAAAAGAATGGTTGAATAAACAAAGTTTTGGAATGGCCGAGTCATAGTCCTGAGCTTAATCCTATAGAAATGTTGTGGAAGGGCCCGATGCAAGGCACTGGGACTCTTTACCTTGAGGTTATCCGGCAGCTCAGAACGTCCCGCGGAGCCAGGATTCATGGTAATGGCTACGAAGCAATTTGGGTTAAGCTTCAGTTCTGTTCCTTCGAAGTTGAACATGTCCATCTTCATCTGGATGGCTCTCTGGATGCGGAGAATCTGTTGGGCCACCACGGACAACACCTCCAGCTCAATACGGTTAAACTCATCAAAACACGCCCATGCTCCCCATGATGCCAGCCCTTGGAAAAACTAAAAAAAAGTATATACAGTACAGACCAAAAGTTTGGACACACCTTCTCATTTAAAGATTTTCTGTATTTTCATGACTATGAAAATTGTACATTCACACTGAAGGCATCAAATTATTAATTAACACATGTGGAATTATATACTTAACAAAAAAGTGTGAAACAACTGAAAATATGTCTTATATTCTAGGTTCTAGAAAGTAGCCACCTTTTGCTTTGATGACTGCTTTGCACACTCTTGGCATTCTCTTGATGAGCTTCAAGGGGTAGTCACCGGAAATGGTCTTCCAACAATCTTGAAGGAGTTCCCAGAGATGCTTAGCACTTGTTGGCCCTTTTGCCTTCACTCTGCGGTCCAGCTCACCCCAAACCATCTCGATTGGGTTCAGGTCTGGTGACTGTGGAGGCCAGGTCATCTGGCGTAGCACCCCATCACTCTCCTTCTTGGTCAAATAGCCCGTACACAGCCTGGAGGTGTGTTGGGGTCATTGTCCTTTTGAAAAATAAATGATGGTCCAACTAAACGCAGACCGGATGGAATAGCATGCCGCTGCAAGATGCTGTGGTAGCCATGCTGGTTCAATTTTGAATAAATCCCAAACAGTGTCACCAGCAAAGCACCCCCACACCATCACACCTCCTCCTCCATGCTTCACGGTGGGAACCAGGCATGTAGAGTCCATCCGTTCACCTTTTCTGCGTCGCACAAAGACACGGTGGTTGGAACCAAAGATCTCAAATTTGGACTCATCAGACCAAAGCACAGATTTCCACTGGTCTAATGTCCATTCCTTGTGTTCTTTAGCCCAAACAAGTCTCTTCTGCTTGTTGCCTGTCCTTAGCAGTGGTTTCCTAGCAGCTATTTTACCATGAAGGCCTGCTGCACAAAGTCTCCTCTTAACAGTTGTTGTAGAGATGTGTCTGCTGCTAGAACTCTGTGTGGCATTGACCTGGTCTCTAATCTGAGCTGCTGTTAACCTGCGACTTTTAAGAACCAAGAATATAAGACATATTTTCAGTTGTTTCACACTTTTTTGTTAAGTATATAATTCCACATGTGTTAATTCATAGTTTTGATGCCTTCAGTGCGAATGTACAATTTTCATAGTCATGAAAATACAGAAAAATCTTTAAATGAGAAGGTGTGTCCAAACTTTTGGTCTGTACTATATAATCAAAACATGTCAGCAGAACATCGGTTGGAGTCAGTTTATTATCTGCAATGGAGCAGCTTAACATTGTATGTACCTTTGACATTGCTATGTAGTCCAAACCATCAGAGCAGTTAAAGACCACACACTGCACGGCCAGCGCCTTGGCCAAATCTTTGGTGGTCTCAGTTTTTCCTGTGCCGGCCGGACCTTCTGGAGCTCCACCAAGATTTAGATAAAAAGCACCGATCTACCAATGAAACATGAAAGAACTGGTATCAATAAACTTTCTAATAAGTTTCATGCATCATGCAAAAGTCAAAAAGATTTCTGAGCATAACCCATCACATCATAGCAGAGTCCGCTAGCATCTGTCAGTGAGCGGAGTGATGACCAGGCGTGGGGAGTTGCCCAGGTACTCATAGGCGGACTTCACATTGCAGTTGATGATTCGCACTCTCGCATTCTCATTCTCCCAGTAATAGCGGAGTTGGGCAAGCCACTGGAAGTCTGTTTCATGAGAAACTCCTGAGCAATGTAGGAAAAGATAGTCAACCTCTAAGACACTGCAGAATCACAAGGGAGAGTTTCTAAAGGGAAGGCAAATGCCCATACATTATAGGACAAAACTCCTAGTCACCGAATTCTGCTTTTTTCATTTAGTCCCATTGCCCAAGGTGTATAACATCCGGACTCTCAGCCCCCAGTTTATAAAATCCGGCCTCTCGCCTCCCCCGGTGTATAACATCCGCCCCTTGCCCCTAGTTTAGTATAACATCCGTCCCCTTGCCCCCCCCGCCAGTGTATAAAATCCATCCCCTCAACCCCACTGTATAACATCCAACCCCAAGCCATCCATTGCATAACATCCGGCCCCCAGGGTATAACATCTGGCCCCCAGCCCCGGTGTATAACATCTGTCCCCTCGCTCCCTCCCCCCGGTGTATAATATCCGTCGCCTCGCTCCCAGTGTATAACAACCATCCCCTCGCCCACGATGTATAATATCCGTCCCCTCGCTCCCTCCCCCTGGTGTATAACATCCGTCCCCTCGCCCCCCCGCCAGTGTATAAAATCCATCCCCTCAACCCCACTGTATAACATCCAACCCCCAGGGTATAACATCCGGCCCCCAGCCCCGGTGTATAACATCTGCACCCTCGCTCCCTCCCCCTGGTGTATAACATCCGGCCTCTCGCCCCCCGGTGTATAATATCCGTCCCCTCGCTCCCAGTGTATAACAACCATCCCCTCGCCCACGGTGTATAATATCCGTCCCCTCGCCCCTTAGTGTATAACATCCAGCCCTCGGACTTGTATAACATCTAGCCCCTTGTACCCCCAGTGTATAATATCCGTCCCCTCGGCTCTGGTGTATAATATCCGTCCCCTCGCCCCTGGTGTATAATATCCGTCCCCTTGCCCCTCAGTGTATAACATCTAGCCCCTCGGCCTTGTATAACATTAAGACTCTCGCCCCCACCAGTGTATAACATCAATCCCCACGCCCCCCGGTGTATAACATCCGCCCTCCCATGCTGTGTGCTGTTACTAACATATGACAGAACGGCTGGTGGTGCAGAGCTCTCTGATACCAGCGCGGTCCTGTAATAGGAGCCACCGGGGTAACAAGTCTGGATATTAAATTTCTTCCCTCCTAAATCTTCCCCCATCACATGTGAGTGATATTATTAAGGAGTAGAAGGAACTGCAGCAACTCAGGAGACCCCGGAACATTACAGAGCGGGGTCACTGAGTGCTGAGGAGCAGAGGGCAGAACGCTTTCCTGACTCCATTGGTAACATCACCACAAACACTGCGCCCCCGCCAGGAGCTTCATGGCCGAGCAGCTGCATGCAGCCTTACATCACCAAGCACGATGCCGAGCGTCAGATGGAGTGGTGTGAAGCCGCCACCACAGGACTCTGGAGGAGACCTGTTCTGTGCAGTGACGGATCACACTTCTCTATCTGGCATCTGATGGACGAGTCTGGATTTGGTGAATGCCAGGAGAACGTTACCCTATTAACTGCATTGTGCCCGCTGTACAGTTTGCTGGTGGAGGTATGGCCTTGTTTTTAGGGGTTGGTCTAGGCCCCTTAGTTCCAGTGAAAAGATATCTTAATGCGTCAGCACAAGACATTTTAAACAATTGTAGCTTCCAACCCTAAGGGAATAGAAGAGCAGAACTGTTTCACACACGTTCTCAACCTCAACCCCACTAAACACCTTTAGGATGATTAATTAGAACAAATACTGCACAATGGCAGCATAAATATGTCACCGCAACATAGGGAAGAACAATGTCAGTCACACATCAATTACATTGCCATATGTCTGCTCAGGCTTAGAATGGCTGACCATTCGGAGAATTACATAATACCTACAAAGAAACCGAACAAAAGGTCATTAAAGGAATTGACATAAAAACCCTTTATTAGTACATCCATGGTTATGGAAGGACACCGCACAGAGGAGGGCACACACACCATTGATAGAAAATATTACACACCGCACCTAGGCCATCCAAAACACTGACTATAAAGAATATCAATTGTGGCAATGAGTCATATACAGGGGATGCCGACACCTACAGATGCAAAAACATTCCTATACAGTTATATGAAAAAGTTTGGGCACCCCTATTAATCTTAAGCTTAATGTTTTATAAAAATTGGTGTTTTTGCAACAGCTATTTCAGTTTGATCTATGTAATAACTGTTGGACACAGTAATGTTTCTGCCTTGAAATGAGGTTTATTGTACTAACAGAAAATGTGCAATCTGCATTCAAACAAAATTTGACAGGTGCATAAGTATGGGCACCTCACCAGAAAAGTGACATTAACACTTAGTAGATCCTCCTTTTGCAAAAATAACAGCCTCTAGTCGCTTCCTGTAGCTTTTAATGAGATCCTGGATCCTGGATGAAGGTATTTTTGACCATTCCTCTTTACAAAACAATTCCAGTTCAGTTACTGTGTCCAACAGTTATTACATATATCAAACTGAAATAGCTGTTGCAAAAACACCAATTTTTATAAAACATTAAGCTTAAGATTAATAGGGGTGCCCAAACTTTTTCATATAACTGTATAGTGACCACCATCTCAATATGCAGAAATGACTACTGCCCCATAGACGTCATTGTAAGTACACCCCAAGATTGCTTTACTGTGACAAGATCAATTGTGTCCTATGAAAACTCAAAGAAAAGAGGGGGGAATATAACATAGATATGGAAAGAACATAGGAATGGGGTGAAATGTATGAAGGTGCTCAGCATATTGAGCTGTGATATCTGTAGAGGGACGGACTCCATATTAACATCCTGTATATGGATTTAGAATAGGAGGCCATAAAAGCCCCTGTAGGTGTAATGTGGAGGGGGCACAATGCCTTTCTCCATGTAGTGTATAATAAATAGAACATGGTATTGGAAAGTTTGGTGCCAGCCATGATGTTTGCACAAACCTGTTTGGATCATTTCCATGACCACGTCACGAGCGTGCCCCTCTATGGTGACGAGAGCCCCCAATGTGCTGCGAGTCTGCTGGGACAATTTGCCTCCTCGCACAAGCTCCACAATATCATTTAGCTGGAGCTGCAGATTATCATAGGAGTTTTTCAGGCCCTACAAGAAGGATGTAACGGTGAAATCATCTGCAGAAACATTCATAGAACATACATATTGCAAGGGGGCTGAAATCTATACAGATTATAAGCTGCAGACTAGATTGAGAACTCCACAATATGCAGGCACTTTTTAATGTACACAACAATTTTACAACATATCTTTATAGAAGTTGGAGATCTGGATTGAACCCAGAGCCCCAAATACCCAGATGTACCTCTATAAAACCCTGCCACAAACAGCATGGAAAACTCAATGCTGATGGATTCATTTTATGCTGGTATTATGGGAAATCCCATACAATGTCTTCCCTTATTGGTAGATATGACGAGAGTAGAGATGAGCGAATGGATTTGCAGGACTCTGGTCCAACAGTCCGGTCAGTATTCCACGGCCGCAGGACCGGAGCTCCATGAAACGGCATCTCCGGCTCCTCTTTTGATGTCGATGTCATAGTTGTGGTGTGAGGCACAAATGACATCACGCCTGGCCGGCTAATCAAAAGAGGAGCCAGGGATGCCGGCATGTAAGAGGCGTTTAGCAAGGCTCCCATCCAACAGCCACAGTCTACTAACCTGCTCTCTTAGACCAAGGTCCTGCAAATTTAGTTGCTCATCTCTAGACAAGATGCATGAATCAATGCAAAATCCCAACAATACTATGGAGCCTTTTGGGTACCTTCAAGATATTGAGCCGCTGTACAACTGCAACCCCCAGGAGAAGACCCCTGGGCAAGAACAGTACATGGGCTCTTTGCAGTCTAATAACGTACTGTGAAATAAGCTACTTGCATCTTTTGATGTGAATGTGGGTCCCCTTACCTCTGTTGCACCAATGGTATATCCGCCCCTGGAAACTCCTATAAGCTGCATTCCTGGGTATGACAATCTATTAGCAGGAGAACACATGAAGTCTGTCTATGAATGTATATATATGTATTTCTCCCAGAAAATTATTACAATTACACATGTTTTGTTGTTCACATGTTAATTTAATTTGTGTGTATTGGAACAACACAAAAAGATGATATTGGTCAACAATTTTGGTTTTCAAGTCCTCAGACAGTTCTCTTTTCCTCTTTCTGTTCTCCCTACTTAGTGAGGCACGTAACAACGCAAAGATTGAGTCAACTTTTCCCCTTTGTATCGGGTTTCAGGTGTGATTTTCATATTGCCCACACCTGTTACTTGCCAAAGGTGAGTTTGAATGAGCATCACAAGCTTGAAACAAAATTGTTTACCCACAATTTTGGAAAGATGCCAACAATTTTGTCCGGCCCATTTTTGGGGTTTTGTGTGAAATTATATCCAATTTGCCTTTTTTTCTCTGTTTTTTTTGTGTTGTTCCAATACACACAAGGGAAATAAACATGTGTATAACAAAAAATACACATGCAATTGCAATAATTTTATGGAAAATACTTCAAGGGTGCCAACACTTCCGGCCATGACTGTTTCTAGTGAAGCAACCTTGATCAGTAAAGGAGCTTATGCCGTACCTCTGGGCCACTGCCGATAGCTTCATGCACTTCACTTGTCCAGAACATCTGAGACACACAGAGCACGACCTGTCCCGGCCATTCCCTCACCCAGTCTTTTCTTGCAGTCTCAGGGTACGCCTTTTAAAAAACAAAGTTAAATTACGTTGACAGAAGCATTTAAGAGAGGGACAACCTTACTAGTATTATCTAGCAAATTCATTTCTACCGATTGCTGGTAGAAGATCTGCTACCTGGCTCTATAGCAAGAGATACATCATCCACAAATCATTCACTGCCGCCAAATAATCTTATACAAATATAAAAGTACTAGATTAGTTCCAATTAATGCTTTTGGTCTGTAGGTAGATCCGTACCATTCGTGACCGAGCAATAACATCATGCACGCTCCTTAACATGACATCTTCCCCTTGGATGAGCCACTTCTCCACGGCCCCCCGAGCCTCGGAGGTGGAGATGGTCTGGATGAGCTCTACGCGTTCCCCCTCGGTGCTGTACATGGCTTTGATGTCCAGGTTAGGAAGGAACTCCAGCTTTGCGATGCCTTCAAAGCCCTTCTTTAGATGTGGTTGGACCCGCAGAGGATCTTTAGTCTCAGATAGAATTTCTAGCATTTCGTCGTTGGACAGGAAGAAAAAGCTAAAGCGAAAATGCACAATATGATAAAAATGTCATTAAAGTATTGGGTCAGGAGCCATTTGTATTAGTGTCTGTGAGAAAATAGAAAAGCAAAGCTTTAAAGTAAAGATTCAGTCCCCATACACATTGGATTAAAATAGTTTAAACCTGACGATTGCAGCAGGACCGGCCTACCCACTGATGTGTATGGGGGTCTCCTGACTCTCCCCCGATAGAGGATGTCCGGGCCAGAAGGATCGGGCAGATGGGATTTCAATACCCGGTCTTTTGGTTCTCAGGGGAGATAACCCGCTGCCGGAGGTGTCCAGTACCGACTTTCTCCTCTCTCCCCATTAAAAACACATGACTGTTCAGCAGAATATGTGGGAGTCAGGAGAAGTAGCCAAATAACCATTCAGACCACGGGTATCTCATATCTCATGCGTATGGCTAGCTTAAAGGGGCTATCCAGTTTTGGGAACTTTTTTTATTTAACTGAAATGGGTATTCCCATCTCCAGGATTCTACCCCAATATGTAGTAGGCGTCATAATAATAATATTAGCAAATACCTCCAATTAGAAGTGTAGTATAGTTCTTCTGATTTGCTTTGTCGCTTATCCCATGTGCAGGGCATTGCAGTAGCTTAGGTTACGACCACTAGCAAATAACTGTCACTATATGAGTGGTCGTAACCATGGATACCGAAGCTGGGGAAAGCGACATAGCGAATCAGAAGAACTATACTACACTTCTAATTGGAGGTATTTGCTAATATAATTATTATTACTACGCCTACTACATATTGGGATAGGATCTTGGAGATGGGAATACCCATTTAATTGCGAGTATTTGCGACAATTCAGTTTCATTAAAAATGTTGCACCGTTAGGCTTTTTGTTTCCTGCACATTCAGCTTTGATGTGATCTGTGGTCATAAATCGGCTAAGAGGAGCTGAAAAAAGACAGATTAAAAATAAGTCCAATAGCCAGCGCAACACAGAGCCAATAGAAGGCAAACAGTGCAAAATTATTAATGAAATCCAATTACAAAAATGATTTCAATGCGTTTAAATAAGAAAAAAAAAAATTTCTTTAAGTAGTATATAGAATCATTGCAACAAGTGAAAGGACTATACCGTGGGAAAAAAGCCTCTTCTTCTCCAGATAGGCATTCAGCCCTTTCATGATTTTATCCAGAAGCACATTGCTGTCCTGAAGTTTTTCCTGAAGTCCGGTCAGAGAAGTGGCGCTTAAAGCCTAAAACAAAGTAGATAGCCCATAAGTAAGATTCCATTATATAGTTATAGAGACTGAAAAAAGGTCACATTCATTGACTATTGTGCCAATAGTTCATATTAAAAAAATAATTAGAACATACAGTTATATGAAAAAGTTTGGGCACCCCTATTAATCTTAAGCTTAATGTTTTATAAAAATTGGTGTTTTTGCAACAGCTATTTCAGTTTGATATATGTAATAACTGTTGGACACAGTAATGTTTCTGCCTTGAAATGAGGTTTATTGTACTAACAGAAAATGTGCAATCTGCAGTCAAACAAAATTTGACAGGTGCATAAGTATGGGCACCTCACCAGAAAAGTGACATTAATATTTAGTAGATCCTCCTTTTGCAAAAATAACAGCCTCTAGTTGCTTCCTGTAGCTTTTAATGATTTCCTGGATCCTGGATGAAGGTATTTTTGACCATTCCTCTTTACAAAACAATTCCAGTTCAGTTAAGTTTGATGGTCGCAGAGCATGGACAGCCCTCTTCAAATGATCCCACAGATGTTCAATGATATTCAGGTCTGGGGACTGGGATGGCCATTCCAGAACATTGTAATTGTTCCTCTGCATGAATGCCTGAGTAGATTTGGAGCCGTGTTTTGGATCATTGTCTTGCTGAAAGATCCATCCCCTGCGTAACTTCAACTTTATCACTGATTCTTGAACATTATTGTCAAGAATCTGCTGATACTGAGTGGAATCCATGCGTCCCCATCCATCCATCCTGGGTAGGTGTATATGCCCCGCCATCCATCCATCCTGGGTAGGTGTAGATGCCTCTCCATCCATCCATCCTGGGTAGGTATACATGCCCCTCCATCCATCCTGGGTAGGTGTATATGCTTCTCCATCCATCCTTGGTAGGTGTATATGCCCCGCCATCCATCCATCTTGGGTAGGAGTAGATGCCCCGCCATCCATCCATCTTGGGTAGGAGTAGATGCCCCTCCATCCATCCATCCTGGGTAGGTGTAGATTCCCCTCCATCCATCCTGGGTAGGTGTATATGGTCCTCCATCCATCCATTCTGGGTAGGTGTATATGCCCCTCCATTCATCCATTCTGGGTAGGTGTATATGCCCCTCCATCCATCCATCCATTCTGGGTAGGCGTAGATGCCCCTCCATCCATCCATTCTGGGTAGGTGTATATGCCCCTCCATTCATCCATTCTGGGTAGGTGTATATGCCCCTCCATCCATTCTGGGAAGGCGTAGATGCCCCTCCATCCATCCATTCTGGGTAGGTGTAGATGCCCCTCCATCCATCAATCCATCCTGGGTAGGGGTATATGCCCTCCATCCATCCATTCTGGGTAGGCGTAGATGCCCCTCCATCCATCCATTCTGGGTAGGCGTAGATGCCCCTCCATCCATTCATCCCGGGTAAGGTGTAGATGCCCCTCCATCCATCCATCCTGGGTAGGTGTAGATGCCCCTCCATCCATCTATACATCCTGGGTAGGTGTAGCTGCCCCTCCATCCATCCACCCATCCTGGGTAGGTGTAGATACCCAGGATGAATGGATGGATGGAGGGGCATCTACACCTACCCAGGATGGATGGATGGAGGGGCATCTACACTTACCCAGGATGAATGGATGGATGGAGGGGCAAGTGTAGATGCCCCTCCATCCATCCATCCTGGGTAGGGGTAGATGCCCCTCCATCCATCCATCCTGGGTAGGTGTATATGCCCCTCCATCCATCCATTCTGGGTAGGTGTATATGCCCCTCCATCCATCCATCCTGGGTAGGCGTAGATACCTTTCCATCCATCCATCCTGGGTAGGTGTATATGCACCTCCATCCATCCATGCATCCATCCAATCTGGGTAGGTGTATATGCCCCTCCATCCATCCATCCATCCTGGGTAGGAGTATTTGCACCTCCATCCATCCTGGGTAGGTGTATATGCCCCTCCATCCATCCTGGGTAGGTGTATATGACCCTTCATCCATCCATCCATTCTGGGTAGGCGTAGATGCCCCTCCATCCATCCATCCATCCTGCGCAGTCTATTCTGGTAGGTGTATATGCCCCTCTATCCATCCATCCTGGGTAGGTGTAGATGCCCCTCCATCCATCCATTCTGGGTAGGTGTATATGCCCCTCCATTCATCCTGGGTAGGAGTATTTGCCCCTCCATCCATAGTGGGTAGGTGTATATGCCCCTCCATCCATCCATCCTGGGTAGGTGAATATGCCCTTCCATCCATCCTGGGTAGGTGTATCGGCCTCTCCATCCATCCTGGGTAGCTGTATATGCCCCTCCATCCATCCATCCAGAGTAGGTGTATATGCCCCTCCATCCATCCATCCTGAGTAGGTGAATATGCCCTTCCATCCATCCTGGGTAGGTGCATCGGCCTCTCCATCCATCCTGGGTAGGTGTATATGCCCCTCCATCCATCCATCCAGAGTAGGTGTATATGCCCCTCCATCCATCCATCCTGAGTAGGTGTATATGCCCATCCATCCATCCTGGGTAGGTGTATATGCCCCTCCATCCATCAATCCATCCTGGGTAGGTGTATATGCCCATCCATCAATCCATCCTGGGTAGGTGTATATGCCCCTCCATCCATCCATTCTGGGTAGGCGTAGATGCCCCTCCATCTATTCATCCTGGGTAGGTGTAGATGCCCCTCCATCCATCCATACATCCTGGGTAGGTCTAGATGCCCCTCCATCCATCCATACATCCTGGGTAGGTCTAGATGCCCCTCCATCCATCCATCCATACATCCTGGGTAGGTCTAGATGCCCCTCCATCCATCCACCCATCCTGGGTAGGTGTAGATGCCCTTCCATCCATCCATTCATCCTGGGTAAGTGTAGATGCCCCTCCATCCATCCATCCTGGGTAGGGGTAGATGCCCCTCCATCCATCCATTCTGGTTAGGTGTATATGCCCCTCCATCCATCCATCCTGGGTAGGCGTAGATACCTTTCCATCCATCCATCCTGGGTAGGTGTATATGCACCTCCATCCATCCAATCTGGGTAGGTGTATATGCCCCTTCATCCATCCATTCTGGGTTTGCGTAGATGCACCTCCATCCATCCTGGGTAGTCTATTCTGGTAGGTGTATATGCCCCTCCATCCATCCATCCATCCTGGGTAGGAGTATTTGCCCCTCCATCCATCCTGGGTAGGTGTATATGCCCCTCCATCCATCCTGAGTAGGTGTATTTCCCCCTCCATCCATCCATCCTGGGTGAGTGTATATGACCCTTCATCCATCCATCCATTCTGGGTAGGCGTAGATGCCCCTCCATCCATCCATCCTGCGCAGTCTATTCTGGTAGGTGTATATGCCCCTCTATCCATCCATCCTGGGTGGGTGTATATGCCCCTCCATCCATCCATTCTCGGTAGGTGTAGATGCCCCTCCATCCATCCATCCTGGGTAGGCGTAGATACCTTTCCATCCATCCATCCTGGGTAGGTGTATATGCACCTCCATCCATCCATGCATCCATCCAATCTGGGTAGGTGTATATGCCCCTTCATCCATCCATTCTGGGTTTGCGTAGATGCACCTCCATCCATCCTGGGTAGTCTATTCTGGTAGGTGTATATGCCCCTCCATCCATCCATCCATCCTGGGTAGGAGTATTTGCACCTCCATCCATCCTGGGTAGGTGTATATGCCCCTCCATCCATCCTGGGTAGGTGTATATGACCCTTCATCCATCCATCCATTCTGGGTAGGCGTAGATGCCCCTCCATCCATCCATCCTGCGCAGTCTATTCTGGTAGGTGTATATGCCCCTCTATCCATCCATCCTGGGTAGGTGTATATGCCCCTCCATCCATCCACTCTCGGTAGGTGTAGATGCCCCTCCATTCGTCCATTCTCGGTAGGTGTAGATGCCCCTCCATCCATCCATAGTAGGTGTAGATACCGCTCCATCCATCCATTCTGGGTAGGTGTATATGCCCCTCCATTCATCCTGGGTAGGAGTATTTGCCCCTCCATCCATAGTGGGTAGGTGTATATGCCCCTCCATCCATCCATCCTGGGTAGGTGAATATGCCCTTCCATCCATCCTGGGTAGGTGTATCGGCCTCTCCATCCATCCATCCAGAGTAGGTGTATATGCCCCTCCATCCATCCATCCTGAGTAGGTGAATATGCCCTTCCATCCATCCTGGGTAGGTGCATCGGCCTCTCCATCCATCCTGGGTAGGTGTATATGCCCCTCCATCCATCCATCCAGAGTAGGTGTATATGCCCCTCCATCCATCCATCCTGAGTAGGTGTATATGCCCATCCATCCATCCTGGGTAGGTGTATATGCCCCTCCATCCATCAATCCATCCTGGGTAGGTGTATATGCCCATCCATCAATCCATCCTGGGTAGGTGTATATGCCCCTCCATCCATCCATTCTGGGTAGGCGTAGATGCCCCTCCATCTATTCATCCTGGGTAGGTGTAGATGCCCCTCCATCCATCCATCCATCCTGGGTAGGTCTAGATGCCCCTCCATCCATCCATACATCCTGGGTAGGTCTAGATGCCCCTCCATCCATCCATCCATACATCCTGGGTAGGTCTAGATGCCCCTCCATCCATCCACCCATCCTGGGTAGGTGTAGATGCCCTTCCATCCATCCATTCATGCTGGGTAAGTGTAGATGCCCCTCCATCCATCCATCCTGGGTAGGGGTAGATGCCCCTCCATCCATCCATTCTGGGTAGGTGTATATGCCCCTCCATCCATCCATTCTGGTTAGGTGTATATGCCCCTCCATCCATCCATCCTGGGTAGGCGTAGATACCTTTCCATCCATCCATCCTGGGTAGGTGTATATGCACCTCCATCCATCCAATCTGGGTAGGTGTATATGCCCCTTCATCCATCCATTCTGGGTTTGGGTAGATGCACCTCCATCCATCCTGGGTAGTCTATTCTGGTAGGTGTATATGCCCCTCCATCCATCCATCCATCCTGGGTAGGAGTATTTGCCCCTCCATCCATCCTGGGTAGGTGTATATGCCCCTCCATCCATCCTGAGTAGGTGTATTTCCCCCTCCATCCATCCATCCTGGGTGAGTGTATATGACCCTTCATCCATCCATCCATTCTGGGTAGGCGTAGATGCCCCTCCATCCATCCATCCAGCGCAGTCTATTCTGGTAGGTGTATATGCCCCTCTATCCATCCATCCTGGGTGGGTGTATATGCCCCTCCATCCATCCATTCTCGGTAGGTGTAGATGCCCCTCCATTCGTCCATTCTCGGTAGGTGTAGATGCCCCTCCATCCATCAATCCATCCTGGGTAGGTGTAGATGCCCCTCCATCCATCCATAGTAGGTGTAGATACCACTCCATCCATCCATCCTGCGCAGTCTATTCTGGTAGGTGTATATGCCCCTCCATCCATCCATTCTCGGTAGGTGTATATGCCCCTCCATCCATCCATCCTGGGTAGGTGAATATGCCCTTCCATCCATCCTGGGTAGGTGTATCGGCCTCTCCATCCATCCTGGGTAGCTGTATATGCCCCTCCATCCATCCATCCTGAGTAGGTGTATATGCCCCTCCATCCATCCATCCTGAGTAGGTGTATATGCCCCTCCATCCATCCATCCTGAGTAGGTGTATATGCCCCTCCATCCATCCTGGTAGGTGTATATGCCCCTCCATCCATCCACTCTGGGTAGGTGTATATGCCCCTTCATCCATCCATACATCCTGGGTAGGTCTAGATGCCCATCCATCCACCCATCCTGGGTAGGTGTAGATGCCCTTCCATCCATCCGTTCATCCTGAGTAAGTGTAGATGCCCCTCCATCCATCCATCGTGGGTAGGGGTAGATGCCCCTCCATCCATCCATTCTGGGTAGGTGTATATGCCCCTCATTCCATCCATCCTGGGTAGGTGTAGATACCTCTCCATCCATCCATCCTGGGTAGGTGTATATGCCCCTCCATCCATCCATCCAAACTGGGTAAGCATAGATGCCCCTCCATCCATCCTGAGCAGTCTATTCTGGTAGGTGTATATGCCCCTCCATCCATCCACTCTGGGTAGGTGTAGATGCCCCTCCATCCATCAATCCATCCTGGGTAGGTGTAGATGCCCCTCCATCCATCCATGGTAGATGCGAATACCCCTCCATCCATCCATCCTGGGTAGGTGTATATGCCCATCCATTCATCCAGTGTAGGAGTATTTGCCCCTCCATCCATCCATCCTGGGTAGGTGTATATGCCCATCCATTCATCCTGGGTAGGTGTATATGCCCCTCCATCCATCCTGGGTAGGTGTATCGGCCCCTCCATCCATCCATCCATCCTGAGTAGCTGTATATGCCCCTCCAGCCATCCTGGGTAGGTGTATATGCCCCTTCATCCATTCTGGGTAGGTGTAGATGCCCCTCCATCCATCCTGGGTAGTCTATTCTGGTAGGTGTATATGCCCCTCCATCCAACCTGGTTAGGTGTAGATGCCCCCTCCATTCATCCATCCTGGTTAGGTGTAGATGCCCCTCCATCCATCCATCCTGGGTAGTCTATTCTGCTAGGTGTATATGCCCCTCCATCCATCCTGGTTAGGTGTAGATGCCCCTCCATCCATCCATCCTGGTTAAGTGTAGATGCCCCTCCATCCATCCTGAGTAGGTGTATATGCCCCTACATCCATCCATCCATCCTGGGTAGGTGTAAATGCCCCTCCATCCATCCACTCTGGGTAGGTGTAGATGCCCCTCCATCCATCAATCCATCCTGGGTAGGTGTAGATGCCCCTCCATCCATCCATGGTAGATGCGAATACCCCTCCATCCATTCTTCCATCCATCCATCCTGGGTAGGTGTAGATGCCCCTCCATCCATCCACTCTGGGTAGGTGTATATGCCCCTCCATCCATCCATCCATCCTGGGTAGGTGTATATGCCCCTCCGTCCATCCAGTGTAGGAGTATTTGCCCCTCCATCCATCCTGGGTAGGTGTATATTCCCCTCCATCCATCCATCCTGGGTAGGTGTATAGGCCCCTCCATCCATCCTGGGTAGGTGTATCGGCCCCTCCATCCATCCATCCTGGGTAGGTGTATCGGCCCCTCCATCCATCCTGGGTAGGTGTATATGCCCCCTCCATCCATCCTGGGTAGGTGTATATGCCCCCTCCATCCATCCTGGGTAGGTGTATATGCCCCTCCATCCATCCTGGGTAGGTGTATATGCCCCTCCATCCATCCATCCTGGGTAGCTGTATATGCCCCTCCAGCCATCCTGGGTAGGTGTATATGCCCCTTCATCCATTCTGGGTAGGTGTAGATGCCCCTCCATCCATCCTGGGTAGGTGTAGATGCCCCTCCATCCATCCTGGGTAGGTGTAGATGCCCCTCCATCCATCCTGGGTAGGTGTAGATGCCCCTCCATCCATCCTGGGTAGGTGTAGATGCCCCTCCATCCATCCTGGGTAGGTGTAGATGCCCCTCCATCCATCCTGGGTAGTCTATTCTGGTAGGTGTATATGCCCCTCCATCCAACCTGGTTAGGTGTAGATGCCCCCTCCATTCATCCATCCTGGTTAGGTGTAGATGCCCCTCCATCCATCCATCCATCCTGGGTAGTCTATTCTGGTAGGTGTATATGCCCCTCCATCCAACCTGGTTAGGTGTAGATGCCCCCTCCATCCATCCATCCTGGGTAAGTGTAAATGCCCCTCCATCCATCCATCCTGGGTAGGTGTAAATGCCCCTCCATCCATCCATGCTGGGTAGGTTTATATGCCCCTGACTAGCCCAGGGGAATGGGTATGACTCTGTACCCGGGCCTTTAGGGATGTCGCGGTGGTCGGCTCCCGGGCCCGTACCCTGGGGTCGCTCCTTTAAAAGGGTTGGTGAGTTGTGAAGTTTATAAAAGTTTGTGACGCCACCTGTGGTTTCTGGTGAGGATCACCAGCGCTGCGCAGTCCACTGAGGCCGGTGATAAGGCAGCTCGATGGTATAGCTTCCCACAGGTGGAGCTAGGCCTCAGGGCAGCGTATGGACGGGGAAAGCAGGACGGAGAGACCCAGCCGGGTCAGAGCAAGAACAGGGACAGACACGATTGTCACTTCAGTACCTTTTACTGATGGAAATTCAGGCATGTCCCAGAGCACTGTAGGGTGAAGGGTGCACGTCAGGATCCTTCCCAATGAGCGGGTTTTGGGCCTCCTGTTTCTTGCCTCTGCGTAGTAAGTTTCTGACCTTCCTGGAGCAAGGCCTAACTTTGTCTCTGTCCTGCGCTGGTTGACCTTGTGGTAGGGCCTTTTCTTGGATTACACGCTCCCGACTTAAGGGGCCTATGTGTCTCCTGGCTCTATTACGTATCAGCACTTTTGCGATACTGGGACTTGTAGTTCTCCAGGGATTCTGGTTATATCTTACTGGGTCGTGGAGATCCCGGTAAGCTTCGGACCCGATGTCCGGTAACTGCTTCTTCGGGGTGAGCTAGTTAAGCTCCTCTGCACCCTATGTATTAACTCTCCACTCGCCTTCGGCCTACTCGGGCCCTCACTAGGCTATACACACTAACGGCAGCTTGCCGCGCTTCACCGATCTTATGGCGCCGGCACACCTAAAGCTCACCTCTCTGAGCTACAACTGAGTCTAGAACGTGCTCCACTGCAGAATGACCTCTCTCAGGCTTTTGCACTGCAGGAACTCTCTCAACAGGTTTGCTTTCTGTCGACTCCAGTCTAGACTAACTGCTGCCTGGCTCCACCTTCCCTTATATATCTATCCCTAACGGGCTCCCTCTGATGGTCTGAGGTGGAAGGTGGAGATGTGTGAATGGTTATGGGGGCCTCTTGTGGAGGAATCCATCAATACACCCTGCTAGGATCTGTGATACCAAGCGCAGCTAGGCGTCACACACCCCCATCCATCCTGGGTAGATGTATATGCCCCTCCATCCATCCCGGTCAGTATATGCCCCCCCCCCTCCATCCATCCATCCTGGTGGGTATATGCCCCCCCCCTCCATCCATCCTGGTGGGTATATGCCCCCCCCCTCCATCCATCCTGGTGGGTATATGCCCCCCCCCTCCATCCATCCTGGTGGGTATATGCCCCCCCCCTCCATCCATCCTGGTGGGTATGTGCCCCCCCCCCTCCATCCATCCTGGTGGGTATGTGCCCCCCCCCCTCCATCCATCCTGGTGGGTATGTGCCCCCCCCCCTCCATCCATCCTGGTGGGTATGTGCCCCCCCCTCCATCCATCCTGGTGGGTATGTGCCCCCCCCTCCATCCATCCTGGTGGGTATGTGCCCCCCCCTCCATCCATCCTGGTGGGTATGTGCCCCCCCCTCCATCCATCCTGGTGGGTATATGCCCCCCCCCTCCATCCATCCTGGTGGGTATATGCCCCCCCCCTCCATCCATCCTGGTGGGTATATGCCCCCCCCCTCCATCCATCCTGGTGGGTATATGCCCCCCCCCCTCCATCCATCCTGGTGGGTATATGCCCCCCCCTCCATCCATCTCCTGGTGGGTATATGCCCCCCCCCCTCCATCCATCCTGGTGGGTATATGCCCCCCCCCTCCATCCATCCTGGTGGGTATATGCCCCCCCCCTCCATCCATCCTGGTGGGTATATGCCCCCCCCCTCCATCCATCCTGGTGGGTATATGCCCCCCCCCCTCCATCCATCCTGGTGGGTATATGCCCCCCCCCCTCCATCCATCCTGGTGGGTATATGCCCCCATATATTCAATGCGAAGGGAAAAAAAACAAAACAAACGCTTCTACTCACCTTCCACGTTCCCACGCAGCGCTGTGTCTGTGTTGCCTGAAGATGTCGGCGGTGATAACAGCTGAGAGGCTGAGATCACCGCACGGCGCCGCTGCAGATACTCACTCGGGACGTCCACTCCTAGGCATTTCCTCCCCGGCAGCTCCTGTCATGGCATGCTCTGACTGAGCAGTGCGTGCGACGACAGGGGGAATGTACAGCTTACACTGCAGGCTCCACAAAGATGGCTGCAATCTCCTCCCACGGCTGCGACCTGAACAGCCAAGGGGGCGTGCCCAGGTCACAGCTAGAGGCAGGAGGAGCGGCCTGTAATGTTAGAGAAAGGGTTGGTGACAGACTACTGTCTCTTATGGCCAGGGCTGCCGTAAATGAGGTGTGTAAGAGCGCTTCTTACACACCCCCCAAATAAAAATGGCAGCCCCTAGTGGCCAATGTAAAAATAAATAAAAAACTAATAAAGTGGTACATTTAATTTTGTATTAAAAATAATTGATTACATAATTATTAATACAAAACATAAAATCGTGGCCCCTTCCCTGTAAGAATAGCACATGGCTCTTTTCACGTCTGGTTATTCTTCTAGCAGGTAGAATATGCTCCGTTATAGACCGTGGACAGGTTTACACCTCTATTTATTGTGGACGATTGATCTGCAAATCAGAACTGAGACCGGTCCGATTTTCATCCGATTTGTAGATAAAGATCATCTATTGAAGTCAACGAGTCTGTCAGAAAAATGGCCAGAACCAACCATGTTGCCTGTACTGCTTGTTTTCCAGTGTCTATAGGCCGGGCAAGCGAGGCGAGGAAACCTTTAGCTTTTTACTTTACATATAAAAAAATATGCCCCACTGAGGAGAAAAACTGACACTGACCAAAATCAGATGAAAATTAGAAAAAAAACACTGATTAAAACCTGACATGTGAACGGGGCCTTAATCAGATGTCAGCAGGGTTGGACTGGGGTGTCTGGGGCCCACAGGGGACACTGACTCTAGGGGCCCACCTCCAGCAATATGCAGATCTCTCTTCTCTGCTCTCCCTGTTATAGTGGAGCAGTGACTGGCGGCTCCTCACATCTACTCTGCACAGACTACAACAGGGATGGACAATTTCTGTAGTTTGCATGAAAGAGCTTCTTTGGTTAAAACAAGTCATCACAGATTCATGGGCTACACAGGATAGGTGATCACTTATTGATTGGAAGAATGGGGAAGTTTTATCCCTGACAGGACACTTATCCCCATTTAAAATGCAGCGACAGGTGGGACGTCTGACCACAGCCTCATTCTTTCTTTTGGAGGCTTCCAAAAAAGAGCAGCGCTCACAGCCCCTGAGGGAATGAATGGATCAGTGGTCAAGTCGCACATGAGCTCCAGTGTAATGGGGAGAAAAGCTCCACAGTCTGCCGATCGCTGCAGGTCCCAGTAGTCAGACCCCCACCAATCAATAAGTTATCACTTATCCTGTGGAGAGGGGATTACTTGTTCTCCCCGGAGAACCCCTGTGAGTGCATCTCTGACGCTCTGCTCCAAGTATTTCATCTCTAAGACCACAGCCCCACTATCAGTATTCAGTCAGGATTTTTTCTCAGGAGTGGGAGCCAAAACCAGGTGAGGAACAATCAGAGAAAAGGTAGAATAGAAACAAGTCACCAATTCTGTATTTATCACCCACTCCTGATTTTGGCTCTCACTACTGAGAAAAAATACTGACCAAATACTGATAGTGAAGCCGTGGCCTCATGGAAAAAAATCTTTTCCTAGTTAATCTCAGCGAGAACAAATGACCGCCATACACAACATAATCCACTATAACAACACCAATAATATCACATACAAAAGGGACAAATATCACCACACCATGACCAGACCACATATTACCACCACATAGTGACCAAATAATACAATACTGATCAGGAATACAAACCACAATACTAACAACACTGTCACTATACATATGAGCTCTGTATATAGTGTCAGTGTGCAGGTAATACAGTGATCCCCAGTGACATTATAAACAGGATCTCTGTATATAGTGTCAGTGTACATGTAATACAGTGATCACCGGTGACATTATACACAGGAGCTCTGTATGTAGTGTACAGGTAATACAGTTATCACGAGTGACATTATACACAGGAGCTCTGTATATAGTGTATAGGTAATACACTGGTCACCAGTGACATACACAGGAGCTCTGTATATACTATATAGTGTAAGTGTACAGTAATACACTGACTCACCAGTGATGTCTCTAGGTGAAGTTCTTCATCTTCGCTTTTCCTCATCTGGCACAGTCCACCATCACTTCTTCCAGCCAGGAATCATCTCTGCAGAAAATAACACACAGTTATCAATAACTGATCTCTTTTAGAGCACATTCCCACTTTTCCCCAGGCTTCTACACTACACCAGTTGAAGAAATAAAGCGACATAGTGGCGCCCTGCACAGTAACAGGACCCCCCTTTTGTCCCCTCTTACGGAAAACAGTTTCCTAAAAATAAAATTATATTACAGAAGTAATGTCCCTAATTGGACTCTAAAGTAATAATGTTCCCCACTCGCCATCATAAACTAATAAAGTTCCTCAATCTGGCCCCTAAACAGTAATAAAGTCCCTTGTCCAGCGTGGCCCCCCATCTATCCATCCTGACCCCCCCCCCATATATCCATTCTGGTCTCCATGTGTCCAGCCTGCCCCTCCCATATATCCATCCGGGCCTCCATGTGTCCAGCCTGCCCCCTTTTATATATCCATCCTGTCCCACTCATATATGCATCCCACCCCACCCCATATATCTATCCAGGACCCCATGTGTCCAGCTTGCCGCCCTTCACCTCCATGTGTCCATCCACGTCCCCATGTGTCCAGCTTGCTGCCCTTCACCTATATGTGTCCATCCAGGTCCCAATGTGTCCAGTTTGCCCCCCTTCACCTCCATGTGTCCATCCAGGTCCCCAACTTGGCCCCCTTCACCACCATGTGTCCCCTTATGCGTCCATCCAGCCCTCCCCCCCTTCAGCCCCGTGCCTCCATCCATATGTCTCCCCATGCGTCCAACCAGCCCCCCCTTTCTGCCCCATGCCTCCATCCATATGTCTCCCAATGGGTCCAGCCAGCCCCCCCTTCAGCCCCATGTCCCCATCCATGTCTCCATGGGTCCAGCCAGCCCCCCCTTCAGCCCCGTGCCTCCATCCATATGTCCCCCATGCGTCCAGCCAGCCCCCCCTTCAGCCCCATGTCCCCATGGGTCCAGCCAGCCCCCCCCTTCAGCCCCATGTACCCATCCATGTCCCCATGGGTCCAGCCAGCCCCCCCTTCAGCCCCATGTCCCCATCCATGTCCCCATGGGTCCAGCCAGCCAGCCCCATGTCCCCATGGGTCCAGCCAGCCCCCCCCCTTCAGCCCCATGTCCCCATGGGTCTAGCCAGCCCCCCCTTCAGCCCCATGTCCCCATCCATGTTCCCATGGGCCCAGCAAGCCCCCTCCCCTTCAGCCCCATGTCCCCATGGGTCCAGCCAGCCCCCCCTTCAGCCCCATGTCCCCATCCATGTCCTCATGGGTCCATCCAGCCCCCCCTTCAGACCCATGTCCCCATGGGTCCAACCAGCCCCCCCTTCAGCCCCATGTCCCCATCCATGTCCCGATGTGACCAGCCTGCGAACCCTCCATATATGGATGATGACCAATGCTGGGAACACTCACCCAGAAAAACGTGGATATTGCACTTGACTTGAAGTTGAAGCAGGGAGAGCTGTAGCCAGACCTGCAGCCTTGTTTCCAGGGTTATGGTGAGAGAGCAGAGTGCTGGTCACCGCATACTCAGCCCAGGAGCCGGCTTAAAAGGCAAGAGAGCAGGAGAGAAGAGGGCGGTGCGCGGTGCTGGTGCGGTGTTCCATACCCGGACGGGAGCCGGTGTTACAAGGCCAATTCCAAGGGAGCAGGAGCCGGGACTGGAGAGCAGAGCGCGGCGTCGGCGTATCAAAAGCCGGCAGGGGAGCAGGGAGAGGAGAGCGCGACGTCAGCGTGTCACCTGACAACACACCACTGCCAGCCACCAGCGGCAAAGCAGAGCGCGGTGCGTGTCACCGCCCACCAAGAACACGTCCTCAGTCATGTGACTATGCGCGTCACCCGCTGTCACCACTGAATAGAATGAGCGCCGCACGCGACGCTACAATTCCTTCGGCTGCGCTTTTAAAGGGCCCTCACTTTTTAAGAGCCCCCGCTACCAATTCTCTCACTATCTCATCGGGGCCCACCGGGAATTTTTCCAGCTATCACACCAGGCCAGTCCTACCCTGCGCGCTGGCATCGGGGCCCCCTCCTCAAATACTTACCTCTCCCGTTCCCAGCAACTCCTGTGTCTTCAGCGTCTTCGGAGTCTGTCGTCACTACCGTGCGCCCTCTGTCTTATCTAGCAATCCATAAGTATAATGCAAACTATGGGGCCATTACAGCATGGAGCAATCTATGGGGCCATTATACAGTATGGAGCAATCTATGGGGCCATTACAGCATGGTGCAATCTATAGGGCCATTCTACAGCATGGAGCAATCTATAGGGCCATTCTACAGCATGGAGCAATCTATGGGGCCATTCTACAGCATGGAGCAATCTATGGGGCCATTCTACAGCATGGAGCAATCTATGGGGCCATTCTACAGCATGGAGCAATCTATGGGGCCATTCTACAGCATGGAGCAATCTATGGGGCCATTCTACAGCATGGAGCAATCTATGGGGCCATTCTACAGCATGGAGCAATCTATGGGGCCATTCTACAGCATGGAGCAATCTATGGGGCCATTCTACAGCATGGAGCAATCTATGGGGCCATTCTACAGCATGGAGCAATCTATGGGGCCATTCTACAGCATGGAGCAATCTATGGGGCCATTCTACAGCATGGAGCAATCTATGGGGCCATTCTACAGCATGGAGCAATCTATGGGGCCATTCTACAGCATGGAGCAATCTATGGGGCCATTCTACAGCATGGAGCAATCTATGGGGCCATTCTACAGCATGGAGCAATCTATGGGGCCATTCTACAGCATGGAGCAATCTATGGGGCCATTGCAGCATGGAGCAATCTATGGGGCCATTACAGCATGGAGCAATCTATGGGGCCATTACAGCATGGAGCAATCTATGGGGCCATTACAGCATGGAGCAATCTATGGGGCCATTACAGCATGGAGCAATCTATGGGGCCATTACAGCATGGAGCAATCTATGGGGCCATTACAGCATGGAGCAATCTATGGGGCCATTACAGCATGGAGCAATCTATGGGGCCATTACAGCAGGGAGCAATCTATGGGGCCATTCTACTTATGGAGCAATCTATGGGGCCATTACAGCATGGAGCAATCTATGGGGCCATTATACAGCATGGAGCAATCTATGGGGCCATTACAGCATGGAGCAATCTATGGGGCCATTACAGCATGGAGCAATCTATGGGGCCATTACAGCAGGGAGCAATCTATGGGGCCATTACAGCAGGGAGCAATCTATGGGGCCATTCTACTTATGGAGCAATCTATGGGGCCATTACAGCATGGAGCAATCTATGGGGCCATTATACAGCATGGAGCAATCTATGGGGCCATTATAAAGCATGGAGCAATCTATGGGGCCATTATACAGCACGGAGCAATCTATGGGGCCATTATACAGCACGGAGCAATCTATGGGGCCATTACAGCATGGAGCAATCTATGGGGCCATTACAGCATGGAGCAATCTATGGGGCCATTACAGCATGGAGCAATCTATGGGGCCATTACAGCATGGAGCAATCTATGGGGCCATTACAGCATGGTGCAATCTATGGGGCCCTTACAGCATGGTGCAATCTATGGGGCCATTCTACTTATGGAGCAATCTATGGGGCCATTACAGCATGGAGCAATCTATGGGGCCATTATACAGCATGGAGCAATCTATGGGGCCATTATACAGCATGGAGCAATCTATAGGGTCATTACAGCATGGAGCAATCTATAGGGCCATTATACTTATGAAGCAATCTATAGGGCCATTATACTTATGGAGCAATCTATAGGGTCATTATACTTATGGAGCAATCTATAGGGCCATTACAGCATGGAGCAATCTATGGAGCAATCTATAGGGCCATTATACAGCATGGAGCAATAAATGGAGCCATTATACAGTATGGAGCAATCTATGGGGCCATTAAGGAGCATGGAGCAGTCTATAAGGCCATTACGCAGCATGGAGCAGTCTATAGGGCCATTACGCAGCATGGAGCAATCTATAGGGCCATTACAGCATGGAGCAATCTATGGGGCCATTACAGCATGGAGCAATCTATGGGGCCACTACAGCATGGAGCAATCTATGGGGCCATTCTACTTATGTAGCAATCTATGGGGCCATTAAAGCATGGAACAATCTATGGGGCCATTATACAGCATGGAACAATCTATGGGGCCATTATACAGCATGGAGCAATCTATAGGGCCATTATACTTATGGAGCAATTTATAGGGCCATTATACTTATGGAGCAATCTATAGGGCCATTATACTTATGGAGCAATCTATGGGGCCATTATACAGCATGGAGCAATCTATGGAGCCATTATGCAGCATGGAGCAATCTATAGGGCCATTATACAGCATGGAGCAATCTATGGAGCCATTATACAGTATGGAGCAATCTATGGGGCCATTATACAGCATGGAGCAATCTATGGGGCCATTAAGCAGCATGGAGCAGTCTATAGGGCCATTACGCAGCATGGAGCAGTCTATAGGGCCATTACGCAGCATGGAGCAATCTATAGGGCCATTACAGCATGGAGCAATCTATGGGGCCATTACAGCATGGAGCAATCTATGGGGCCATTACAGCATGGAGCAATCTATGGGGCCATTCTACTTATGTAGCAATCTATGGGGCCATTACAGCATGGAACAATCTATGGGGCCATTATACAGCATGGAACAATCTATGGGGCCATTATACAGCATGGAGCAATCTATAGGGCCATTATACTTATGGAGCAATTTATAGGGCCATTATACTTATGGAGCAATCTATAGGGCCATTATACTTATGGAGCAATCTATGGGGCCATTATTCAGTATGGAGCAATCTATGGGGCCATTATACAGTATGGAGCAATCTATGGGGCCATTATACAGTATGGAGCAATCTATGGGGCCATTATACAGTATGGAGCAATCTATGGGGCCATTATAGCATGGAGCAATCTATGGAGCCATTATGCAGCATGGAGCAATCTATAGGGCCATTATACAGCATGGAGCAATCTATGGAGCCATTATGCTGTATGGAGCAATCTATGGGGCCATTAAGCAGCATGGAGCAATCCATAGGGCCAAGCATGGAGCAATCTATGGGGCCATTACAGCATGGAGCAATCTATGGGGCCATTACAGCATGGAGCAATCTATGGGGCCATTACAGCATGGAGCAATCTATGGGGCCATTAGACTTATGGAGCACTCTGTGGGGCCATTATACAGCATGGAGCAATCTATGGGGCCATTATACAGCATGGAGCAATCTATGGGGCCATTATGCAGCATGGAGCAATCTATGGGGCCATTATGCAGCATGGAGCAATCTATGGGGCCATTATGCAGCATGGAGCAATCTATGGGGCCATTATACTTATGGAGCAATCTATAGGGCCATTACAGCATGGAGCAATCTATGGGGCCATTATACTTATGGAGCAATCTATAGGGCCATTACAGCATGGAGCAATCTATGGGGCCATTATACACCATGGAGCAATCTATGGGGCCATTATACTTATGGAGCAATCTATAGGGCCATTATACTTATGGAGCAATCTATAGGGCCATTATACTTATGGAGCAATCTATGGGGCCATTATACTTATGGAGCAATCCTTGGAACCATTATGCAGTATGGAGCAATCTATGGGGCCATTATGCAGCATGGAGCAATCTTTAGGGCCATTACAGCAAGGAGCAATCTATGGGGCCATTATACTTATGGAGCAATCTATGGGGCGATTATACAGCATGGAACAATCGATGGGGCCATTATACAGCATGGAGCAATCTATGGGGCCATTATACTTATGGAGCAATCTATAGGGCCATTACAGCATGGAGAAATCTATGGGGCCATTATACTTATGGAGCAATCTATAGGGCCATTAGATCATGGAGCAATCTATGAGGCCATTATACTTATGGAGCAATCTATAGGGCCATTACAGCATGGAGCAATCTATGGGGCCATTATACAGCATGGAGCAATCTATGGGGCCATTATACAACATGGAGCAATCTATGGGGCCATTACAGAATGGAGCAATCTATGGGGCCATTACAGCATGGAGCAATCTATGGGGCCATTACAGCATGGAGCAATCTATAGGGCCATTACAGCATGGAGCAATCTATAGGGCCATTACAGCATGGAGCAATCTATAGGGCCATTACAGCATGGAGCAATCTATAGGGCCATTACAGCATGGAGCAATCTATGGGGCCATTATACTTATGGAGCAATGTATAGGGCCATTATACTTATGGAGCAATCTATGGGGCCATTATACAGTAGGGAGCAATCTATGGGACCATTATACAGCATGGGGCAATCAATGGGGCCATTATACAGCATGGAGCAATCTATGGGACCTTTATACTTATGGAGCAATCTATAGGGCCATTACAGCATGGAGCAATCTATGGGGCCATTATACAGCATGGAGCAATCTATGGGTCCATTATACAGCATGGAGCAATCTATGGGGCCATTATCCTTATGGAGCAATCTATAGGGCCATTACAGCATGCAGCAATCTATGGGGCCATTATACAGCATGGAGCAATCTATGGGGCCATTATACAGCATGGAGCAATCTATGGGGCCATTACAGCATGGAGCAATCTATGGGGCCATTATACTTATGGAGCAATCTATAGGACCATTACAGCATGGAGCCAATCTATGGGGCCATTATACTTATGGAACAATCTATAGGGACATTATACAGTATGGAGCAATCTATGGGACCATTATGGAGCATGGACCAATCTATAGGGCCATTATACTTATGGAGCAATCTATGGGGCCATTATACAGCATGGAGCAATCTATGGGGCCATTATACAGCATGGAGCAATCTATGGGGCCATTATACAGCATGGAGCAATCTATAGGGCCATTATACTTATGGAGCAATCTATGGGGCCATTATACAGCATGGAGCAATCTATGGGGCCATTATACTTATGGAGCAATCTATGGGGCCATTACAGCATAGAGCAATCTATGGGGCCATTATACAGCATGGAGCAATCTATGGGGCCATTATACTTATGGAGCAATCTATGGGGCCATTACAGCATAGAGCAATCTATGGGGCCATTATACAGCATGGAGCAATCTATGGGGCCATTATACTTATGGAGCAATCTATAGGGCCATTACAGCATGGAGCAATCTATGGGGCCATTATACAGCATGGAGCAATCTATGGGTCCATTATACAGCATGGAGCAATCTATGGGGCCATTATCCTTATGGAGCAATCTATAGGGCCATTACAGCATGCAGCAATCTATGGGGCCATTATACAGTATGGAGCAATCTATGGGGCCATTATACAGCATGGAGCAATCTATGGGGCCATTATACAGCATGGAGCAATCTATGGGGCCATTACAGCATGGATCAATCTATGGGGCCATTACAGCATGGATCAATCTATGGGGCCATTATACTTATGGAGCAATCTATAGGGCCATTATACTTATGGAGCAATCTATAGGGTCATTATACTTATGGAGCAATCTATGGGGCCATTATACAGTATGGAACAATCTATGGGGCCATTATACAGCAGGGGTCAATCTATGGGGCCATTATACAGCATGGGGCAATCTATGGGGCCATTATACAGCATGGAACAATCTATGGGGCCATTATACTTATGGAGCTATCTATAGGGCCATTACATCATGGAGCAATCTATAGGGCCATTATACTTATGGAGCAATCTATAGGGCCATTACAGCATGGAGCAATCTATGGGGCCATTACAGCATGGAGCAATCTATGGGGCCATTATACAGCATGGAGCAATCTATGGGGCCATTATACAGCATGGGGCAATCTATGGGGCCATTATACAGCATGGAGCAATCTATGGAGCCATTATGCAGTATGGAGCAATCTATTTGGCCATTATGCAGCATGGAGCAATCTATAGGGCCATTACAGCATGGAGCAATCTATGGGGCCATTATACTTATGGAGCAATCTATGGGGCCATTATACAGCATGGAGCAATCTATGGGGCCATTATATAGCATGGAGCAATCTATGGGGCCATTATACAGCATGGAGCAATCTATAGGGCCATTACAGCATGGAGCAATTTATGGGGCCATTATACAGCATGGAGCAATCTATGGGGCCATTATACAGCATGGAGCAATCTATAGGGCCATTACAGCATGGAGCAATTTATGGGGCCATTACCGCGTGCAGGAATCTATAGGGCCATTATACTTATGGAGCAATCTATGGGGCCATTATACAGTAGGGAGCAATCTATGGTGCCATTATACAGTAGGGAGCAATCTATGGGGCCAATATACAGCATGGAGCAATCTATGGGGGCATTATCCTTATGGAGCAATCTATAGGGCCATTACAGCATGGAGCAATCTATGGGGCCATTATACAGTAGCGAGCAATCTATGGGGCCATTATACTTATGGAGCAATCTATAGGGCCATTACAGCATGCAGCAATCTATGGGGCCATTATACAGCATGGAGCAATCTGTGGAGCCATTATACTTATGGAGCAATCTATGGGGCCATTATGGAGCAATCTATAGGGCCATTACAGCATGGAGCAATCTATGGGGCCATTATACTTATGGCGCAATCTTCATCCATCCTGGGTAGGTGTATATGCCCCTCCATCCAACCTGGGTAGGTGTAGATGCCCCCTCCATTCATCCATCCTGGTTAGGTGTAGATGCCCCTCCATCCATCCTGGGTAGTCTATTCTGGTAGGTGTATATGCCCCTCCATCCAACCTGGTTAGGTGTAGATGCCCCCTCCATCCATCCATCCTGGTTAAGTGTAGATGCCCCTCCATCCATCCATCCTGGGTAGGTGTATATGCCCCTCCATCCATCCTGGGTAGGTGTAAATGCCCCTCCATCCATCCATGCTGGGTAGGTTTATATGCCCCTGACTAGCCCAGGGGAATGGGTATGACTCGGTACCCGGGCCTTTAGGGATGTCGCGGTGGTCGGCTCCCGGGCCCGTACCCTGGGGTCGCTCCTTTAAAAGGGTTGGTGATTTGTGAAGTTTATAAAAGAGTTTGTGTCGCCACCTGTGGTTTCTGGTGAGGATCACCAGCGCTGCGCAGTCCACTGAGGCCGGTGATAAGGCAGCTCGATGGTATAGCTTCCCACAGGTGGAGCTAGGCCTCAGGGCAGCGTATGGACGGGGAAAGCAGGACGGAGAGACCCAGCCGGGTCAGAGCAAGAACAGGGACAGACACGATTGTCACTTCAGTACCTTTTACTGATGGAAATTCAGGCACGTCCCAGAGCACTGTAGGGTGAAGGGTGCACGTCAGGATCCTCCCCAATGAGCGGGTTTTGGGCCTCCTGTTTCTTGCCTCTGCGTAGTAAGTTTCTGACCTTCCTGGAGCAAGGCCTAACTTTGTCTCTGTCCTGCGCTGGCTGACCTTGTGGTAGGGCCTTTTCTTGGATTACACGCTCCCGACTTAAGGGGCCTATGTGTCTCCTGGCTCTATTACGTATCAGCACTTTTGCGATACTGGGACTTGTAGTTCTCCAGGGATTCTGGTTATATCTTACTGGGTGGTGGAGATCCCGGTAAGCTTCGGACCCGATGTCCGGTAACTGCTTCTTCGGGGTGAGCTAGTTAAGCTCCTCTGCACCCTATGTATTAACTCTCCACTCGCCTTCGGCCTACTCGGGCCCTCACTAGGCTATACACACTAACGGCAGCTTGCCGCGCTTCACCGATCTTATGGCGCCGGCACACCTAAAGCTCACCTCTCTGAGCTACAACTGAGTCTAGAACGTGCTCCACTGCAGAATGACCTCTCTCAGGCTTTTGCACTGCAGGAACTCTCTCAACAGGTTTGCTTTCTGTCGACTCCAGTCTAGACTAACTGCTGCCTGGCTCCACCTTCCCTTATATATCTATCCCTAACGGGCTCCCTCTGATGGTCTGAGGTGGAAGGTGGAGATGTGTGAATGGTTATGGGGGCCTCTTGTGGAGGAATCCATCAATACACCCTGCTAGGATCTGTGATACCAAGCGCAGCTAGGCGTCACACACCCCCATCCATCCTGGTTAGATGTATATGCCCCTCCATCCATCCATTCTGGGTAAATGCATATGCCCCTTCATCCATCCATCCTGGTTAGGTGTAAATGCCCCTCGATCCATCCCGGTCAGTATATGCCCCCCTCCATCCATCCATCCTGGTGGATATATCCTCCCCTTCATACTGGTGGGTATATGCCCCCCTCCATCCATCCTGGTGGGTATATGCCCCCCCTCCATCCATCCTGGTGGGTATATGCCCCCCCCTCCATCCATCCTGGTGGGTATATGCCCCCCCCTCCATCCATCCTGGTGGGTATATGCCCCCCCCTCCATCCATCCTGGTGGGTATATGCCCCCCCCCTCCATCCATCCTGGTGAGTATATGCCCCCCCCTCCATCCATCCTGGTGGGTATATGCCCCCCCTCCATCCATCCTGGTGGGTATATGCCTCCTCCTCCATCCTGGTGGGTATATGCCCCCATATATTCAATGCGAAGGGAAAAAAACCAAAACAAACGCTTCTACTCACCTTCCACGTTACCACGCAGCGCTGTGTCTGTGTTGCCTGAAGATGTCGGCGGTGATAACAGCTGAGAGGCTGAGATCACCGCACGGCGCCGCTGCAGATACTCACTCGGGACGTCCACTCCTAGGCATTTCCTCCCCGGCAGTTCCTGTCATGGCATGCTCTGCAGGGGCGGACACAGACTGTAGTGGGCCCCTGTGCAAGAAATTTTTTTGGGCCCCCCCCTGCGCTTCATAAGGCAACAAAGTTATGTAAACATAACCCCCCCATGTGCAGCTCTCATCCCCCCCATGTGCAGCTCACCCCCCCGATGTATCTCTCATCCCCCCCGTGCATCTCTCATCCCCCCCGTGCATCTCTCACCCCCCCATGTGCATCTCTCACCCCCCCATGTGCATCTCTCACCCCCCCATGTGCATCTCTCACCCCCCCATGTGCATCTCTCATCCCCCCCGTGTGCATCTCTCATCCCCCCCATGTGCATCTCTCATCCCCCCCGTGTGCATCTCTCATCCCCCCCGTGTGCATCTCTCATCCCCCCCATGTGCATCTCTCATCCCCCCATGTGCATCTCTCATCCCCCCCCATGTGCATCTCTCATCCCCCCCATGTGCATCTCTCATCCCCCCCATGTGCATCTCTCATCCCCCCCGTGTGCATCTCTCATCCCCCCCGTGTGCATCTCTCATCCCCCCCATGTGCATCTCTCATCCCCCCATGTGCATCTCTCATCCCCCCCCCCCATGTGCATCTCTCATCTCCCCCCCATGTGCATCTCTCATCCCCCCATGTGCATCTCTCACCCCCCCATGTGCATCTCTCACCCCCCCATGTGCATCTCTCACCCCCCCATGTGCATCTCTCATCCCCCCCATGTGCATCTCTCATCCCCCCCATGTGCATCTCTCATCCCCCCATGTGCATCTCTCATCCCCCCCCATGTGCATCTCTCATCCCCCCCATGTGCATCTCTCATCACCCCCCATGTGCATCTCTCATCCCCCCCATGTGCATCTCTCATCCCCCCCCCATGTGCATCTCTCACCACCCCCCCATGTGCACATCTCTCATCCCCCTCCCCCACATGTGCCCCTCTCTCATCCTCATCCCCCTCCCCCACATGTGCCCCTCTCTCATCCCCCTCCCCCACATGTGCCCCTCTCTCATCCCCCCCATGTGCATCTCTCATCCCCCCCACATGTGCACATCTCTCATCCCCCTCCCCCACATGTGCACATCTCTCATCCCCCTCCCCCACATGCATCTCTTATCCCCCTCCCCATGTGCATCTCTTATCTCTCCCCCATGTGCATCTCTTATCCCCCTCCCCCATGTGCATCTCTTATCCCCCTCCCCCATGTGCATCTCTTATCCCCCTCCCCCATGTGCATCTCTTATCCCCCTCCCCCATGTGCATCTCTTATCCCCCTCCCCCATGTGCATCTCTTATCCCCCTCCCCCATGTGCATCTCTTATCCCCCTCCCCCATGTGCATCTCTTATCCCCCTCCCCCATGTGCATCTCTTATCTCCCCCCCATGTGCATCTCTTATCCCCCCCCACGTGCATCTCTTATCCCCCCCCACATGTGCATCTCTTATCTACCCCCCCATGTGCATCTCTTATCTCCCCCCATGTGCATCTCTTATCCCCCCCCACATGTGCACCTCTCTCATCCCCCCCACCCCATGTGCATCTTTTATCATCTCCCCCCCCACGTGCACCTCTCTCATCCCCCTCCCCCCACGTGCACCTCTCTCATCCCCCTCCCCCCACATGTGCACCTCTCTCATCCCCCTCCCCCCACATGTGCACCTCTCTCACCCCCCCACCCCATGTGCATCTTTTATCATCTCCCCCCCCCCCCCATGTGCATCTCTTATGTCACACACACACACACACACACCTCCCATTCCCCCCACTCCTAGTAAATTGTATTTTGAAAAAAACAAAACTTGTTATACTTACCCCCATGCGATCCCTGCAGAATCCTGGCACTCGTCCAAATCGCTGACACCAGGTTCTCCTGACTTCCGGCCATGTGACGGCACCGTCACATGACCGGAAGTCAGGGGAATCATGAAGGCGCAGCGCTGAGATGTCCCGGACCGGCGCTTAGCATGGGGCCGGGGGCCCCATGAGGAGAGAGACTAACAAGAGGGGGCCCCCAACTGGGCTCCAAGGGGGCCCCTACCGGCTGGGCCCCACACTGGAGTCAGGGCAGACATGCCCTGATGGCGGCCCTGCTGGAGCCTGGAGGGGCCCCCTCTCCCTCGGGGCCCCCGTTCAATGAACGGGCTGCACGGGCGGTAGTTCCGCCCCTGATGCTCTGACTGAGCAGTGCGTGCGACGACAGGGGGAATGTACAGCTTACACTGCAGGCTCCACAAAAATGGCTGCAATCTCCTCCCACGGCTGCGACCTGAACAGCCAAGGGAGCGTGCCCAGGTCACAGCTAGAGGCAGGAGGAGCGGCCTGTAATGTTAGAGAAAGGGTCGGTGACAGACTACTGTCTCTTATGGCCAGGGCTGCCGTAAATGAGGTGTGTAAGAGCGCTTCTTACACACCCCCCAAATAAAAATGGCAGCCCCTAGTGGCCAATGTAAAAATAAATAAAAAACTAATAAAGTGGTACATTTAATTTTGTATTAAAAATAATTGATTACATAATTATTAATACAAAACATAAAATCGTGGCCCCTTCCCTGTAAGAATAGCACATGGCTCTTTTCACGTCTGGTTATTCTTCTAGCAGGTAGAATATGCTCCGTTATAGACCGTGGACAGGTTTACAGCTCTATTTATTGTGGACGATTGATCTGCAAATCAGAACTGAGACCGGTCCGATTTTCATCCGATTTGTAGATAAAGATCATCTATTGAAGTCAACGAGTCTGTCAGAAAAATGGCCAGAACCAACCATGTTGCCTGTACTGCTTGTTTTCCAGTGTCTATAGGCCGGGCAAGCGAGGCGAGGAAACCTTTAGCTTTTTACTTTACATATAAAAAAATATGCCCCACTGAGGAGAAAAACTGACACTGACCAAAATCAGATGAAAATTAGAAAAAAAACACTGATTAAAACCTGACATGTGAACGGGGCCTTAATCAGATGTCAGCAGGGTCGGACTGGGGTGTCTGGGGCCCACAGGGGACACTGACTCTAGGGGCCACCTCCAGCAATATGCAGATCTCTCTTCTCTGCTCTCCCTGTTATAGTGGAGCAGTGACCGGCGGCTCCTCACATCTACTCTGCACAGACTACAACAGGGATGGACAATTTCTGTAGTTTACATGAAAGAGCTTCTTTGGTTAAAACAAGTCATCACAGATTCATGGGCTACACAGGATAGGTGATCACTTATTGATTGGAAGAATGGGGAAGTTTTATCCCTGACAGGACACTTATCCCCATTTTAAAATGCAGCGACAGGTGGGACGTCTGACCACAGCCTCATTCTTTCTCTTGGGGGCTTCCAAAAAAGAGCAGCGCTCACAGCCCCTGAGGGAATGAATGGATCAGTGGTCGAGTCGCACATGAGCTCCAGTGTAATGGGGAGAAAAGCTCCACAGTCTGCCGATCGCTGCAGGTCCCAGTAGTCAGACCCCCACCAATCAATAAGTTATCACTTATCCTGTGGAGAGGGGATTACTTGTTCTCCCCGGAGAACCCCTGTGAGTGCATCTCTGACGCTCTGCTCCAAGTATTTCATCTCTAAGGCCACAGCCCCACTATCAGTATTCAGTCAGGATTTTTTCTCAGGAGTGGGAGCCAAAACCAGGTGAGGAACAATCAGAGAAAAGGTAGAATAGAAACAAGTCACCAATTCTGTATTTATCACCCACTCCTGATTTTGGCTCTCACTACTGAGAAAAAATACTGACCAAATACTGATAGTGAAGCCGTGGCCTCATGGAAAAAAATCTTTTCCTAGTTAATCTCAGCGAGAACAAATGACCGCCATACACAACATAATCCACTATAACAACACCAATAATATCACATACAAAAGGGACAAATATCACCACACCATGACCAGACCACATATTACCACCACATAGTGACCAAATAATACAATACTGATCAGGAATACAAACCACAATACTAACAACACTGTCACTATACATATGAGCTCTGTATATAGTGTCAGTGTGCAGGTAATACAGTGATCCCCAGTGACATTATAAACAGGATCTCTGTATATAGTGTCAGTGTACATGTAATACAGTGATCACCGGTGACATTATACACAGGAGCTCTGTATGTAGTGTACAGGTAATACAGTTATCACGAGTGACATTATACACAGGAGCTCTGTATATAGTGTATAGGTAATACACTGGTCACCAGTGACATACACAGGAGCTCTGTATATACTATATAGTGTAAGTGTACAGTAATACACTGACTCACCAGTGATGTCTCTAGGTGAAGTTCTTCATCTTCGCTTTTCCTCATCTGGCACAGTCCACCATCACTTCTTCCAGCCAGGAATCATCTGTGCAGAAAATAACACACAGTTATCAATAACTGATCTCTTTTAGAGCACATTCCCACTTTTCCCCAGGCTTCTACACTACACCAGTTGAAGAAATAAAGCGACATAGTGGCGCCCTGCACAGTAACAGGACCCCCCTTTTGTCCCCTCTTACGGAAAACAGTTTCCTAAAAATAAAATTATATTACAGAAGTAATGTCCCTAATTGGACTCTAAAGTAATAATGTTCCCCACTCGCCATCATAAACTAATAAAGTTCCTCAATCTGGCCCCTAAACAGTAATAAAGTCCCTTGTCCAGCGTGGCCCCCCATCTATCCATCCTGACCCCCCCCCCCATATATCCATTCTGGTCTCCATGTGTCCAGCCTGCCCCTCCCATATATCCATCCGGGCCTCCATGTGTCCAGCCTGCCCCCCTTCAAATATCCATCCTGTCCCACTCATATATGCATCCCACCCCACCCCATATATCTATCCAGGACCCCATGTGTCCAGCTTGCCGCCCTTCACCTCCATGTGTCCATCCAGGTCCCCATGTGTCCAGCTTGCTGCCCTTCACCTATACGTGTCCATCCAGGTCCCAATGTGTCCAGTTTGCCCCCCTTCACCTCCATGTGTCCATCCAGGTCCCCAACTTGGCCCCCTTCACCACCATGTGTCCCCTTATGCGTCCATCCAGCCCCCCCCTTCAGCCCCGTGCCTCCATCCATATGTCTCCCCATGCGTCCAACCAGCCCCCCCCTTTCAGCCCCATGCCTCCATCCATATGTCTCCCCATGGGTCCAGCCAGCCCCCCCTTCAGCCCCATGTCCCCATCCATGTCTCCATGGGTCCAGCCAGCCCCCCCCTTCAGCCCCGTGCCACCATCCATATGTCGCCCATGCGTCCAGCCAGCCCCCCCTTCAGCCCCATGTCCCCATCCATGTCCCCATGGGTCCAGCCAGCCAGCCCCATGTCCCCATGGGTCCAGCCAGCCCCCCCCTTCAGCCCCATGTCCCCATGGGTCTAGCCAGCCCCCCCTTCAGCCCCATGTCCCCATCCATGTCCCCATGGGTCCAGCCAGCCCCATGTCCCCATGGGTCCAGCCAGCCCCCCCCCCCTTCAGCCCCATGTCCCCATGGGTCTAGCCAGCCCCCCCCTTCAGCCCCATGTCCCCATCCATGTTCCCATGGGTCCAGCCAGCCCCCCCTTCAGCCCCATGTCCCCATCCATGTCCTCATGGGTCCATCCAGCCCCCCCTTCAGACCCATGTCCCCATCCATGTCTCCATGGGTCCAACCAGCCCCCCCTTCAGACCCATGTCCCCATCCATGTCTCCATGGGTCCAACCAGCCCCCCCTTCAGACCCATGTCCCCATCCATATGTCTCCCCATGGGTCTAGCCAGCCCCCCCTTCAGCCCCATGTCCCCATCCATGTCCCCATGTGACCAGCCTGCGACCCCTCCATATATGGATGATGACCAATGCTGGGAACACTCACCCAGAAAAACGTGGATATTGCACTTGACTTGAAGTTGAAGCAGGGAGAGCTGTAGCCAGACCTGCAGCCTTGTTTCCAGGGTTATGGTGAGAGCAGAGTGCTGGTCACCGCATACTCAGCCCAGGAGCCGGCTTAAAAGGCAAGAGAGCAGGAGAGAAGAGGGCGGTGCGCGGTGCTGGTGCGGTGTTCCATACCCGGACGGGAGCCGGTGTTACAAGGCCAATTCCAAGGGAGCAGGAGCCGGGACTGGAGAGCAGAGCGCGGCGTCGGCGTATCAAAAGCCGGCAGGGGAGCAGGGAGAGGAGAGCGCGACGTCAGCGTGTCACCTGACAACACACCACTGCCAGCCACCAGCGGCAAAGCAGAGCGCGGTGCGTGTCACCGCCCACCAAGAACACGTCCTCAGTCATGTGACTATGCGCGTCACCCGCTGTCACCACTGAATAGTATGAGCGCCGCACGCGACGCTACATTTCCTTCGGCTGCGCTTTTAAAGGGCCCGCACTTTTTAAGAGCCCCCGCTACCAATTCTCTCACTCTCTCATCGGGGCCCACCGGGAATTTTTCCAGCTATCACACCAGGCCAGTCCTACCCTGCGCGCTGGCATCGGGGCCCCCTCCTCAAATACTTACCTCTCCCGTTCCCAGCAACTCCTGTGTCTTCAGCGTCTTCGGAGTCTGTCGTCACTACCGTGCGCCCTCTGTCTTATCTAGCAATCCATAAGTATAATGCAAACTATGGGGCCATTATACAGCATGGAGCAATCTATGGGGCCATTATACAGCATAGAGCAATCTATGGGGCCATTATACAGTAGGGAGCAATCTATGGGGCCATTCTACTTATGAAGCAATCTATGGGGCCATTATACAGCATGGAGCAATCTATGGGGCCATTATACAGCATGGAGCAATCTATAGGGCCATTATACAGCAGGGAGCAATCTATGGGGCCATTATACAGCATGGAGCAATCTATGGGGCCATTATACAGCATGGAGCAATCTATGGGGCCATTATACAGCATGGAGCAATCTATGGGGCCATTATACTTATGGAGCAATCTATAGGGCCATTACAGCATGGAGCAATATATGAGGCCATTATACACTATGGAGCAGTCTATGGGGCCATTATACAGTAGGGAGCAATCTATGGGGCCATTATACAGCATGGAGCAATTAGGAGACCATTACAGCATGGAGAAATCTATGGGGCCATTATACTTGTGGAGCAATCTATAGGGCCATTACAGCATGGAGCAATCTATGGGGCCATTATACAGCATGGAGCAATCTATGGGGCCATTATACAGCATGGAGCAATCTATAGGGCCATTACAGCATGGAGCAATCTATAGGGCCATTATACTTATGGAGCAATCTATGATGCCATTATACTGATGGAGCAATCTATGGGGCCATTATACTTATGGAGCAATCTATGGAGCCATTATGCAGTATGGAGCAATCTATGGAGCCATTATGCAGTATGGAGCAATCTATGGGGCCATTATGCAGCATGGAGCAATTTATAGGGCCATTACAGCATGGAACAATCTATGGGGCCATTATACTTATGGAGCAATCTATGGGGCCATTATACAGCATGGAGCAATCTATGGGGCCATTATACAGTAGGGAGCAATCTATGGGGCCATTCTACAGTAGGGAGCAATCTATGGGGCCATTATACAGCATGGAGCAATTATGAGACCATTACAGCATGGAGAAATCTATGGGGCCATTATACTTGTGGAGCAATCTATAGGGCCATTACAGCATGGAGCAATCTATGGGGCCATTATACAGCATGGAGCAATCTATGGGCCCATTATACTTATGGAGCAATCTATAGGGCCATTACAGCATGGAGCAATCTATGGGGCCATTATACTTATGGAGAAATCTATGGGGCCATTGCAGCATGGAGCAATCTATGGGGCCATTATACTTATGGAGCAATCTATGGGGCCATTACAGCATGGAGCAATCTATGGGGCCATTACCGCATGGAGCAATCTATGGGGCCATTACCGCATGGAGCAATCTATGGGGCCATTACCGCATGGAGCAATCTATGGGGCCATTACCGCATGGAGCAATCTATGGGGCCATTATACTTATGGAGCAATCTATGGGGCCATTATACAGCATGGAGCAATCTATGGGGCCATTACAGGATGGAGCAATCTATGGGGCCATTATACTTATGGAGCAATCTATAGGGCCATTACAGCATGGAGCAATATATGAGGCCAATATACACTATGGAGCAATCTATGGGGCCATTATACAGCATGGAGCAATCTATGTGGCCATTATACAGTAGGGAGCAATCTATGGGGCCATTATACAGCATGGAGCAATCTATGAGGCCATTACAGCATGGAGCAATCTATGGGGCCATTATACTTGTGGAGTAATCTATAGGGCCATTACAGCATGGAGCAATCTATGGGGCCATTATACAGCATGGAGCAATCTATGGGGCCATTATACAGCATGGCGCAATCTATAGGGCCATTACATCATGGAGCAATCTATGGGGCCATTATACTTATGGAGCAATCTATAGGGCCATTATACTTATGGAGCAATCTATGGGGCCATTATACTTATGGAGCAATCTATGGGGCCATTATACTTATGGAGCAATCTATAGGGCCATTATACTTATGGAGCAATCTATAGGGCCATTATACTTATGGAGCAATCTATAGGGCCATTATACAGTATGGAGCAATCTATGGAGCCATTATGCAGTATGGAGCAATCTATGGAGCCATTATACTTATGGAGCAATATATAGGGACATTACAGCATGGCGCAATTTATAGGGCCATTACAGCATTGAACAATCTATGGGGCCATTATACTTATGGAGCAATCTATGGGGCCATTATACAGCATGGAGCAATCTATGGGGCCATTATACAGCATGGAGCAATCTATGGGGCCATTATACAGCATGGAGCAATCTATGGGGCCATTATACAGTAGGGAACAATCTATGGGGCCATTATACAGTAGGGAGCAATCTATGGGGCCATTAGACTAATGGAGCAATCTATAGGGCCATTACAGCATGGAGCAATCTATGGGGCCATTATACAGCATGGAGCAATCTATAGGGCCATTACAGCATGGAGCACTGTAAAGGGCCATTACAGCATGGAGCAATCTATGGGGCCATTATACGGCATGGAGCAATCTATAGGGCCATTACGACATGGAGCAATGTATAGGGCCATTACAGCATGGAGCAATCTATGGGGCCATTATACTTATGGAGCAATCTATGGTGCTATTACAGCATGGAGCAATCTATGATGCCATTATACAGCATGGAGCAATCTATGGGCCCATTCTACTTATGGAGCAATCTATAGGGCCATTACAGCATGGAGCAATCTATGGGGCCATTATACTTATGGAGCAATCTATGGGGCCATTGCAGCATGGAGCAATCTATGGGGCCATTATACTTATGGAGCAATCTATGGGGCCATTACAGCATGGAGCAATCTATGGGGCCATTACCGCATGGAGCAATCTATGGGGCCATTACCGCATGGAGCAATCTATGGGGCCATTACCGCATGGAGCAATCTATGGGGCCATTACCGCATGGAGCAATCTATGGGGCCATTACCGCATGGAGCAATCTATAGGGCCATTATACAGTAGGGAGCAATCTATGGGACCATTATACAGCATGGGGCAATCAATGGGGCCATTATACAGCATGGAGCAATCTATGGGACCTTTATACTTATGGAGCAATCTATAGGGCCATTACAGCATGGAGCAATCTATGGGGCCATTATACAGCATCGAGTAATCTATGGGTCCATTATACAGCATGGAGCAATCTATGGGGCCATTATCCTTATGGAGCAATCTATAGGGCCATTACAGCATGGAGCAATCTATGGGGCCATTATACTTATGGAGCAATCTATGGAGCCATTACAACATGGAGCAATCTATGGGGCCATTATACAGCATGGAGCAATCTATAGGGCCATTACAGCATGGAGCAATATATGAGGCCATTATACACTATGGAGCAGTCTATGGGGCCATTATACAGTAGGGAGCAATCTATGGGGCAATCTATGGGGCCATTATACAGCATGGAGCAATCTATGAGGCCATTACAGCATGGAGCAATCTATGGGGCCATTATACTTGTGGAGCAATCTATAGGGCCATTACAGCATGGAGCAATCTATGGGGCCATTATACAGTGTTATGCACACGCCCGGGCTAAGCGGCGTGTGCGTGTGATTGGTAGTGATTCCACTGGACCGTGCCGGAGAGTGAATGCCTGGAGGGGCGTAACTAGGTATTCACCCGATCCGACCAGGGTCGCACGACGGCATACGACGCCAGTGCACCAAGGAGGAACCGAGCAGAGGGACCAGGTGCTACTCCAGGACAGACCCCGGACACGGCTGTTGACCCACACAGGGGAATACAGGAACAGACTGGTAGGCTGGCACACTGACTGGTGGGTATAGGCAGGCACGACTGGTATGCAGGCAGGCGGGTAAGCAGGCAGGGGGGTATAGGCAAGCACAGCAAGAGTGCAGACAGGGAGGCACTAGCAGGTAGGAACACAGGCGGGATAGGACCAGTACACACCGGGACTCAGGAACAATACAGGCAGAAGGGTACAGGCAGGGCAGGACAGGACTGCCGGAGCAGCGGGCAGAAGCAGGGCAGGACAGGACTGCCGGAGCAGCGGGCAGAAGCAGGGCAGGACAGGACTGCCGGAGCAGCGGGCAGAAGCAGGGCAGGACAGGACTGCCGGAGCAGCGGGCAAAAGCAGGGCAGGACAGGACTGCCGGAGCAGCGGGCAGAAGCAGGGCAGGACAGGACTGCCGGAGCAGCGGGCAGAAGCTGGGCAGGACAGGACTGCCGGAGCAGCGGGCAGAAGCAGGGCAGGACAGGACTGCCGGAGCAGCGGGCAGAAGCAGGGCAGGACAGGACTGCCGGAGCAGCGGGCAGAAACAGGGCAGGACAGGACTCTGTTCACACGGAACAGACAGGAAGGGAAAGACAGAGCCAGACACCCACAGGGTACTTGCAGTGAAGTAGCGAGTGGACCACAAACTCACAAACGGGAGTACAGAGACAACAGGCAGGAGTTAGGTACGAGTTCAGACTCTGCAGAAAAAGGAAGGGAACGGACATAGAGGAAAAACAGGTAAAGGATAGGAGAGAGTTCAGACTGGAACTGAGTGTACGGAGGAGACTGACACTGCAGCGGGATACAGGAGCGGGTCTGGGAATACTGCCCCCAGAGAGGCGGGACGAACAGGCAAGGAGCGTGTTCAGACAGGACAGACAAGATACAGGAGCGGGTCTAGGTAATCGGCCCCTAGAAGGCGGGAGGAACAGGCTAGGAGCGTGTTCAGACAGGACAGACAAGATACACAGAAAGGACTCAGTTCAGACACGGGAACTAATACCGCAAAGCAGGAGACATACAGGACTCAGTTCAGACACGGGAACTAATACCGCAAAGCAGGAGACATACAGGACACAGTTCAGACACGGGAGCTGATACCGCAAAGCAGGAGACATACAGGACTAAGTTCAGACAGGCCTGGAAATACAGCCTCCAGGAAAGGCAGACAAGGAAACAAAGACGGGACCTGGCACCTTCAGAGTGCAAGCACACACTGAAGGAAAACACTATGCTCAGGCAGGGATAGAAGGGAGCTGCTGAGCTATATACCAAGTGTCAGACAGCAATAGGCTGAGGACGCACAAGGGGCGTGACCCACAGCAGGTACAAAGAGCAGGAAGTGATCGGGCGCCGCCCTTAAGCAGCAGAGACAGACACAAACAGATAGCATGGAGGGAAGCCAGAGAGACATTCTGGACAGGAGATCAAGTGCGCTCTCTTGCACAGTGGGAGATGGACCACCATGCAAGGACGCCGCCAGGTATGTTACATACAGCATGGAGCAATGTATGGGGCCATCATACAGCATGGAGCAATCTATAGGGCCATTACATCATGGAGCAATCTATAGGGCCATTATACTTATGGAGCAATCTATAGGGCCATTATACTTATGGAGCAATCTATGGGGCCATTATACTTATGGAGCAATCTATGGGGCCATTATACTTATGGAGCAATCTATGGGGCCATTATACTTATGGAGCAATCTATGGGGCCATTATACTTATGGAGCAATCTATAGGGCCATTATACAGCATGGAGCAATCTATAGGGCCATTATACAGCATGGAGCAATCTATGGGGCCATTATACAGTAGGGAGCAATCTATGGGGCCATTATACAGTAGGGAGCAATCTATGGGGCCATTATACAGTAGGGAGCAATCTATGGGGCCACTATACAGTAGGGAGCAATCTATGGGGCCACTATACAGTAGGGAGCAATCTATGGGGCCACTATACAGTAGGGAGCAATCTATGGGGCCATTATACAGCATGGAGCAATCTATGGGGCCATTAGACTAATGGAGCAATCTATAGGGCCATTACAGCATGGAGCAATCTATGGGGCCATTATACAGCATGGAGCAATCTATAGGGCCATTACAGCATGGAGCAATGTAAAGGGCCATTACAGCATGGAGCAATCTATGGGGCCATTATACAGCATGGAGCAATCTATAGGGCCATTACAGCATGGAGCAATGTAAAGGGCCATTACAGCATGGAGCAATCTATGGGGCCATTATACGGCATGGAGCAATCTATAGGGCCATTACGACATGGAGCAATGTATAGGGCCATTACAGCATGGAGCAATCTATGGGGCCATTATACTTATGGAGCAATCTATGGTGCTATTACAGCATGGAGCAATCTATGATGCCATTATACAGCATGGAGCAATCTATGGGCCCATTATACTTATGGAGCAATCTATAGGGCCATTACAGCATGGAGCAATCTATGGGGCCATTATACTTATGGAGAAATCTATGGGGCCATTACAGCATGGAGCAATCTATGGGGCCATTATACTTATGGAGCAATCTATGGGGCCATTACCGCATGGAGCAATCTATGGGGCCATTACCGCATGGAGCAATCTATGGGGCCATTACCGCATGGAGCAATCTATGGGGCCATTATACTTATGGAGCAATCTATGGGGCCATTATACTTATGGAGCAATCTATAGGGCCATTATACTTATGGAGCAATCTATAGGGCCATTATACAGTAGGGAGCAATCTATGGGGCCATTATACAGTAGGGAGCAATCTATGGGGCCATTATACAGTAGGGAGCAATCTATGGGACCATTATACAGCATGGGGCAATCAATGGGACCATTATACAGCATGGAGCAATCTATGGGGCCATTACAGCATGGAGCAATCTATGGGGCCATTACAGCATGGAGCAATCTATGGGGCCATTACAGCATGGAGCAATCTATGGGGCCATTATACTTATGGAGCAATCTATAGGGCCATTATACTTATGGAGCAATCTATAGGGACATTATACAGTATGGAGCAATCTATGGAGCCATTATGCAGTATGGAGCAATCTATGGGGCCATTATGGAGCACGGAGCAATCTATAGGGCCATTATACTTATGGAGCAATCTATGGGGCCATTACAGCATGGAGCAATCTATGGGGCCATTATACAGCATGGAGCAATCTATGGGGCCATTATACAGCATGGAGCAATCTATGGGGCCATTATACAGCATGGAGCAATCTATGGGGCCATTATACTTATGGAGAAATCTATGGGGCCATTGCAGCATGGAGCAATCTATGGGGCCATTATACTTATGGAGCAATCTATAGGGCCATTATACTTATGGAGCAATCTATGGGGCCATTACAGCATGGATCAATCTATGGGGCCATTATACTTATGGAGCAATCTATAGGGCCATTATACTTATGGAGCAATCTATAGGGCCATTATACTTATGGAGCAATCTATAGGGCCATTATACTTATGGAGCAATCTATAGAGCCATTATACAGCATGGAGCAATCTATGGAGCCATTATGCAGCATGGAGCAATCTATGGGGCCATTATGCAGCATGGAGCAATTCATAGGGCCATTACAGCATGGAGCAATCTATGGGGCCATTATACAGCATGGAGCAATCTATAGAGCCATTATACAGCATGGAGCAATCTATGGAGCCATTATGCAGCATGGAGCAATCTATTTGGCCATTATGCAGTATGGAGCAATCTATAGGGCCATTACAGCATGGAGCAATCTATGGGGCCATTATACTTATGGAGCAATCTATGGGGCCATTATACAGCATAGAGCAATCTATGGGGCCATTATACAGCATGGAGCAATCTATGGGGCCATTATACAGCATGGAGCAATCTATAGGGCCATTATACAGCATGGAGCAATCTATAGGGCCATTACAGCATAGAGCAATTTATGGGGCCATTACCGCGTGGAGCAATCTATAGGGCCATTATACTTATGGAGCAATCTATAGGGCCATTATACTTATGGAGCAATCTATGGGGCCATTACAGCATGGCGCAATCTATGGGGCCATTATACAGCATGGAGCAATCTATGGGGTCATTATACAGTAGGGAGCAATCTATGGGGCCATTATACAGTAGGGAGCAATCTATGGGGCCATTATACAGCATGGATCAATCTATGGGGCCATTATCCTTATAGAGCAATCTATAGGGCCATTACAGCATGGAGCAATCTATGGGGCCATTACAGCATGGAGCAATCTATGGGGCCATTATACAACAGGGAGCAATCTATGGGGCCATTATACTTATGGAGCAATCTATGGGGCCATTATACAGTAGGGAGCAATCTATGGGGCCATTATACTTATGGAGCAATCTATAGGGCCATTACAGCATGCAGCAATCTATGGGGCCATTATGGAGCATGGAGCAATCTATAGGGCCATTATACTTATGGAGCCATCTATGGGGCCATTATACAGCAATCTATGGGGCCATTATACAGCATGGAACAATCTATGGGGCCATTATACAGCAGGGAGCAATCTAGGGGGCCATTATACAGCATGGGGCAATCTATGGGGCCATTATTCAGCATGAAGCAATCTATGGGGCCATTATACTTATGGAGCAATCTATAGGGCCATTACAGCATGGAGCAATCTATGGGGCCATTACAGCATGGAGCAATCTATGGGGCCATTACAGCATGGAGCAATCTATGGGGCCATTACAGCATGGAGCAATCTATGGGGCCATTACAGCATGGAGCAATCTATGGGGCCATTATACTTATGGAGCAATCTATAGGGCCATTACACTTATGGAGCAATCTATGGGGCCATTATGCAGCATGGAGCAATCTATAGGGCCATTACAGCATGGAGCAATCTATGGGGCCATTATACTTATGGAGCAATCTATGGGACCATTACAGCGTGGAGCAATCTATGGGGCCATTATACAGCGTGGAGCAATCTATGGGGCCATTATACAGCATGGAGCAATCTATGGGGCCATTATACAGCATGGAGCAATCTATGGGGCCATTATAGAGCATGGAGCAATCTATGGGGCAATTATACTTATGAAGCAATCTATAGGGCCATTACAGCATGCAGCAATCTATGGGGCCATTATACAGCATGGAGCAATCTGTGGAGCCATTATGGAGCAATCTATAGGGCCATTACAGCATGGAGCAATCTATGGGGCCATTATACTTATGGAGCCATCTATGGGGCCATTATACAGCAATCTATGGGGCCATTATACAGCATGGAACAATCTATGGGGCCATTATACAGCAGGGAGCAATCTATGGGGCCATTATACAGCAGGGAGCAATCTATGGGGCCATTATTCAGCATGGGGCAATCTATGGGGCCATCTATGGGGCCATTACAGCATGGAGCAATCTATGCGGCCATTATACTTATGGAGCAATCTATGCGGCCATTATACTTATGGAGCAATCTATAGGGCCATTATACTTATGGAGCAATCTATAGGGCCATTATACTTATGGAGAAATCTATAGGGCCATTATACTTATGGAGAAATCTATGGGGCCATTATACTTATGGAGAAATCTATGCGGCCATTATACTTATGGAGCAATCTAAAGGGCCATTATACTTATGGAGCAATCTAAAGGGCCATTATACTTATGGAGCAATCTATTGGGCCATTATACTTATGGAGCCATCTATGGGGCCATTATACAGCAATCTATGGGGCCATTATACAGCATGGAACAATCTATGGGGCCATTATACAGCAGGGAGCAATCTAGGGGGCCATTATTCAGCATGGAGCAATCTAGGGGGCCATTATTCAGCATGGAGCAATCTAGGGGGCCATTATTCAGCATGCAGCAATCTAGGGGGCCATTATACTTATGGAGCAATCTATAGGGACATTACAGCATGGAGCAATCTATGGGGCCATTACAGCATGGAGCAATCTATGAGGCCATTACAGCATGGAGCAATCTATGAGGCCATTACAGCATGGAGCAATCTATGCGGCCATTATACTTATGGAGCAATCTATAGGGCCATTATACTTATGGAGCAATCTATAGGGCCATTATACTTATGGAGCAATCTATAGGGCCATTATACTTATGGAGAAATCTATGGGGCCATTATACAGTATGGAGCGATCTATGGGGCCATTATGCAGCATGGAGCAATCTATAGGGCCATTACAGCATGGAGCAATCTATAGGGCCATTACAGCATGGAGCAATCTATAGGGCCATTATACTTATGGAGCAATCTATGGGACCATTACAGCGTGGAGCAATCTATGGGGCCATTATACAGCATGGAGCAATCTATGGGGCCATTATACAGCATGGGGCAATCTATGGGGCCATTATACAGCATGGGGCAATCTATGGGGCCATTACACTTATGGAGCAATCTAAAGGGCCATTACAGCATGAAGCAATCTATGGGGCCATTATACAGCATGGAGCAATCTATGGGGCCATTATACTTATGGAGCAATCTATAGGGCCATTATACTTATGGAGCAATCTATAGGGCCATTACAGCATGGAGCAATCTATGCGACCATTATACTTATGGAGCAATCTATAGGGCCATTATACTTATGGAGCAATCTATAGGGCCATTATACTTATGGAGCAATCTATAGGGCCATTATAATTATGGAGCAATCTATAGGGCCATTATACAGTATGGAGCAATCTATGGAGCCATTATGCAGTATGGAGCAATCTATGGGGCCATTATGCAGCATGGAGGAATCTATAGGGCCATTACAGCATGGAGCAATCTATGGGGCCATTATACTTATGGAACAATCTATGGGACCATTACAGCGTGGAGCAATCCATGGGGCCATTATACAGCATGCAGCAATCTATGGGGCCATTATACAGCATGGAGCAATCTGTGGAGCCATTATACTTATGGAGCAATCTATAGGGCCATTACAGCATGCAGCAATCTATGGGGCCATTATACAGCAGGGAGCAATCTATGGGGCCATTATACAGCAGGGAGCAATCTATGGGGCCATTATACAGCATGGGGCAAACTATGGGGCCATTATAAAGCATGGAGCAATCTATGCAGCCATTATACTTATGGAGCAATCTATGGGGCCATTATACTTATGGAGCAATCTATAGGGCCATTAGACTCATGGAGCAATCTATAGGGCCATTATACTTATGGAGCAATCTATAGGGCCATTATACTTATGGGGAAATCTATGGGGCCATTACAGCATGGAGCAATGTATAGGGCCATTACAGCATGGAGCAATCTATGGGGCCATTATACTTATGGAGCAATCTATGGGACCATTACAGCATGGAGCAATCTATGGGGCCATTATACAGCATGGAGCAATCTATGGGGCCATTATACAGCATGGAGCAATCTAGGAGGCCATTATACTTATGGAGCAATCTATAGGGCCATTATACTTATGGAGCAATCTATAGGGCCATTATACTTATGGAGCAATCTATAGGGCCATTACAGCATGGAGCAATCTATAGGGCCATTACAGCATGGAGCAATCTATAGGGCCATTAGACTCATGGAGCAATCTATAGGGCCATTACAGCATGGCGCAATCTATGGGGCCATTATACAGCATGGAGCAATCTATGGGGCCATTATACAGCATGGGGTAATCTATGGGGCCATTATACAGCATGGAGCAATCTATGGGGCCATTATCCCTATGGAGCAATCTATTGGGCCATTACAGTATGGAGCAATCTATGGGGCCATTATACTTATGGAGCAATCTATAGGGCCATTACAGCATGGAGCAATCTATGGGGCCATTATACTTATGGAGCAATCTATAGGGCCATTACAGCATGCAGCAATCTATGGGGCCATTATACAGCAGGGAGCAATCTATGGGGCCATTATACAGCATGGGACAATCTATGGGGCCATTATAAAGCATGGAGCAATCTATAGGGCCATTACAGCATGGAGTAATCTATGCAGCCATTATACTTATGGAGAAATCTATAGGGCCATTATACTTATGGAGAAATCTATGGGGCCATTATACAGTATGGAGCAATCTATGGAGCCATTATGCAGTATGGAGCAATCTATGGGGCCATTATGCAGCATGGAGCAATCTCTAGGGCCATTACAGCATGGTGCAATCTATGGGGCCATTATACAGCATGGAGCAATCTATGGGGCCATTATACAGCATGGAGCAATCTATGGGGCCATTATACAGCATGGGGCAATCTATGGGGCCATTATACAGCATGGAGCCCTCTATGGGGCCATTATACAGCATGGAGCAATCTATAGGGCCATTACAGCATGGAGCAATCTATGGGGCCATTATACAGCATGGAGCTATCTATAGGGCCATTACAGCATGGAGCAATGTATAGGGCCATTACAGCATGGAGCAATCTATGGGGCCATTATACAGCATGGAGCCATCTATGGGGCCATTATACAGCATGGAGCAATCTATAGGGCCATTACAGCATGGAGCAATCTATGGGGCCATTATACAGCATGGAGCTATCTATAGGGCCATTACAGCATGGAGCAATCTATGGGACCATTACAGCATGGAGCAATGTGTGGGGCCATTATACAGCATGGAGCAATCTATGGGGCCATTATACAGCATGGAGCAATCTATGGGCCCATTATATTTATGGAGCAATCTATAGCGCCATTACAGCATGGAGCAATCTATGGGGCCATTATACTTATGGAGCAATCTATGGGGCCATTACAGCATGGCGCAATCTATGGGGCCATTACCGCGTGGAGCAATCTATGGGGCTATTATACTTATGGAGCAATCTATGGGGCCATTACAGCATGGAGCAATCTATGGGGCCATTATACTTATGGAGCAATCTATAGGGCCATTACAGCATGGAGCAATCTATGGGGCCATTGTACAGCATGGAGCAATCTATGGGGCCATTATGATTATGGAGCAATCTATGGGGCCATTACAGCATGACGCAATCTATGGGGCCATTGTACAGCATGGAGCAATCTATGGGGCCATTATACTTATGGAGCAATTTATGGGGCCATTACAGCATGGCACAATCTATGGGGCCATTATACAGCATTGAGCAATCTATAGGGCCATTATACAGTAGGGACCAATCTATAGGGCCATTATACAGCATGGGTTAATCTATGGGGCCATTATACAGCATGGAGCAATCTATGGGGCCATTATCCTTATGGAGCAATCTATAGGGCCATTACAGCATGGAGCAATCTATGGGGCCATTATACTTATGGAGCAATCTATAGGGCCATTACAGCATGGAGCAATCTATGGGGCCATTATACAGTAGGGAGCAATCTATGGGGCCATTATACAGCATGGAGCAATCTATGGGGCCATTATACAGCATGGAGCAATCTATGGGGCCATTATACTTATGGAGCAATCTATAGGGCCATTATACTTATGGAGCAATCTATAGGGCCATTATACAGTATGGAGCAATCTATGGGGCCATTATACTTATGGAGCAATCTATAGGGCCATTATACTTATGGAGCAATCTATAGGGCCATTATACAGTATGGAGCAATCTATAGGGCCATTATACAGCATGGAGCAATCTATGGGGCCATTATACAGCATGGAGCAATCTATGGGGCCATTATCCCTATGGAGCAATCTATTGGGCCATTACAGTAGGGAGCAATCTATGGGGCCATTATACAGCATGGAGCAATCTATGGGGCTATTATACAGCATGGAGCAATCTATGGGGCCATTATACTTATGGAGCAATCTATAGGGCCATTATACAGTATGGAGCAATCTATGGGGCCATTATACAGCATGGGGCAATCTATGGGGCCATTATACAGCATGGAGCAATCTATGGGGCCATTATCCCTATGGAGCAATCTATTGGGCCATTACAGTATGGAGCAATCTATGGGGCCATTATACTTATGGAGCAATCTATAGGGCCATTACAGCATGGAGCAATCTATGGGGCCATTATACAGTAGGGAGCAATCTATGGGGCCATTATACAGCATGGAGCAATCTATGGGGCCATTATACAGCATGGAGCAATCTATGGGGCCATTATACTTATGGAGCAATCTATAGGGCCATTATACTTATGGAGCAATCTATAGGGCCATTATACAGTATGGAGCAATCTATGGGGCCATTATACAGCATGGGGCAATCTATGGGGCCATTATACAGCATGGAGCAATCTATGGGGCCATTATCCCTATGGAGCAATCTATAGGGCCATTACAGCATGGAGCAATCTATGGGGCCATTATACTTATGGAGCAATCTATAGGGCCATTACAGCATGGAGCAATCTATGGGGCCATTATACTTATGGAGCAATCTATAGGGCCATTACAGCATGCAGCAATCTATGGGGCCATTATACAGCAGGGAGCAATCTATGGGGCCATTATACAGCATGGGGCAATCTATGGGGCCATTATAAAGCATGGAGCAATCTATAGGGCCATTACAGCATGGAGTAATCTATGCAGCCATTATACTTATGGAGAAATCTATAGGGCCATTATACTTATGGAGAAATCTATGGGGCCATTATACAGTATGGAGCAATCTATGGAGCCATTATGCAGTATGGAGCAATCTATGGGGCCATTATGCAGCATGGAGCAATCTCTAGGGCCATTACAGCATGGTGCAATCTATGGGGCCATTATACAGCATGGAGCAATCTATGGGGCCATTATACAGCATGGAGCAATCTATGGGGCCATTATACAGCATGGAGCAATCTATGGGGCCATTATACAGCATGGAGCAATCTATGGGGCCATTATACAGCATGGAGCAATCTATGGGGCCATTATACAGCATGGAGCAATCTATGGGGCCATTATACAGCATGGAGCAATCTATGGGGCCATTATACAGCATGGAGCAATCTATAGGGCCATTACAGCATGGAGCAATCTATGGGGCCATTATACAGCATGGAGCCATCTATAGGGCCATTACAGCATGGAGCAATGTATAGGGCCATTACAGCATGGAGCAATCTATGGGGCCATTATACAGCATGGAGCCATCTATGGGGCCATTATACAGCATGGAGCCATCTATAGGGCCATTACAACATGGAGCTATCTATAGGGCAATTACAACATGGAGCTATCTATAGGGCCATTACAGCATGGAGCTATCTATAGGGCCATTACAGCATGGAGCAATCTATGGGGTCATTATACTTATGGAGCAATCTATGGGACCACTACAGCATGGAGCAATGTGTGGGGCCATTATACAGCATGGAGCAATCTATGGGGCCATTATACAGCATGGAGCAATCTATGGGGCCATTATACAGCATGGAGCAATCTATGGGCCCATTATATTTATGGAGCAATCTATAGCGCCATTACAGCATGGAGCAATCTATGGGGCCATTATACTTATGGAGAAATCTATGAGGCCATTACAGCATGGCGCAATCTATGGGGCCATTACCGCATGGAGCAATCTATGGGGCTATTATACTTATGGAGCAATCTATGGGGCCATTACAGCATGGCGCAATCTATGGGGCCACTATACAGCATGGAGCAATCTATGGGGCCATTATACTTATGGAGCAATCTATAGGGCCATTACAGCATGGAGCAATCTATGGGGCCATTGTACAGCATGGAGCAATCTATGGGGCCATTATACTTATGGAGCAATCTATGGGGCCATTACAGCATGACGCAATCTATGGGGCCATTGTACAGCATGGAGCAATCTATGGGGCCATTATACTTATGGAGCAATTTATGGGGCCATTACAGCATGGCGCAATCTATGGGGCCATTATACAGTAGGGACCAATCTATAGGGCCATTATACAGCATGGGTTAATCTATGGGGCCATTATACAGCATGGAGCAATCTATGGGGCCATTATCCTTATGGAGCAATCTATAGGGCCATTACAGCATGGAGCAATCTATGGGGCCATTATACTTATGGAGCAATCTATAGGGCCATTACAGCATGGAGCAATCTATGGGGCCATTATACAGTAGGGAGCAATCTATGGGGCCATTATACTTATGGAGCAATCTATAGGGCCATTACAGCATGCAGCAATCTATGGGGCCATTATACAGCATGGAACCATCTATGGAGCCATTATACAGTATGGAGCAATCTATGGGGCCATTATACAGCATGGAGCAATCTATGGGGCCATTATACAGCATGGAGCAATCTTTAGGGCCATTACAGCATGGAGCAATCTATGGGGCCATTATACTTATGGAGCAATCTATAGGGCCATTATACTTATGGAGCAATCTATAGGGCCATTATACTTATGGAGCAATCTATAGGGCCATTATACAGTATGGAGCAATCTATGGAGCCATTATGCAGCATGGAGCAATCTATGGGCCCATTATACAGCATGGAGCAATCTATGGGGCCATTATACAGTATGGAGCAATCTATGGGGCCATTATACAGCATGGAGCAATCTATGGGGCCATTATACAGCATGGAGCAATCTATGGGGCCATTACAGCATGGCGCAATCTATGGGGCCATTATACAGCATGGAGCAATCTATGGGGCCATTATACAGCATGGAGCAATCTATGGGGCCATTATACTTATGGAGCAATCTATGGGGCCATTATACTTATGGAGCAATCTATGGGGCCATTATACAGCATGGAACAATCTATGGGGCCATTATACTTATGGAGCAATCTATAGGGCCATTATACTTATGGAGCAATCTATAGGGCCATTACAGCATGCAGCAATCTATGGGGCCATTATACAGCATGGAGCAATCTATGGGGCTATTATACTTATGGAGCAATCTATGGGGCCATTATACAGCATGGAACAATCTATGGGCCCATTATACTTATGGAGCAATCTATAGGGCCATTATACTTATGGAGCAATCTATGGGGCCATTATACTTATGGAGCAATCTATGGGGCCGTTACAGCATGGCCCAATCTATGGGGCCATTATACAGCATGGAGCAATCTATGGGGCCATTATCCTTATGGAGCAATCTATAGGGCCATTACAGCATGGAGCAATCTATGGGGCCATTATACTTATGGAGCAATCTATAGGGCCATTACAGCATGGAGCAATCTATGGGGCCATTATACAGTAGGGAGCAATCTATGGGGCCATTATACAGCATGGAACAATCTATGGAGCCATTATACAGTATGGAGCAATCTATAGGGCCATTATACAGCATGGAGCAATCTATGGGGCCATTATACAGCATGGAGCAATCTATGGGGCCATTACAGCATGGAGCAATCTATGGGGCCATTATACTTATGGAGCAATCTATAGGGCCATTATCCTTATGGAGCAATCTATAGGGCCATTACAGCATGGAGCAATCTATGGGGCCATTATACTTATGGAGCAATCTATGGGGCCATTACAGCATGGCGCAATCTATGGGGCCATTATACAGCATGGAGCAATCTATGGGGCCATTATACTTATGGAGCAATCTATGGGGCCATTATACTTATGGAGCAATCTATGGGGCCATTATACTTATGGAGCAATCTATGGGGCCATTATACTTATGGAGCAATCTATGGAGCCATTATGCAGCATGGAGCAATCTATGGGCCCATTATACAGCATGGAGCAATCTATGGGGCCATTATACAGTATGGAGCAATCTATGGGGCCATTATACAGCATGGAGCAATCTATGGGGCCATTATACTTATGGAGCAATCTATGGGGCCATTACAGCATGGCGCAATCTATGGGGCCATTATACAGCATGGAGCAATCTATGGGGCCATTATACTTATGGAGCAATCTATGGGGCCATTATACTTATGGAGCAATCTATGGGGCCATTATACAGCATGGAGTAATCTATGCAGCCATTATACTTATGGAGAAATCTATAGGGCCATTATACTTATGGAGAAATCTATGGGGCCATTATACAGTATGGAGCAATCTATGGAGCCATTATGCAGTATGGAGCAATCTATGGGGCCATTATGCAGCATGGAGCAATCTCTAGGGCCATTACAGCATGGTGCAATCTATGGGGCCATTATACAGCATGGAGCAATCTATGGGGCCATTATATAGCATGGAGCAATCTATGGGGCCATTATACAGCATGGAGCAATCTATGGGGCCATTATACAGCATGGAGCAATCTATGGGGCCATTATACAGCATGGAGCAATCTATGGGGCCATTATACAGCATGGAGCAATCTATGGGGCCATTATACAGCATGGAGCAATCTATGGGGCCATTATACAGCATGGAGCAATCTATGGGGCCATTATACAGCATGGAGCAATCTATAGGGCCATTACAGCATGGAGCAATCTATGGGGCCATTATACAGCATGGAGCCATCTATAGGGCCATTACAGCATGGAGCAATGTATAGGGCCATTACAGCATGGAGCAATCTATGGGGCCATTATACAGCATGGAGCCATCTATGGGGCCATTATACAGCATGGAGCCATCTATAGGGCCATTACAGCATGGAGCTATCTATAGGGCCATTACAGCATGGAGCTATCTATAGGGCCATTACAGCATGGAGCAATGTATAGGGCCATTACAGCATGGAGCAATCTATGGGGCCATTATACAGCATGGAGCAATCTATGGGCCCATTATACTTATGGAGCAATCTATAGCGCCATTACAGCATGGAGCAATCTATGGGGCCATTATACTTATGCAGCAATCTATGAGGCCATTACAGCATGGCGCAATCTATGGGGCCATTACCGCATGGAGCAATCTATGGGGCTATTATACTTATGGAGCAATCTATGGGGCCATTACAGCATGGCGCAATCTATGGGGCCACTATACAGCATGGAGCAATCTATGGGGCCATTATACTTATGGAGCAATCTATAGGGCCATTACAGCATGGAGCAATCTATGGGGCCATTGTACAGCATGGAGCAATCTATGGGGCCATTATACTTATGGAGCAATCTATGGGGCCATTACAGCATGACGCAATCTATGGGGCCATTGTACAGCATGGAGCAATCTATGGGGCCATTATACTTATGGAGCAATTTATGGGGCCATTACAGCATGGCGCAATCTATGGGGCCATTATACAGTAGGGACCAATCTATAGGGCCATTATACAGCATGGGTTAATCTATGGGGCCATTATACAGCATGGAGCAATCTATGGGGCCATTATCCTTATGGAGCAATCTATAGGGCCATTACAGCATGGAGCAATCTATGGGCCCATTATACTTATGGAGCAATCTATAGGGCCATTACAGCATGGAGCAATCTATGGGGCCATTATACAGTAGGGAGCAATCTATGGGGCCATTATACTTATGGAGCAATCTATAGGGCCATTACAGCATGCAGCAATCTATGGGGCCATTATACAGCATGGAACCATCTATGGAGCCATTATACAGTATGGAGCAATCTATGGGGCCATTATACAGCATGGAGCAATCTATGGGGCCATTATACAGCATGGAGCAATCTTTAGGGCCATTACAGCATGGAGCAATCTATGGGGCCATTATACTTATGGAGCAATCTATAGGGCCATTATACTTATGGAGCAATCTATAGGGCCATTATACTTATGGAGCAATCTATGGGGCCATTATACAGTATGGAGCAATCTATGGAGCCATTATGCAGCATGGAGCAATCTATGGGCCCATTATACAGCATGGAGCAATCTATGGGGCCATTATACAGTATAGAGCAATCTATGGGGCCATTATACAGCATGGAGCAATCTATGGGGCCATTATACTTATGGAGCAATCTATGGGGCCATTACAGCATGGCGCAATCTATGGGGCCATTATACAGCATGGAGCAATCTATGGGGCCATTATACAGCATGGAGCAATCTATGGGGCCATTATACTTATGGAGCAATCTATGGGGCCATTATACTTATGGAGCAATCTATGGGGCCATTATACTTATGGAGCAATCTATGGGGCCATTATACTTAAGGAGCAATCTATAGGGCCATTATACTTATGGAGCAATCTATAGGGCTATTATACTTATGGAGCAATCTATAGGGCCATTACAGCATGCAGCAATCTATGGGGCCATTATACAGCATGGAGCAATCTATGGGGCTATTATACTTATGGAGCAATCTATGGGGCCATTATACAGCATGGAACAATCTATGGGGCCATTATACTTATGGAGCAATCTATAGGGCCATTATACTTATGGAGCAATCTATAGGGCCATTACAGCATGCAGCAATCTATGGGGCCATTATACAGCATGGAGCAATCTATGGGGCTATTATACTTATGGAGCAATCTATGGGGCCATTATACAGCATGGAACAATCTATGGGGCCATTATACTTATGGAGCAATCTATAGGGCCATTATACTTATGGAGCAATCTATAGGGCCATTATACTTATGGAGCAATCTATGGGGCCATTATACTTATGGAGCAATCTATGGGGCCGTTACAGCATGGCCCAATCTATGGGGCCATTATACAGCATGGAGCAATCTATGGGGCCATTATCCTTATGGAGCAATCTATAGGGCCATTACAGCATGGAGCAATCTATGGGGCCATTATACTTATGGAGCAATCTATAGGGCCATTACAGCATGGAGCAATCTATGGGGCCATTATACAGTAGGGAGCAATCTATGGGGCCATTATACTTATGGAGCAATCTATAGGGCCATTACAGCATGCAGCAATCTATGGGGCCATTATACAGCATGGAACAATCTATGGAGCCATTATACAGTATGGAGCAATCTATGGGGCCATTATACAGCATGGAGCAATCTATGGGGCCATTATACAGCATGGTGCAATCTATGGGGCCATTACAGCATGGAGCAATCTATGGGGCCATTATACTTATGGAGCAATCTATAGGGCCATTATACTTATGGAGCAATCTATAGGGCTATTATACTTATGGAGCAATCTATCTGGCCATTATACAGTATGGAGCAATCTATGGAGCCATTATGCAGCATGGAGCAATCTATGGGCCCATTATACAGCATGGAGCAATCTATGGGGCCATTATACAATATGGAGCAATCTATGGGGCCATTATACAGCATGGAGCAATCTATGGGGCCATTATACTTATGGAGCAATCTATGGGGCCATTACAGCATGGCGCAATCTATGGGGCCATTATACAGCATGGAGCAATCTATGGGGCCATTATACTTATGGAGCAATCTATGGGGCCATTATACTTATGGAGCAATCTATGGGGCCATTATACTTATGGAGCAATCTATGGAGCCATTATGCAGCATGGAGCAATCTATGGGCCCATTATACAGCATGGAGCAATCTATGGGGCCATTATACAGTATGGAGCAATCTATGGGGCCATTATACAGCATGGAGCAATCTATGGGGCCATTATACTTATGGAGCAATCTATGGGGCCATTACAGCATGGCGCAATCTATGGGGCCATTATACAGCATGGAGCAATCTATGGGGCCATTATACTTATGGAGCAATCTATGGGGCCATTATACAGCATGGAACAATCTATGGGGCCATTATACAGCATGGAACAATCTATGGGGCCATTATACTTATGGAGCAATCTATAGGGCCATTATACTTATGGAGCAATCTATGGGGCCATTATACTTATGGAGCAATCTATGGGGCCGTTACAGCATGGCCCAATCTATGGGGCCATTACCGCATGGAGCAATCTATGGGGCTATTATACTTATGGAGCAATCTATAGGGCCATTAGACTCATGGAGCAATCTATAGGGTCATTATACTTATGGAGAAATCAATGGGGCCATTATACAGTATGGAGCAATCTATGGAGCCATTATGCAGTATGGAGCAATCTGTGGGGCCATTATGCAGCATGAAGCAATCTATAGGGCCATTACAGCATGGAGCAATCTATGGGGCCATTATACTTATGGAGCAATCTATGGGGCCATTATACAGCATGGAGCAATCTATGGGGCCATTATACAGCATGGAGCAATCTATGGGGCCATTATACAGCATGGGGCAATCTATGGGGCCATTATACAGCATGGAGCAATCTATGGGGCCATTATACTTATGGAGCAATCTATGGGGCCATTATACAGCATGGAGCAATCTATAGGGCCATTACATCATGGAGCAATCTATGGGGCCATTATACAGTATGGAGCAATCTATAGGGCCATTACATCATGGAGCAATCTATGGGGCCATTATACTTATGGAGCAATCGATGGGACCATTACAGCATGGAGCACTCTATGGGGCCATTATACAGCATGGAGCAATCTATGGGGCCATTATACAGCATGGCGCAATCTATGGGGCCATTATACAGCATGGCGCAATCTATGGGGCCATTATACAGGATGGAGCAATCTTTGGGCCATTATACAGCATGGAGCAATCTATGGGACCATTACAGCATGGAGCAATCTATAGGGCCATTACAGCATGGAGCAATCTATGGGGCCATTACAGCATGGAGCAATCTATGGGGCCATTATACAGCATGGAGCAATCTATGGGGCCATTATACTTATGGAGCAATCTATAGGGCCATTATACTTATGGAGCAATCTATAGGGCCATTATACTTATGGAGCAATCTATAGGGCCATTATACTTATGGAGCAATCTATGGGGCCATTACAGCATGGCGCAATTTATGGGGCCATTACCGCATGGAGCAATCTATGGGGCCATTATACTTATGGAGCAATCTATAGGGCCATTAGACTCATGGAGCAATCTGTATGGCCATTATACTTATGGAGCAATCTATGGGGCCATTACAGCATGGCGCAATCTATGGGGCCATTATACAGCATGGAGCAATCTATGGGGCCATTATACAGCATGGGGTAATCTATGGGGCCATTATACAGCATGGAGCAATCTATGGGGCCATTATCCTTATGGAGCAATCTATTGGGCCATTACAGTATGGAGCAATCTATGGGGCCATTATACTTATGGAGCAATCTATAGGGCCATTACAGCATGGAGCAATCTATGGGGCCATTATACAGAAGGGAGCAATCTATGGGGCCATTATACTTATGGAGCAATCTATAGGGCCATTACAGCATGCAGCAATCTATGGGGCCATTATACAGCAGGGAGCAATCTATGGGGCCATTATACAGCAGGGAGCAATCTATGGGGCCATTATACAGCATGGGGCAATCTATGGGGCCATTATAAAGCATGGAGCAATCTATAGGGCCATTACAGCATGGAGTAATCTATGCAGCCATTATACTTTTGGAGCAATCTATAGGGCCATTATACAGCAGGGAGCAATCTATGGGGCCATTATACAGCAGGGAGCAATCTATGGGGCCATTATACAGCATGGAGCAATCTATAGCGCCATTACAGCATGGAGCAATCTATGGGCCCATTATACAGCATGGAGCAATCTATGGGGCCATTATACAGCATGGAGCAATCTATGGGGCCATTATAAAGCATGGAGCAATCTATGGGGCCATTACAGCATGGCACAATCTATGGGGCCATTATACAGCATGGAGCAATCCATGGGGCCATTATACTTATGGAGCAATCTATGGGGCCATTATACTTATGGAGCAATCTATGGGGCCATTATACAGCATGGAACAATCTATGGGGCCATTATACTTATGGAGCAATCTATAGGGCCATTATACTTATGGAGCAATCTATGGGGCCATTATACTTATGGAGCAATCTATGGGGCAGTTACAGCATGGCCCAATCTATGGGGCCATTACTGCATGGAGCAATCTATGGGGCTATTATACTTATGGAGCAATCTATAGGGCCATTAGACTCATGGAGCAATCTATAGGGTCATTATACTTATGGAGCAATCAATGGGGCCATTATACAGTATGGAGCAATCTATGGAGCCATTATGCAGTATGGAGCAATCTGTGGGGCCATTATGCAGCATGAAGCAATCTATAGGGCCATTACAGCATGGAGCAATCTATAGGGCCATTATACTTATGGAGCAATCTATGGGGCCATTACAGCGTGGAGCAATCTATGGGGCCATTATACAGCATGGAGCAATCTATAGGGCCATTATACAGTATGGAGCAATCTATAGGGCCATTACATCATGGAGCAATCTATGGGGCCATTATACTTATGGAGCAATCTATGGGGCCATTACATCATGGAGCAATCTATGGGGCCATTATACTTATGGAGCAATCTATGGGGCCATTATACAGCATGGAGCAATCTATAGGGCCATTATACAGTATGGAGCAATCTATAGGGCCATTACATCATGGAGCAATCTATGGGGCCATTATACTTATGGAGCAATCGATGGGGCCATTATACAGCATGGAGCAATCTATGGGGCCATTATACAGCATGGCGCAATCTATGGGGCCATTATACAGCATGGCGCAATCTATGGGGCCATTATACAGGATGGAGCAATCTTTGGGCCATTATACAGCATGGAGCAATCTATGGGACCATTACAGCATGGAGCAATCTATAGGGCCATTACAGCATGGAGCAATCTATAGGGCCATTACAGCATGGAGCAATCTATGGGGCCATTATACAGCATGGAGCCATTATACAGCATGGAGCAATCTATGGGGCCATTATACTTATGGAGCAATCTATAGGGCCATTATACTTATGGAGCAATCTATAGGGCCATTATACTTATGGAGCAATCTATGGGGCCATTATACTTATGGAGCAATCTATGGGGCCATTACAGCATGACGCAATCTATGGGGCCATTGTACAGCATGGAGCAATCTATGGGGCCATTATACTTATGGAGCAATCTATGGGGCCATTATACTTATGGAGCAATCTATGGGGCCATTACAGCATGGCGCAATTTATGGGGCCATTACCGCATGGAGCAATCTATGGGGCCATTATACTTATGGAGCAATCTATAGGGCCATTAGACTCATGGAGCAATCTGTAGGGCCATTGTACTTATGGAGCAATCTATGGGGCCATTACACCATGGCGCAATCTATGGGGCCATTATACAGCATGGAGCAATCTATGGGGCCATTATACAGCATGGAGCAATCTATGGGGCCATTATCCTTATGGAGCAATCTATTGGGCCATTATACAGCATGGAGCAATCTATAGGGCCATTATACAGTATGGAGCAATCTATAGGGCCATTATACTTATGGAGCAATCTATAGGGCCATTACAGCATGGAGCAATCTATGGGGCCATTATACAGAAGGGAGCAATCTATGGGGCCATTATACTTATGGAGCAATCTATAGGGCCATTACAGCATGCAGCAATCTATGGGACCATTATACAGCAGGGAGCAATCTATGGGACCATTATACAGCAGGGAGCAATCTATGGGGCCATTATACAGCAGGGAGCAATCTATTGGGCCATTATACAGCATGGGGCAATCTATGGGGCCATTATAAAGCATGGAGCAATCTATAGGGCCATTACAGCATGGAGTAATCTATGCAGCCATTATACTTTTGGAGCAATCTATAGGGCCATTATACTTATGGAGAAATCTATAGGGCCATTATACTTATGGAGAAATCTATGGGGCCATTATACTTATGGAGAAATCTATGGAGCCATTATGCAGCATGGAGCAATCTATAGGGCCATTACAGCATGGAGCAATCTATTGGACCATTACAGCATGGAGCAATGTGTGGGGCCATTATACAGCATGGAGCAATCTATGGGGCCATTATACAGCATGGATCAATCTATGGGGCCATTATACAGCATGGCGCAATCTATGGGGCCATTACAGCATGGCGCAATGTATGGGGCCATTACCGCATGGAGCAATCTATGGGGCTATTATACTTATGGAGCAATCTATAGGGCCATTATACAGCATGGAGCAATCTATGGGGTCATTATGCAGTATGGAGCAATCTATGGGGTCATTATGCAGTATGGAGCAATCTATGGGGCCATTATACAGTATGGCGCAAGCTATAGGGCCATTATACAGCATGGAGCAAGCTATAGGGCCATTACAGCATGGAGCAAGCTATAGGGCCATTACAGCATGGAGCAAGCTATAGGGCCATTATGCAGCATGGAACAATCTATGGGGCCATTATACAGTATGGAGCAATCTATGGGGCCATTATACATTATGGAGCAATCTATGGGGCCATTATACAGTATGGAGCAATCTATAGGGCCATTATACAGCATGGAGCAATCTATGGGGTCATTATGCAGTATGGAGCAATCTATGGGGTCATTATGCAGTATGGAGCAATCTATGGGGCCATTATACAGTATGGCGCAATCTATAGGGCCATTACAGCATGGAGCAATCTATGGGGCCATTATACTTATGGATCAATCTATGGGGCCCATTACAGCATGGAGCAATCTATGGGGCCATTACAGCATGGAGCAATCTATGGGGCCATTACAGCATGGAGCAATCTATGGGGCCATTACAGCATGGAGCAATCTATGGGGCCATTATACGCATGGAGCAATCTATAGGGCCATTACAGCATGGAGCAATCTATAGGGCCATTAGAGCATGGAGCAATCTATAGGGCCATTATACTTATGGAGCAATCTATGGGGCCATTACATCATGGAGCAATCTATGGGGCCATTATACTTATGGAGCAATCTATGGGGCCATTATACAGCATGGAGCAATCTATAGGGCCATTATACAGTATGGAGCAATCTATAGGGCCATTACATCATGGAGCAATCTATGGGGCCATTATACTTATGGAGCAATCGATGGGACCATTACAGCATGGAGCACTCTATGGGGCCATTATACAGCATGGAGCAATCTATGGGGCCATTATACAGCATGGCGCAATCTATGGGGCCATTATACAGCATGGCGCAATCTATGGGGCCATTATACAGGATGGAGCAATCTTTGGGCCATTATACAGCATGGAGCAATCTATGGGACCATTACAGCATGGAGCAATCTATAGGGCCATTACAGCATGGAGCAATCTATAGGGCCATTACAGCATGGAGCAATCTATGGGGCCATTATACAGCATGGAGCAATCTATGGGGCCATTATACTTATGGAGCAATCTATAGGGCCATTATACTTATGGAGCAATCTATAGGGCCATTATACTTATGGAGCAATCTATGGGGCCATTACAGCATGACGCAATCTATGGGGCCATTGTACAGCATGGAGCAATCTATGGGGCCATTATACTTATGGAGCAATCTATGGGGCCATTATACTTATGGAGCAATCTATGGGGCCATTACAGCATGGCGCAATTTATGGGGCCATTACCGCATGGAGCAATCTATGGGGCCATTATACTTATGGAGCAATCTATAGGGCCATTACACTCATGGAGCAATCTGTAGGGCCATTGTACTTATGGAGCAATCTATGGGGCCATTACACCATGGCGCAATCTATGGGGCCATTATACAGCATGGAGCAATCTATGGGGCCATTATACAGCATGGGGTAATCTATGGGGCCATTATACAGCATGGAGCAATCTATGGGGCCATTATCCTTATGGAGCAATCTATTGGGCCATTATACAGCATGGAGCAATCTATAGGGCCATTATACAGTATGGAGCAATCTATGGGGCCATTATACTTATGGAGCAATCTATAGGGCCATTATACAGAAGGGAGCAATCTATGGGGCCATTATACTTATGGAGCAATCTATAGGGCCATTACAGCATGCAGCAATCTATGGGACCATTATACAGCAGGGAGCAATCTATGGGACCATTATACAGCAGGGAGCAATCTATGGGGCCATTATACAGCAGGGAGCAATCTATTGGGCCATTATACAGCATGGGGCAATCTATGGGGCCATTATAAAGCATGGAGCAATCTATAGGGCCATTACAGCATGGAGTAATCTATGCAGCCATTATACTTTTGGAGCAATCTATAGGGCCATTATACTTATGGAGAAATCTATAGGGCCATTACACCATGGCGCAATCTATGGGGCCATTATACAGCATGGAGCAATCTATGGGGCCATTATACAGCATGGGGTAATCTATGGGGCCATTATACAGCATGGAGCAATCTATGGGGCCATTATCCTTATGGAGCAATCTATGAGGCCATTATGTTGCATGGAACAATATATGAGGCAATTAATGTATGGAGCAATCTATGGGGCCATTACAGTATGGAGCAATCTATGGGGCTATTATACAATATGGAGCAATCTATTGGGCCATTATGCAGCATGGAGCAATCTAGGGGGCCATTATACTTATGGAGCAATCTAGGGGGCCATTACAGCATGGAGCAAGCTATAGGGCCATTACAGCATGGAGCAATCTATGGGGCCATTATACAGTATGGAGCAATCTATGGGGCCATTATGCAGCATGGAGCAATCTATGGGGTCATTATACATTATGGAGCAATCTATGGGGCCATTATACAGTATGGAGCAATCTATGGGGCCATTATACAGTATGGAGCAATCTATGGGGCCATTATACAGTATGGAGCAATCTATGGGGCCATTATACAGTATGGAGCAATCTATGGGGCCATTATACAGAATGAGCCATTATACAGTATGGAGCAATCTATGGGGCCATTATGCAGTATGGAGCCATTATACAGTATGGAGCAATATATGGAGCCATTATGCAGCATGGAGCAATCTATGGGGCCATTTTACAGTATGGAAGAATATATTGGGCCATTATGCAGCATGGAGCAACATATGGGGCCATTATACAGTATGGAGCAATCTATGGGGCCATTATGCAGCATGGAGCAATATATGGGGCCATTATGCAGCATGGAGCAATCTATGGAGCCATTATACAGTATGGAGCAATCTATGGGGCCATTATACAGTATGGAGCACTATATGGGGCCATTATACAGTATGCAGCACTATATGGGGCCATTATACAGTATGCAGCATCATGTGGGGCCATTATACAGTATGGAGTTATATATGGGGCCATTATACAGTATGCAGCATCATGTGGGGCCATTATAGTATGGAGCAATCTAGGGGGCCATTATACAGTAGGGAGCAATGTATGGGGCCATTACAGTGTGGAGCAATCTATGGGGCCATTATACAGCATGGAGCAATCTATGGGGCCATTATGTTGCATGAACAATCTATGAGGCAATTAATGTATGGAGCAATCTATGGGGCCCATTATACTGTATGGAGGTTTATGTGGGGCCCATTATTCTGTATCGAGGACTATGTGGGGCCATTATTCTGTATAGAGGACTATGTAGGGCCCATTACATTTTATAGAGGACTTTGTGGTGCCCATAATTCTGTATGGAGGACTATGTGGGGGCCGGGAATTGGATGTTTCGCCCCCAGCAGTTCGTCCCCAGCAATTCGCCCCCGGGTACATTTCGCCCCCGCACAGTTCGCCCCCAGGATGTTTCGCCCCGAACATTTCGCCCCAAGGATGTTTCGCCCCGAACACTTCACCCCCAGCAGTTCGCCCCGAACATTTCGCCCCCAGCATTTCATCCCTGGATGTTTTGTCTCTAGCAATTTGCTCCTGGATCTTTCGCATACGGGAAAGACCTGCCTGAACTGAACTTTGGCAGGTTCGCTTATCACTAATAATACACCATATGAGTCTAAGATATAGAATTCTGATCAAATGAGTTTTTTTTATTCTAAAACATTGTTTTCTAGATAAGTCATTTTACAAACAGACAGGAAAATAGTAGGATTTCATTGGTTACTAAGGAGGTCGTGCCCCCTTGGTAGCAGAACGGATCCTGGCTCCCTGTGATACATTCAGGGCTGCTTGTTCACAGCCCTCTGCAAAGCTCCCCTTCACCCTCCGCTCATGTGCTCTGTCCTGGACAAGAGGAGGGCTCCCCCCCGCCTGTGTAAAGCCGTTACAGGACGGAACACATAGGGGGGGGGCTCTGCAGAAGGCTGTAAACCAGCAGCCCTTTATACATCATAGGGAATCTATTGTTACGGTAGTTGCATGCTCCTGTGCAGCCACAGCCTCTAGAATCCATCCACAAGTTCTGCTACTAAGGAGAAACAACCTCCTTAGCCACCACTGAAATCCTGCAGCACATGGAGCTTTAACTTGGAGGAGACTTTTCACACAGAAGTGAAGCTGCTGGAAGGTCTCCTTTGGAAATGAATATCATGGGCACAGGTACTATAACAGAACTTATGTTTTTTTGGAGAGTTCTGCTTTAACTGTATATATCAAAACTGTTGTAACAAGAAACATAAAAAGGTATAGAGGGGAAGGATTAGAGAAAAAGAGAAAAGACAAATTACAGGTTATAATGCTTGAATGATTTTACAGCTAAAAACACTGCTCTCAAAACATACAATATGTGACCATGAACTAAAATCCAAAGCTGTAGGCAATGCCTCTCAGATAATCCATCACGCTTCTATTATTGAAATCTTGCTCGATACGTTTAACCCTTGCTGAAATTGCAGCATACTTTTTGTTTCTTGCAGCGATGGGATTTCCTGCTATTATCTGAATAATTTCAAAACTATGGAGCTCTTGCTGATGTTTCAGACAGTTAATGAACCGGTATATATTATGGAAAAGAGTACCACATGTTTCTGGAAAGCTACGGTGCCATCCTTCGACATCATTATTTGTTCGCTGTTGATCATTCAATGGTCGTTCATACACATTCCAGAGTTGAACTGGAAACAAAGGTGCTTGACGTCCTCTGCGATTCATTCGACCGATATTAGCTGTCTTCAAAATAGTTGGCGATAGGTATTGCTTCTTGTGGAAAGTCAGGATCTTCCACCAATTCTTCAAATGATTGCACAACATTCTGTGGTGGTATAAAGGCCAGGGCAGGTATCATGCGTATCCAGCGGGCAAATTCATGGTCACCTTGGTATTGCATCTTGAGTCCTTCATTTTGAACTTTACGCCAAACCGACTGTGATAGGTGGAAAAAGCAACCAGTCTTCTCAAGGTTGGGGAATTCACTTTCAAATGCCTGTATTGCAGCTAGTTCAAAATCCAACATCAGGTTGTCTGGCTGCCGTCCAGGCTGCAAGTTCTTCAGCTCTTGCAGCAACCTCTGGTATGTAGAACAGCTCTGGTCTGTCAGCAAGGTGCACACTAGCGGAACAACAAGGCCGCTATGGACTACATGGATTGTGTAAAGCTGCTTAAACAAGGCTGGTGTAATGAAAAACATGCCATCAGCAAACCACTCTTTAGTTTGTGCCAGTAGATGGAGATTGTCTCTTGTTCCAAATATCAACATACGGCTGTGTCCATTTCCTAATTTAAAATGAAAGTATTAGTAGAGGAAATAACAGAAAAAGTGTAACAAGCATCAGACAGATAATTTTGGGATGAATTCACAAAAAAAAATATCCTAATCAGAAGCCTCTGTTCATATCGCACATTAAAAACTCACATTTTGCTCCAGATTTTCTGATTTCATAACTGAAGCAAAATCTAGTGTAAAGGGGCCAACCAATACTTTTTGACAACATATATTGTCCCAGTGGAAAATGATATATTTTTGTTTAAAAAAAAATGATGCATAATGGAATTGTTTTAATACAATGTTAAATAGTTAAGTAGCTTACCAGAGTCATGCAGAAGGTACTGCTGCTGGACACCATCAATACTGATCTCCTGAAACTCCTGGGGGATAGCAAGTTGATCAAGGGTTTGAGGGAACCTTGGAATATTGCCAAGCTGCCTTGCTAATCGTATTGTTCTCTTCAGTGATGCTTTCCTTGGGAGAAGTGCTATTAGAATGGGCTCCTGAAACGACATCTGTGAGAATCTGTTGTGGTGTCTCCCGTGTTGTCCTTGCCCTGGTGACTGCCACATTAACAAGTCGGATTGCTTCAGGTCTTGCAGCTGGTGCTGCGTGACTGTGAAGATTGACTACTTTCACAACTTTGCCAGATTCTTCATTGGTCCAAACACGTCCCATGCAAGTCGACCGTTTTTCACATACCCAGATGGAATGGACATCATCAGCGGTTCGTTTGGAAAATAAGTAAATGTGATTCTCATGGACCAACTTCCTCCTTCCACGTTTGGACAGAACTGAATTCATAGTTGTAGAAAGTGAATTGCTGTGGAAGCAGACTGATTTTTTGTGGCAGTACACTTCTCTCTTTGTGGAGATTTCAGACACTGCTATATTCTGATGTACAAATGGAATAAAAGCTAGTCTAATGTAACTTGCAGGACACCTGACCTGCTACTTGTTACATCTGCAACAAAACTTGCAACAAAGCAGGCCCGTGCTGGGTCAGGTAAAAGTTGAAAATTGTTTTGATTTTAGGCCTCTTGCACACTGTAATTTTAGAGTGGTTTCACACTTGTGTTTGGGGCCGCCAGAGGTCGATCCGCTCTGGATCTGACATCCAGCTGACCCCGGGGCAATGCTGGCAGAATGCTGGCTTTCTGCTTGCATTGCCCATAGATGTGAACGGCTGGGTTCCGCGATCTGCAGCCGCCCGTTCGCTTTCGTAATACCGCATTCCGCTATCAGTGTCAGAACAAAAAGAAAAGCATTTTCTTCTTTTCATTCCGCTGCAGGTTAGCGGAACGGCGGCATTACAGAAGCGAACAGGAGGCCTGTAGTACATATGTAGTGGAAGTGTGAAAGCACCCTTATGCTGCCACTGTTTTAGAACTCCAAAGCACGTGCTTTACTAGCATTTTTGAGAGCACTTTTGTGAGCGCTCTCGGTAATGACCCATAAGATACAGGCTATTGATGAACGCGAAGTGCTCAAAAATAGCTCCTGTAATAAAATAAAAAGAGCTGGCCGAAACAACACCTCGCTTTTCCAGCCATTGACTTATATATTCAAAATTGGCAATCTTCTTAGCAATTTTCCAGTGCTTAGCACTTGGGAAAGTGCCTACTGTGAAAGAGGTCATAGGGCTAAAACACAAGGCCGAAATTCCCTGCCTAATTTGGGGCCAAAACATCTGGGGGCAAAAAGCTGGGGGCGAAACATCCGGGGGCGAAATATCCTGGGGGCGAAACTTCCTAGAACCGTTTGAGGGTACCGTTGAATCGCTCATACAAACCATTGGTTTGGGGAGGATACGTGCTCGATACCAGATGCTGCACCTGCATTTTCTTACATAGGGCCTCCATTAAGCAACACATGAACTGGGTCCCCTGGTCGGTAAGCATCTCACTGGGGAAGCCTACTCGCGAAAAGATGGCCAAGAGGGCGTCCGACACCTTATCCGCCCTAATTGAGGACAGGGCTACTGCCTCCGGATACTGGGTAGCATAGTCTATCACAGTAAGGATGAAACGTTTTCCAGAGCTGCTGGGTATGGCCAGTGGTTCCACAATGTCCACAACAATCCTCTGGAAAGGCTCCTCTATCACTGGCAAAGATATCAGGGGGGGCATTGGGAGCCGGCCCTGACTTTCCCACTCTTTGACACGTGGTACAGGAGTGACAGTAGTTCACCACATCTGTCCTCATTTTGGGCCAATAAAAGTAGTGAGACAGCCGGGCCTTGGTTTTGCTGACCCCCAAGTGTCCAGCAAGTGGAATCTCATGGGCGATCTGCAACAACTCACCCCTGAATTGGTAGGGGACGACCAGCTGTCTTCCCCTCAGCCACTCCTGTTGGGGTGTACAGGGAACTGTCTCCCAGTACAACCTCCTATGGTCCCACAATACCCTCTCCTTATCAGACTCGGAGGTGGGTTTCTCAGCGAGGCTCCTTAACGCCTCTAGGCTAGCATCTGAGTGCAGAGCTGCTTGAAACTCCTGGCTGGAGGAAGCCAGAAGTGAGGTTAAGGCCACGTCCTCACTGGGACCGGCTCTGGGTCCCTAACTGATTCCGTTATTCCTCTGTCCGAGGAGGGTCCAGAAGGCAGGGCGTTACTTGCATTCTGGGCACTCTGACTGCGGGTAACAGCGGCTATATAGGCCGTCTCCCCGGGGAATAACACCGTCCCATCAGCCTGCGCGGCTATGCGTGCCACTTCCCCATCCTCCCCCATTACCTCAGGCGCAGTGCTACTTATGGGGCAGCTACCATCAGCCAGATCACCGTCTGTTGTGACACTGGTCGCTGGCACAGCACCACCTGCTTCATGGTCCCCGTGCGTCTCTCCATTACCCATAGCACTGACACTTGCTCCTGCTAGGGGATCTTCAGAAATATCACCCTGCAGCGTGACATGGCTGAGTTCTCCTGTACCTTCAAATACATCATCATCAAGTAAAGCTTTGACATTCACATTATCAGCATTAACCTTAACAACTGTATCAGATCGGGCAGGGGTGTCAGGGATATAATAAGCAAATATCCTCCCCAAATCAGATCCCAACAAAACATTTGCAGGCAGGTTTTCAGATACTCCCACTTCCTTCACCCCACTCCCCGCACCCTAATCAATAAAAACCTGGGCAAGGGGCATCGGACACCACCAATCCCGGTGACAGTCAGGGTCTTTCCTGGAATAAGCTCTTCAGCGGACTCCATTTCGGGTCGGATGAGGGTTCGTTCGGCCCCAGTGTCCTTGAGGCCTACAGTGACAGTATCCACCACAGTGACAGACTGCAAGTTTTCACAGGCCCTCCCAACCGGCCCACCCACCAAAAGAATTGATGCATTAGGCCCTGGGACCTTGGATGGGGGGTTCTTCCTCTGCTTCTCTGGGCAAGTGGCACTGAGATGACAAGTCTGGTTGCAGAAATAACACTTGCGGGCATCAGATGCAGGCCGGGCGTTGGTAACGGGGACAAGGCCTTCAGAAGGTCGGATGCTGGGGCAGGGATGGCGGTTGATGGCTTACCCCCTTTCCAGCTGGCAACGCCCGGCTTCCGCACCTCCGGTTGGCCTTGTAGGTGTCTGCGATCTGCGCTGCTTTATTGGCATCTGGTGGCTCCCGATCCATTACCTCAGTCGGACACAGATGCAGGAACTGGTCTTTCACCATCAGGTCCTTTAACTGCTCAAAGGTGGTCGCTGACAGTCCTTGGATCCACTGCTTGAAGTTGGTTCTGAGCCCATGCACCACATCGCTGTAACTGTCGTGCGGTCCACGTTGGAGGTTCCGGAACTTTTTACAGTACACCTCAGGAGTCAGTTGGAACCTCTGGATTAGGGCCTGCTTAATGGCATCATAGTTCCCATCTAGGCCCTGAGGAAGAGCCACAAACACATCCAGAGCTTTGCCTCGCAGCCCTGCAGTTAAGTACCGGGCCCACTGGTCCACAGGCAGCTGGTACTGTCTGCAAGTCTTTTCAAAACCCCTCAGAAAGGTGTCGAGGTCGCTGTCCTTTAACATCACAGGAAAATGCTCTGGACGGGGTTTAAACAGGGTCGCATTGTTGGTCTCACCGTTCCGTGAGGTGGATGGTGAGATCCTGAGCTGGGCCATCTGCAGTTCATGGGCCTTCTGAGCTTGGGCCTGCCGCTCGGCTCTCTCTGCCTCTCACTGGGCTTGGGCCTCCGCTCGTCAGCCTCCTGGTGCTGCTGAATTACTTTCAGCCGTCCTTCATGATCCTCTGCAGGAAGTTGCTGTAGAGCCATCTGCAGATAAGGGTCCAGGCTGCCCTGGTCGCTGACGCGGCATGCGTCTACAGGTGGGACCCCTGCAGCAGTACTGTCCATATCTTGGCTGACCCCTGGCCCTGCTGAGGTCTGGAGAAGGGCTTGCTCTGCCTCCAGTTGCGCCAGCGCAGCAGCCATTTGTTCTTTGTTTTTGCCGAGGGGGTCCATGCCTTTGGTTATACATATTCCAATAAGAGTGTCCATTTTCTGCTGGCTGTACCAGAACTCCCCAACAATGACCTTGATCACCAAAATACAAATCGAAAGAAAAAACGAAGAAGGGTAGGGGTGACTGCTGCACATACAGTATTGTCTCAGATCTAATAAACACTGAGTTCAATCTTCAAAACTTTTGTGCAGGGTCCAGGTAAGAACCGTGCAAGTTTTTAGTGAGAGGAATGATTGCTCAAACCAGATCACTAATGTCCTATGATCCCACCGCTTGCCACCAATTGTCAGGAAAACTTGGTCAGACCTTGCAGCACTCTGGCGCCCCCTTATCCTGCTGGTGAAACACGGTATTGACCGAGGATAAGCAACAGGGCGCAGCTGCTCTCATTTATGTCGACTATTGCGGCACGTGATGTGACAGGATGTATATATACCACCAGTTCCGTCCAGGAACGTATATATACCTCAATCCCACCACCCTCAACCACAATATCACATAAATACACCGTATGCTGCCACCACCGATCTCTTAACAGGTGGATCGGGTACCCGTTCGGTAACGTGAATTAGCGGGTGAGAACCGGGTTTGCTCAACATAGGACAAGAAGAACGAAGCTAGTAAATAATAATTTACTCCTGAAAGTTGGCAGTGTTTGCAAAAGATATACAAGATATTATAAAAGACAATTTACATATATGCACAAAACAGTTATTAAAATAAAAGGGGTAAATAATAGCAAAACCTGCGCCACGAGGTGATTGTCTCAGATTCTGTGGGGGGGGGACGGCTCCCCGGAAATTAGGTGTGATTCCTCCACGCAGCTAGGAGTGCTTGCATCTGACGTCCCTGGGTTGGAATGAGCCAACATGGACGTTCTGGTTTTTAGTAAGGAGGCAAAACACTAGGACACACCCATGTTGTTTACCTCACACGGGGGCTCGGTTTTGTGAACCCACCCAGCTGCACAAGACATAAAAATCCTTCATCTTCCATATCTTGGTATGGGGGGCCCACATCCAAGATGGATACATCATGTTTGCCGTCACCAATATTCACGGAGATTGATATCAAATTTGATATTTCTATGATGTTCAGAAGCTCAGAACCCATTTCCTAGGTTTCTGGTGGTTTCCCAGTTATGAAAGATACAACATCATAACTGGAAAAAGGTGAGCATCCCAAAAATGTGGTCCATGTGTTTGTGACAGTCATGTGCATTGTTAACCCCTTAACATTTGACGTACTAATACGCGTCTGTGCCCTGGGACTTAAGAGCCAGACCCGTATTAGTACGTCATGGCGATCGCGCGCGCACACAGGCTGTGCGGGTGCGATCGCCGCCGGGTGTCAACTGATTGTCACAGCTGACACCCGGTACTATGTGCAGGGAGCGGTCACGCACCGCTCCCAGCACATTAACCCCCGCGATGCTGTGATCGAAGTCGATCGCAGCATTGCGGTGGCAAGGGGAGGTGATCGCAGATACTCACCTCCTCTTCCGGCTTCCAGCGCTGTCTGCCGTGGCTTCCAGGATGTTGCCATGATGACCCGATGTTGTCATGACAACATCCGGGTCACCAGACAGCAGGAAGATTTTTTGGACATGCGCAGTGCATATCCAAAAATCTTCTCCCTGTCCAGCGCTGACAGCCTGCATGACACAGGGATGGTGCTGCATTCCTGTGCCATGCAGGCGATCAGAGAAAAAAAGTGAAAGTCCCATAGTGGGACAAAGTAATGAAGTATAAAAACTATCAGAAAGTGAAAAAAAAAAAAAAAAAAATTGTAAAAATATATATTAAAAAAAAAAAAAAAAAAAAAAAATAATCCACCAAAAATAAAAATATAATGTACCCATTACATTTGGCGATGCAAAAACTAGATTTTACTAAAAATGCGTCTTAGTGTGTGACAGCTGTCAGTCATAAAAACCCCATATGATTCTGGTATCTCTGTAATCACACCGACCTGAAGAATAAGGTCATCTAATCACTTATACCGCATGAGGAACGGCATAAAAAATAAACTCTCGAGTTGTGCTAGGGTTAGGGTTGTGCTACGGTTAGGGTTGTGCTACGGTTAGGGTTAGGGTTGTGATGGGGTTGGGATTTTTTTCAAAAGTAAGAAAAAAAGATGACGATATGGCGACTAGTGTTGAGCGCAAGTGCTCGCTACTTGAGTTTGCATCGGGTGTTCTGGTATGCATCGAGTATCGTGGGTATTTGAGTGACATGCTCGAGTCTCCGCCCCATATGCTTCACGGCCCAAAAAACTTTGCGGGGATTGCCTGCCATGCACGAGCGATCCCTGCATGGTTTTTTTTGGGTGTCTAATAACCGTGAAACATCCGGGCGGGGACTCGAGCATTTCACTCGAGCACACGCAGTACATGGTGCATACCTGAGTACCCGATGCAAACTCAAGTAGCGAGCACTTGCGCTCAAGACTAATGACAACTTATTCAATATGATGACCTAATGTTATCAAATTCTGTGTCGTACCTCCAAATGCAACATGGTGTCCACTAACAAATTGTCGGCTCAAATTGTTAGCGGACACCATGTTGCATTTGGAGAGTCCCTGTGTGCCCAAACATTGGAGCTCCCCCACAAGTGACCCCATTTTGGAAACTAGACCCCCCAAGGCACCTATCTAGATGCATAGTGAGCACTTGGAACCCTTAGGTGCTTCACAAATTGATTCGTAAAAATGGAAAAGTATTTTTTTTCCACTTTTTCATTTTTACGAATCAATTTGTGAAGCACCTGGGGGTTCCAACTGCTCACTATGCATCTAGATAGGTGCCTTGGGGGGTCTAGTTTCCAAAATGGGGTCACTTTGTGGGGGAGCTCCAATGTTTGGGCACATCAGGGGCTCTCCAAACACAACATGGCGTCCGCTAATTATTCAAGCAAATTTTACAATCAAAAAGTCAAATGGCGCTCCTTCCCTTCCGAGCCCTGCCGTGAGCCCAAACAGTGTTTTTTCCCCACATATGGGGTATCTGCGTGCCCAGGGGAAATTGCACAACAAATTTTATGTAGATACAAGTCTGTACATCAGTACAGGGGAGAACACAAGAGCGGTGTATGATCCGAGCTGCGGTAATACATTATACCTGTATAACAATTGGCGCAGGCTTTGGCACTTTCCGGTCTCCTTTCAGAGGCTGCCCGTTCTTCTGGGTCATTACTTGCTTGTTGCCATTTCCTAGAGCTTTTCTTGATGTTTTCCCACATGATACAGAACCGCGCACTTTGTCCTGGTGGCTTTTGACAAGTGACTTTACTTTAGGGAAATATAGATCATGTGAGGACGGTTCCTGAGCCAACCATGTGGAGCATCAATGGGCATGAAAGTGAAAGATTGCCAACACCAAAGCTGCAGAGGCAAAAGTCTTCCAATACACAAGGAACAGAATTATGCCCACCTGGATGTCAGGTGTACTAGTAATCCCAGCACCCAACCCTCATGCCCAAAAGGACTACGTCATTTTTGCACTAAAAGTATTTCACGTGTCAAAACCCCACTGAAGTGGCACTTTAACCCCTTACCAACATGATTTGCAGTTACATCATATGCCAGCTCTGACTTCTTGCCTGGAAGATGATGGCTGTGATATTTAGCCATCATCTGCCTTTAATAGCCACAGGTAGAGCAGAGCTCCACCTGTTAGAGATGGACAGCAGCATTAACAGCGAACTGAGAAGGGAGTCATGCCATGTACCCAACTGTGCCCCTGTAACACGATCGTGGGATGCCATCACTGCCAGGAAGGAGTCTGCTGAAAAGACCCATGCCTGTCATGACAGATCTGTGAATGCTGGCTATATACTGCAGTATTGCTGTACATAACACAAGAAACCAGATGATTGCATGTTCACGTCCCCTAAGGCTATGTGCCCACGATGCAGAAATGCTCCGGATTTTTCCTGAGCCTTTCTGCATCTCTCCTGGCAGACAAAACGCATGCGGATTGTACATGCGTTTTTCCTGCCAGGGATATGCGGATGTGAAGCGTTCTTCACATGCATTTCTGCATGCGGGTTGACAAGCGCTTTTCAAGCGATTTTAGCATCACTTGGAAAGTGCTTGTCAACTTGGTCACACTATATAAATCCATGCAAATGGAGTGTGACCCGAGAGAATGTCAAAAAAATAAAAAATAAATCTATACTTACCTTGCGATGGCCCCCGGAGTCTTGCTTCACTCGGTGCTGACTGCCGGCAGATCGCGGTACAGTGCACTGAAGGACCTGCCGACGTCAGCGCAGGTCACAAGAATATGACGTCAGCGCAGGTCCTTCAGTCCATCGCGATTTGCCGGCATGAGAGGAGGAGCGCAACGGGGGCCGCCAGAAGGTAAGTATCATATTTATTTTTTATTTTATTCTTTTTTTCACAGTTTCTATGGTACCTGGGTCTGGAGGAGAGTCTCCTCTCCTCTAGACCTGGGTACCATCCGCACATTGGAACACGTGGATTGCGCATCTACAAATACAGTGATGCGTAGTCCATGCGTTCTAATGCCAGTCAATGGCGTATAGCAAATGTGGTGCCAATATTCAAAAAGGGGACAAAAACTGAACTTGGAAATTATAGGCCAGTAAGCTTAACCTCTACTGTGGGTAAAATCCTGGAGGGTCTCCTAAGATATGCTATGATAGAGTATCTGAAGAAGAATAACCTCATGACCCAATATCAACATGGGTTTATGAGGGACCGTTCCTGTCAAACTAATCTGATCAGTTTTTATGAGGAGGCAAGTTGTGGACTGGATCAAGGAAATGCAGTGGATGTTGTTTATATGGACTTTTCAAAAGCTTTTGATACTGTTCCACACAAAAGGTTGATACATAAAATGAGAACATTGGGGATAGGGGAAAATATATGTATGTGGGTTAAGAATTGGCTCAGTGATAGGAAACAAAGGGTGGTTATTAATGGAAAACACTCAGACTGGGTCTCAGTTAACAGTGGGGTACCACAGGGGTCAGTATTGGGCCCCCTTCTTTTTAACATTTATTAATGACCTTATAGGGGGCATATAGAGTAATATTTCAATATTTGCAGATGACACTAAACTCTGCAGGGTAATCAATACAGAGGAGGACAATTTTATATTACAGGAGGATCTATGTAAACTAGAAGCTTGGGCTGATAAATGGCAAATGAGCTTTAATGGGGATAAATGTAAGGTAATGCACTTGGGCAGAGGAAATAAAATGTATAATTATATGCTTAATTGTAAAACACTGTGCAAAACTGGAACTGAAAAAGACCTGGGTGTATTGGTGGACGACAAGCTCACGTTTAGTGGCCAGTGTCAGGCAGCTGCTGCAAAGGCAAATAAAATAATGGGATGCATTAAAAGAGGCATAGATGCTCATGAGGAGAACATAATTTTACCTCTATACAAGTCACTAGTGCGACCACACTTAGAATACTGTGTACAGTTCTGGTCTCCGGTATATAAGAAAGACATGGCTGAACTAGAGCGGGTGCAGAGAAGAGCGACCAAGGTTAGAGGACTGGGGGGTCTGCAATACCAAGACAGGTTATTACACTTGGGGTTATTTACTGTGGAAAAAAGAAGGCTTAGAGGTGATCTTATTACTATGTACAAGTATATGAGGGGACAGTACAAAGACCTTTCTACTGATCTTTTTACTCTGAGGCCTGAGACGGGGACAAGGGGGCATCTTCTACGTCTGGAAGAAAGAAGGTTTAATCATAATCACAGATGGGGATTCTTTACTGTAAGAGCAGTGAGACTATGGAACTCTCTGCCGCATGATGTTGTAATGAGTGATTCACTGTTAAAATTTAAGAAGGGCATGGATGCCTTTCTTGAAAAGTATAATATTGCAGGTTATAAATACTAGATTCCTTGATAGGGCGTTGATCCAGGGAACTAGTCTGATTGTCGTATGGAGTCGGGAAGGAATTTTTTTCCCCAATGTGGAGCTTGGTGTTTGCCACATGGTTTTTTTTTGCCTTCCTCTGGATCAAGATGTTAGGCTATGGGTTGAACTAGATGGACTTAGTCTTCCTTCAACCTTAAAAACTATGTTACTATATAATGGTGGCGAAAACGCAGCACTTCCGCAAAATAATTGGTAGTGCTGTTTTTTTTCCGCAATGATAATCCGCAGCGGAAATTTCCACAGCATGTGCACAGCACATGCGGATCATCATTGGGGAACATGGCAGGCCTTCTACCATGCGTTTTTTAAGCATTTCTGCAGCGTTTTTGCCGCTGCGGAAACGCTTAAAAAGGAATCGTGGGCACACAGCCTAAGGGGACAAAAAGGAAAAAGTTTAATCTGAACATTCAAATCACTCCTGCCCCTCTATGACCCATTTTAAAATAAAACATATGGGCGTTACTTCTGTAAAAGTCCAATCAAAATATAAAAATAATTAACCTGATCAGTGAACGGCATAAAAACAAAAGCCCTCATATGGCTGTATTGACAGAAAAATAAAGCTACTGCTCTTAGAAGAATAAGAAAAATGCAGAGACGGGAAATAACATGGTCAGGAAGGGGTTAAATTCTGCCACTTCTATAGAAAATTAAACCCATTTCGCTGACTGCCTTCAATGGCAGCCAAATAAGGCAGAGGGTTAGAGGAATACCGACCTTATATTGTAGACTTCTAGGATGCTTAAGAAGTGGACATTCCCTTTAAGCTACATTGTGCAGACAAAGCCATGGCAGTGTAGAAGGCCGACAAGATCTCAGTGGAAAGGCTGCAGGTTTGCGTCTGCATTAGGCAAGTTATAGAGGTAGAAGTGTTGGGACCTTGTTGCTGTGCAGGTAGAATCTGGAGCCTCGGCACCGTCCTGCGGAGCCCATACTACAGGGACGAGGAGCAGCGCCATGTGTAGTAATCTGAGCAGGATAGTCAGTGTTCAGCCAGCACTGATGGAGACTGACACCCCAACTCATTACCCAATACATGACCGGCTTAAAGACCCTCTCCCATCAGAGCTTATCCTCTTACTATATTGTAATCAGATTATACAGCACTGCACTTACAGCTGCTCATTATACCTTTCTACTGGGCTAATTATTCTCTTTTCTCTGCTCTATGTAGAATTAGCTGGGTCCCCTCCTGACCCAGCCGCTCTCATCCCCCTGCCAGGGACTTTTGCAGGGACTTATGACTCATACAAGGAAAACTGACCTCCTGTTTCTACATACAGCTTATAAATATTAGCAAAAATGTCCAATCACATTGTAAATATAACGACATCCAAAAATGTGTGCGTCCAATGGACATTCCACACGGACAGTGTAGAGCAGGGGTCTCAAACTCGGCTGGGTATATGGGCCGCATATGGGAAAAATTGGAATTTTGGGGGCCGCATTCTTTGCAGGTCAAAGTGACATTTTTAGTGATGCCATTTTTTTTGTATACACCGTCTGAACATTTTTGCTGTGTTTATTTTATTTTTTTATAGCTTGGGTCGTTACGGATGTGGCGATAATAAATGTGCACTTTTTGTGTTTACTTTACTTTATATATAAAGCAGCATTTTTAGTGGCAAAATATTTTTTCATGCTTTATTTTTATTTTTACAATTTTGTTTCCCTCTTTTGGCCACAGAGTAATATAGTTTCAGAATTAGCACCATATATAGTAATTCTGGCAAACATCTAGTAATTTGCCCCATCCTGGTCCCCACCTTGTAGTAACATGCCCCATCCTGGTGGTCCCCATCTTGAAGTAACGTGCCCCATCCTGGTGGTCCCCATCTTGCAGTAACGTGGCCCATCCTGGTGGTCCCCATCTTGCAGTAACGTGGCCCATCCTGGTGGTCCCCATCTTGCAGTAACGTGGCCCATCCTGGTGGTCCCCATCTTGCAGTAACGTGGCCCATCCTGGTGGTCCCCATCTTGCAGTAATGTGGCCCATCCTGGTGGTCCCCATCTTGCAGTAATGTGGCCCATCCTGGTGGTCCCCATCTTGCAGTAATGTGGCCCATCCTGGTGGTCCCCATCTTGCAGTAATGTGGCCCCCATCTTGCAGTAATGTGGCCCATCCTGGTGGTCCCCATCTTGCAGTAATGTGGCCCATCCTGGTAGTCCCCATCTTGCAGTAATATGCCCATCCTGGTGGTCCCCATCTTGCAGTAATGTGCCCCATCCTGGTGGTCCCCATCTTGCAGTAATGTGGCCCCCATCTTGCAGTAATGTGGCCCATCCTGGTGGTCCCCATCTTGCAGTAATGTGGCCCATCCTGGTAGTCCTCATCTTGCAGTAATATGCCCATCCTGGTAGTCCCCATCTTGTAGTAATATGCCCCATCCTGGTGGTCCCCATCTTGTAGTAATGTGCCCCATTCTTGTCCCCACCTTGTAGTAATGTGCCCCATCCTAGTGGTCCCCATCTTGTAGTAATGTGCCCCATCCTGGTGGTCCCCATCTTGTAGTAATATGCCCCATCCTGGTGGTCTCCATCTTGTAGTAATATGCCCCATCCTGGTGGTCCCCATCTTGTAGTAATATGCCCCATCCTGGTGGTCCCCATCTTGCAGTAATATGCCCCATCTAGTAGAATTGTCCTCTGCGCTGTTCTTCACACACCTAAAAAAGTAAAAAAAAAAAAAAAAAAAAAAAAAAGATTCCTTTCACCTGTCCTCCGTTCCCTCTGCGTCCTTTGTGCACATGTGGCCCGCGTGCCGCGTGTTTGAGACCTGTGGTGTAGACGGTTATGTAAAAGAATGGGAAGCCACTAGGTGGCAGCACAACGTCACATAACAGGATTTTTTATCCAGATGGCTGTGAATCTACTAGTCATTAGGTTACCTGACTCAAGTAATCATTCATAGATCTCCACAGCCCAATGTAGATGTATTGAAGTAGAACAGTGAGAGCAGAACCAGTTAGGCTTGTATTTTACCATGGAGATTCAAAAACACAATTTAAACTTCCTTGACATTACAATAATAAATACCAACCAAGGCCGGTTACCACAACACTGAAAACTGACAGCCACAAGTGGGTTACTATCCTGGCAGAGCTACCATCCGGCTCCCCTACGTAGAGGAATACCGAAAAGCCAATATATACGCCTAAGGAGAAATTGCTCAACGGTGAATGAGTACATGATAAAATCGAGGGAATTACAAAAACGCTTCCTACAAAAGGGATGTCCTAAAAAAGTGCTAGGCCAACGCCCTTACAAGAGACAGAAATTCTCTATTGACCCCTAAAGCACGAGAACAAGATAATGAGATCCATCTAATAGGAACCTACGACGACCGAAATCAGGGGGTGATGAACATACTCTATGATCTTTGGGCAATTTTGAGATCAGATAAAGATCTGCAAGATGTGGTCCCTGAGAGCCCCAGGGTCACATACAGGAGAGGCAGGAACCTTAGAGACCACCTTGTGCGCAGCCACTTTGTGGAGGACAACACGGGCAAAACAACGTGGCTGAGCAGTGACACCACGGGGACTTATAGATGTGGTGGCTGCAAAGCCTGCAAATACATCTGTAAAAGCAAGAAATATATCAGTGCCACAACCAAACTAGAAGACCAAAATCACGAATTCACAAACTGCAAGACGCAAGGAGTAATCTATGTGGCAACTCGCCAATGTCCGATGAACTACATTGGCAAAACCAAAAGAGTTCCGGAGACGGATATTGCACCATATCGGTTATGTCAGACGTAGGGAGGACACAACTCTCTCGAGACACATGCTTGAGAAACACACCTTGGACCCGTTTTCTTTATACTTTCAAGCCATCGAAGTAGTACGCCCCCCCGAGAGGAGGTAATTGGAACCAACTGCTGCTTCAGAAAGAAAGATGGATCCATAGAATGAAATCCTATAACCCACACTACACAAATGAAACATTGTCCTTCTCATGTTTCATTGACACATAATAACATTTTCACCCCCTATGAAACCTCTTGAACCTCGCTAGACCTAAAACCTCTCTAAAATATAATATGTAGAATCCAGTCCATGTTCTTCATAATGGATATTGGTCCACATAACTATCAAATCAGCGCCTTATAGGACCAAAACTATTAAAGTTATTATACTTTAAAATAACAAAATGACCTCTTGAACAAATTGAACTTTGATAACAATTGGACAAATTTCATCAGAATTTCTTCCTTTGTTTTTAGATTATAAAATACTCATCTGAAGACTTAATAATACAGATACATCGATACAATCAGACACACTGATACAATCAGAATAAAAGTCATCCCAATGTCTATTATTATGGACATATTGATACGATCAAATGAAATGAACTTTGAGGAAATAGACGTCCGCAAGCGTTTGCTGGTGCGGAAGCAGTGACATAGCCAGATGGCATTTGTCACGATGAAAGGAAGTTCTGCATCGATCTAAGTGTAGGTGGGACGAGGTAGCACATGAAACAGGCAGATCTGTCTGTAAACCAAACAAATGACAAACTACGAACAAACACTATTAACAACTCATATCGCAACAAACTCGTAGAGACGACATTATAAGATGCAATGCAATATACCAGTCTCCTTCCCTAGATATAAAAGACATATTAATACTGTGAGATCGCAGTGCAGCCAAGACATCTCTGTGAGAAAAAGATCCTCCTGGAAGAATGAGACGAGTCCCTGCATGATTATATGATCGCAACATGATACGCCTGCAACGCACCCGAGTCACTCGATTGGATGACAGAAGGGGGGGCGCACAAGAGGTGGCACCAACTCTCCTATAAAGTCACGCTGGTTTAGCCGCCAGACGCTGCCGGCAACCCTGCCGATAAGTTTATTACAAAACTATCGTACTATCAAACCAAAAAAGATCATAGACTGTGAGCCCCTGATGACCATGAGAGTCTCATATAAGAATGATGAAACGCGTAGGGCTGAGCATTTCTATAGAAAGTCCTACAAGAGATGATTAGCCAGGCTACCTCAATATAAAGCTCCTAGATCAGGAGAAACAAGCACCGCACCGGTATATGACGGCAGCACTATAAAGCCGTTCTGAAGAGAATAGCACAGGACATGGTAAAATGAAGATTATTAATGCCATTATCAGACTGCAGACTCACAATGAGGAGAAATGAGATGGCATGATTTCTAATAGCCAGAGGCTAAATTGAAAAGGGAGTTATACATATAAATAAAGAGATACCCCTAGGAATTGTGACTAATCCCTGGCCTCCCAACAAGACAATATATATAAATGGTTAGCCGGTGAGATAAATTAAAACCATACACAATAGTCCTATGTTTAGGATAATTTTAGGAAATTTGTCACGGATTTTGGACACTTAAAAAAAAATCCTTTTTAAAATATTGAATAAAGGTTATTTTTTATATTTTACTCCCATTGGATTTGACTGTGAAATACTGCAGAATTATCTTGGAGCATATTTATACTATATAAAACAGTGAGGGGTCAATATTGGTTTAGTAGTTTCCATATTACTCTGGATAGGCTTCTCAGTGTCTGCGGCATGGCAGGCTGGATGGCAGCGTTCTGCTACGATCCAGCCTGCCATCTCAATGTAGCAGAGCTGGAGCCGTCGTAGGAACCATGGAAAGGTAAAGATGAGGTTTGTTAATTATTTTACTTCTATTGCAGGAGACATTGGCTTCAGCTGGAATGGGCGTGATGGTAAGTATGGTTTAATTTAGGATATTAAAGTATTGTGTTTATTTCAATTAAAAGATTTTATTCTGGGTGTTGGTGTTTTATTCACTTTCACTATGGGGTTAGTAATGGGCACGTCTTATAGACACCTCCTCATTACTAACCTGGGCTTGATGTCAGCTGGCATTATAAGCTGACATCAACCCCAGCCCTATTACTCCAGTGCCACCGCTACAGGGCAGTGGGAGAGCGAGGCTAAGTGCCAGAATTGGCGTATCCTATGGATGTGTCATTTCTCGGGCGGCTGACGGCTGGTGTTTCTAGCCTGTGAGGCGGCCAATATTCATGGCACCCTTCCTGGGCTATTAATATCAGCCCCCAGCTGTCTGCCTAGCCTTTGCTAGCTATTAAAATAGGGGGAACCCACGTCATTTTTCTTTGGGTCCCCCATTTTAAGATGGCGGATACACAGGTGCAAAATACTGATGAAACAATCACTCACAACCTACAATTTCATGGAGGGGGTGACTGCCTAGTATTAGAATTGCACAAAGATAGACTTGTATAGGGTGCTGTTCACACTAGGGTAGTGCACAGTATCCGGCCCTGGGCACGGAGCGGGTCTGGGCCATGGCTGCACCCCATCGACAACATAGGACCCGGCTCCGAGTCCCCCATCCCCCAGGGTAGGGCTTCCAGCGTCACACATCTGCTATCTTTATGTGGGCCTGCTGCATCCTAGTAGTGCATTTGGCTTTGAAGATCAGGCCAGGTAAACACTGCTGCCCTTTCCTTACCCCCAGCATAGTGAGCGGGGGTGAGGAGCAAGGGGGAATGTGTGTGTGGAAATATAAGGAACAGGGGGGTAATGTGTCAGGAGACAGAGTAGGGGGAGAAAAGTTTGTGCGGGCACATAATAGAGACTGGGTAATGTGGGGAAAGGGGTAACATGAAGAGACAGTGTGAGGGCATACCAAAGAGGAGACAGTACATGTACTGATGATGTTGTACTGTACTGATGAGGGTTGTGATGCTGTATTTCTGCATACTGCTGGTAGTTCTATTGATGTATTTTTGTGCAGCTATTGGTTCTGATCCTGTACACATGGAACAGTCCATAACTTGTAAGTTTACATGATACATGGCCATGTTAATAAAGTGTTGTGCTGTCTGAGAAGAGTTACTGTTTTTATTTGTTTTAGGAAAATTAAAGGGTTAGATCAAGTTTGTGATGAAAGTCTGCAATCACTGACAGCACACCTCTGAATTCTCATCGTGCGCATGTGCACTGCATGCGGTCAGGATTCTCTGGTGCTAGTGGTGAGAGCAGGAAGTCTTGAAACCACAATTATGCGAATTGCATACACATGATCACATGCCGACTAGACATGCATGGCCTCATTCTATACAAATTACTTGAGTGAGGCTGGTCACGTTTAGTTGGAATGTGGCCAGAAGTATGAAAATCTCATACTTGCACGCACATGACCTTTCAGGATTCTCCTGTACTGGAGGAAAGGTGAAAGTGTGCAGTGCATGCGCTGCGAGTATTCAGAAGTCTGCAGTCACCTAGAGTTCTTCCGACTTTAATCACAAACCTGGACAACCCTTTTAATTATACAATTAAGTACTGTAGCATGCCCAATCCTAAGAGCGTGTAATATACTCAATGTCAGGATTCAGCTCTGCTAGCTGGGTCCAGCAGACACCACATGACCACTCGTATGTGATTTTCATACTTACGGTTATGTGACAACTAGCCTTTAATCCTGCTTCTCTTTATGAAATAGGAGCTGTAGTTTTTGACTGAAATTGAGAGAATTAGGAAGAGTAGCTAGTCACGTGACTGTCAAAAAGCAAATCGTATATGAGCGGTCACATGACTACTATTCAAACTGCATGAGCGGTGTGTGTGGGGGGCGCCAAACTGAATTCCTGCTCCGGGTGCCGGAAAACAGATCTGCCTCTGTGCTAAGCTTGCAGATATGGTCAGAAGGTTCTGTAAGACATTGCACTATAGATCAGATATTCTTCCAGAAACAAACCGCCTGGAAGCCTCCTTGTCAGATTTATGCTTAAGAACTAATTATATTTTACTTTAAATATTTCTAATAAAGAAAATAATCAATACAGTAATTATAATCCATAATATTCCAATATGTTATATTACTTGTGATACGTCTGATATAGTCTAGCTTTATTAAATCATGTTTTGTTTCTGTAAAGGAAATCGAGGCTGAGCCTGCAGATATTGTTAGAAAGTTCTGTACCATGTTATTCTATAGATAAAATGTACTCACAGAAACCAGGCGTCTGGAGGTCTCCTGCAACAGACTTATCCTTGAGAACTAAGAATTGTAATGTTTAATCTGAACATGCATGGAAACTTTGTTACTGTGAGCCAGAACTTTGGTTTAGATACTGCACTCTTCTGTAACAGAGTAGGTCCCTCTCTCATTCATAGGGGTCCTGTATACACAATTTATGTCTCATCTCCATCTCTGAACTGTAACTATTATTCAAAATACATTTTTCTCTCATTCTGATCACCTGTGAATATGGATGTTTTGCTTGGAATACAGATTTCCATGTCATTTCATGATATTGTCTGGGCGTGCGTGGAAACTCCATGCAGGAGAGAAATTTACATTTAAATATTTCATCCTTTTGCAAGAAGGCCGACCCACTGCTCATTCCTAGAGGTTTCTGTATAAGTGTTTTTATATCTTAGCCTTATCTATACCTTTTTTAATTGTAAGTTTATTCTAAATTAACCTCCATTTTATTCAATTACCTATGAAGACCTGGTTTGTCCAGAAGTCTGCACCGACTTCTGCTCTCAAGCTCATCCAGTGGCCGGTATCATTATGGTATGGCATCCAGCGGCCAGTATCGTTATGGTATGGCATCCAGCGGCCAGTATCGTTATGGTATGGCATCCAGCGGCCAGTATCGTTATGGTATGGCATCCAGCGGCCAGTATCGTTATGGTATGGCATCCAGCGGCCAGTATCATTATGGTATGGCATCCAGTGGCCAGTATCATTATGGTATGGCATCCAGTGGCCAGTATCATTATGGTATGGCATCCAGTGGCCAGTATCATTATGGTATGGCATCCAGTGGCCAGTATCATTATGGTATGGCATCCAGTGGCCAGTATCATTATGGTATGGCATCCAGTGGCCAGTATCATTATGGTATGGCATCCAGTGGCTAGTATCATTATTATACACACTATAATCCTCCCAATTGGCATCAAGATAACAGAACAGTAGTGTTGCGCAGACGTGCTTGGATAAGGTGTCATCTGAGCATGCTCGGGTGCTAACAGATTATCTTTTGCGTGCTCTAATAATATGTTCACACCGCCGCGGCTCCACACAAACTGGCAAGCCCTGCATGTATTGCGGCGGTCTAACAGCCGTGAGACATGCAGCCGCGGTGACGCAAACATATTTTTCAAGCACGCCGAAGATACTCTTAGCACCCGAGAATACTCGGATAACGCCTTATCGGAGCACGTTAGCTTATCACTACAGAACAGATCTGAACAGTGCTCAGGATTCTGCTCACCTAGCACCCTGCCGAGAATAATAAATGCCTGTCGCCAATTTCCAAAAGTGCCTCCTACATTGCTCACCCTCCACCTCCCTATGCTTTTTCCCTGCTCCCACATTTCAGTGACGAAACACTCAAGAGGCAGTAAAGTAGATATAGCTGCAGTTTTCCTTTTCCAAATATTTTTAACTTCCATTTTTTAAATGAGGCCCTAATGGTCCTTGAAAGCATACACAGACGCTCCCAAGTCAGACTTTGTTGCAGACGGACAAGCCTATTTTTGGTAACAGTCTCTGCTGCCACTGGCCAAGTCCCAACACATCCTTCTGCATCATCAATCCTAACAGACCATGCTGCTACAGGCCCCTCACACTGTGGTCCCAACTTCAACACCCGGTGGCCTAAAAGATGTACCCAGGTCACCGTACGTGAGGTGTGAAAGCGTGTAACTGGCATGTCTCACCGGAGGTCATCACCACAACCCACTAATGGTCCATCCTAACTGACTCTGGGCATTTTGAGGACCTGATGCAAAGTATCTTCTGGATTAACGACCTCTGATGAAGTCTGCAATAATGAAAAATAATAATAATAAAGTAAACGCTGCATTGCACCGAATGACCAGCAGGTGGCAACGAAGTCACAACATTAACTAGCCCCCTATTGTAGAAAACCTAAACACCATCAGGAGGTGCTGAGGCTTCATGAGAACGCGCCACCCCCAAACTTAAAAGGCTTTTCCACTATTCAGACAACTTCTCAATCACTGTTTCCCCTGAGTAAAATAATAACTATTCTACTCTGTGCCATTCCAGCAGTGTCAGCACTGGCTCTCCCGGGGTCCGCGATCCCTGCGGCCAATCAGAGGTGTCTTCACTCTCTCGTACTTTGGAGGAATTGACCGCTGCAGCTGCTCTCCCACTTCCTCCAGATGTCAATGATGTCTGTAGGAGAGGAAAGTGAAGCCAGCGCTGAATGTCACGCCAAAGATGGCTGCCCTCCTATTATATAAATCTCACTAGAACTCCACCACCAGCCTATCACATTCCTAGTTCCACATCCAACCTCCATATCAAACCCTGTAATAAACCCTTCATTACCTGGTCTTGTCAGGACCTCAATAAACCCAGCCTTTTTGAGGCCTAGTTCTGTACGGCCATTAATAATGCACTGGTGTAAATAATGTGTGTGAGGTAAATGGTGTGGAAAACCGGATTGTAATCAAGCAATGATTTCTTCAATTGGACTGCAATGTCCTGAACCATACGACTTGTACCAGTCATGTGACTTATGCTGCCCCAGGACTACAGCCATATTGGCCAAAGCTGTGATATCACAGAGGCACATACCAGCATGTGGAAGCATGGCGACATAGCGATGACATCACAATGGCAGGTGCCGGAATGTGGATTCTATGACATAGCGATGACATCACAATGGCAGGTGCCGGAATGTGGAATCTATGACATAGCGATGACATCACAATGGCAGGTGCCGGAATGTGGAATCTATGACATAGCGATGACATCACAGGAGCGCAGGTGAGAGGAGACACACGGGAGCTCACAAACCACAAGGAAGGCAAGAAGAATCGATTGGAGAATAGGGACAGGAGAAGCCAAGAAGAACAGAATAACCCGCTTCTTAGCCTTCACTGAGCCATGACGAGACTGAGCGGATGGAAGCGGAGGAGGAGACCCAGGACCCCGTCACATCCACCTGACTGATGAGAAAGGGGAGAAATTATGTAGATTATGTAGCAGCATTACAACTATTCTTGTTACCCATAGCAACCAGTCAGAGCTCAGCTTTTATTAAAGGGGTATTCCCATCTCCAAAATCCTCTCCCAATATGTAGTAGGTGTAATAATAATAATATTAGATATCCATGCTTACAACCACCAGTTATCTAGTTGCTAGTGGTCATAACCATGGATACCTAAGGTCCTGCAATGCCTGCACATGAGGAAAGAGACACAGCGAAGCAGAAAAACTATTCTACATTTCTAATTGAGGTTTTTCTAATATTATTATTACACCTACTACATATTGGGATAGGATCTTGGAGATGGGAATACCCTTTTAATCTCTGATTGCTATGGGTAACTAGGAGAGTTTGTTGCTCAGCTTTGATAAGGGATGACAGATTTTACTAGACTAAGTGGATATCATTGGTGCTACCAGTGCAGCTGCACAGGGGGCTAATAGGTTAGGGGGTCACTCACCTTCATTTTGTTGATTCTGTGTATTGCTGTAGCAGTGCTGTGCGCGTATATTGATGCTGTGGGGCAGGGGCGTACATAGAAATCATCGGGCCCATAGCAGAAGTTTGAGTTGAGGCCTCCCCCTTCAAAAGATATTTTTAAAAAAATTATATTTGTCAGTGTCACAACTTTCCAGCCTTTACATAGTAATTTTCCCCCTGCTGAAGTCCTAGATTCCCCTCTCATTGCCACCATAACGTATGATGCCAACAAAAGTGCCCCCCAAACACAGTATGATACCCCCCATGGTGAATTCCTCTACCTTAGCCTCCACATGTACAGTAGGGTCATCAAACTATGCCCCCCCTCAACTCCCAAGGCAAAGTAAGGTGACCACAACACAGCAATCCCCCAACTGTGACCCCCACACAGCCCTCCATGTAGAGTAATGGGCCTACATACAGTATAATGGCCCCACACTGTATAATAGTCTGCACTAGCCCTCCAAACAGTATGATGGACACCACATAGGTCAGAGTAATATTCAGCTCACCCTTGAAGGATTCCCAGTGGGTTCCATATAACGAAGCACAGGATCCAGACTCCGCCAGATGTAGAAGCAAGGTGCATCCAAATCCAGTACAAAAAAAGTCTTTATAAGAACGATTGAAACAATGGCATTGTTGTGACACACCATTTAGGTGTAGTTGGGGGTTTGGAAGGTGCACAAAATATGAGTCTAAGAACATGCAGAGTGTTTGAAACGCGTTCGGTGTTGCACATTTTCTACACCTTCCAAACCCCCAACTACAGCTAAATGGTGTCACAACAATCCATTTGTTTTTTTACTGGAGCTGGATATTCACTTCAATCCAAGCATGATGGACCCCACACAAACCTTAACACTGTATAATTGCTTGCATACTGTATAATGGCCCCACACAACCCTTCAAATATTATAATGGCCCCCCCACATAACCCTTCACATATTATAATGGCCCCACATAGTATAACACGCCACCATAATCCTCCATACAATAAAATACTCACTATAGTCCTCCACAGAGCATAATTCACTTCCCCATGGTCCTCCTCACAGAATAATACACTCCCCATGGTCCTCCACACAGTAATATGCACCCCCCCATAGGGTGAAACGCAAACCCCCGCCCATAGGGTAAAACGCAGCCCACAGTTTTCCAGTATTATGGGCACCACGTACTCACTGATTTTTTTTTAAGAAAAATACAATACTCACCGCTCCTTGTTCCCCCACTGCTTCAGTCTCTGCAGCGCATATACTCACCTCAGCAGCTACACTATCTGACACAGCATGGAGTGCGATGAAGTGTCGTCATCGTGCCCGCTGTGTCAGATGCAGGAGGGAGGGAGCATTAAATGCTGCCGTTCAGTCAATACCATGGCTAATCACTAACAGAGGCATTTAAGTGTCCTGGTAGCTACTTCACTCATGTACCTCTTCCCATCGCTCCATAGAAGTGATTGCCGAAGATTTACCATGGCAGTCAGGGGCCTTAAAGAAGGATTCAATCACTGCCATCTTAGTACTCCTATAAAGCTCGGCTTCACAAGAGAATGTCAATTAAAATACATGCATATACTGCAATAATACAAAATTACAAAATATAGTATAAGGGGTTAAATGATCACATAAGTCCACTAAGTTAACTTAAAAATAAAGTAAAAATTGAAAAAGTTTTGAAAAATATGAACGTTTAAATTATACTTCAACCGTTATGTTAAAATACCCCCCAAAACATAAAATGAAATGCTCTTCTTCACAAAAAACACAATCAAAAGCAATGACATCTAATGCAACCCAAAAAGGTATCAAAAACGGATCAATTCACTTGTATTGAGAGAGGCCGAACACATCCAGTCGGCACGTGATAGCGTGTATGCAAATTGCAATCTTGCGGCGCCAGTACTAGAGAAATTCTGTCCGCTCGCACACTGTGCACTTTAAGGAGCCACAAGTCTGACTGCAGATGGCGCCCCAAACCTGGGCAAACCTTATAATATACCCCAAAATTGTATCAATAAAAGCTACGCAAAATCACGCCCTCACAAAGGTCCATCAACAGAAAAAAAAATGTAAAAGGTCTCAGAATATGGTGACCCAAACCAATTTCTTTAGTGTTGTTACATAGTTGTTTAACCACCGTGGGAGATAAAACACCTTGAGTTTGGTATTGCGGTTATCTCAATGACCTGGAGAATTATATTATATTCTAAAAACAAAAGCAATTCCACTATTGTCTTTTAAAGATGTATCTCATTATTTCATCCCAACACAGATTTTGTTTCTCTCCACATTTCAGACCTATGATAAATATATAGTTGTATAGTTTGTTTTTATCTTAGTGGTGAAAACATTTTATTTTGTTTCATTTTGCAACAAAGAAAATAACTCGTTTCCCACTATTTCCTGTGGCCAAATATTTTCCTATTGGTAAAGCAAAATGAGGATTTAGTTTGTGTGAGTGAAGCTCATGTTTTTATTGACAAAAGTTTGGGGAACATAGAAGATTTTGATTCTTTTTTAAAATCATTATTTGGGTATGTTATATGGTTATTAAAGGGGTAAATACTTGTTATGGTGCTAATATTATGGGTTCAATAATTTAACGTTTTATATGGCGATTGGATTAAATGCTACTTCCGCGTTTTAAATTTTTATACCTTTGAAATCAGATCGGGGCCCGTCTGCCCACCAGGGACAGGTGATCGGGGCCCGTCTGCCCACCAGGGACAGGTGATCGGGGCCCGTCTGCCCACCAGGGACAGGTGATCGGGGCCCGTCTGCCCACCAGGGACAGGTGATCGGGGCCCGTCTGCCCACCAGGGACAGGTGATCGGGGCCCGTCTGCCCACCAGGGACAGGTGATCGGGGCCCGTCTGCCCACCAGGGACAGGTGATCGGGGCCCGTCTGCCCACCAGGGACAGGTGATCGGGGCCCGTCTGCCCACCAGGGACAGGTGATCGGGGCCCGTCTGCCCACCAGGGACAGGTGATCGGGGCCCGTCTGCCCACCAGGGACAGGTGATCGGGGCCCGTCTGCCCACCAGGGACAGGTGATCGGGGCCCGTCTGCCCACCAGGGACAGGTGATCGGGGCCCGTCTGCCCACCAGGGACAGGTGATCGGGGCCCGTCTGCCCACCAGGGACAGGTGATCGGGGCCCGTCTGCCCACCAGGGACAGGTGATCGGGGCCCGTCTGCCCACCAGGGACAGGTGATCGGGGCCCGTCTGCCCACCAGGGACAGGTGATCGGGGCCCGTCTGCCCACCAGGGACAGGTGATCGGGGCCCGTCTGCCCACCAGGGACAGGTGATCGGGGCCCGTCTGCCCACCAGGGACAGGTGATCGGGGCCCGTCTGCCCACCAGGGACAGGTGATCGGGGCCCGTCTGCCCACCAGGGACAGGTGATCGGGGCCCGTCTGCCCACCAGGGACAGGTGATCGGGGCCCGTCTGCCCACCAGGGACAGGTGATCGGGGCCCGTCTGCCCACCAGGGACAGGTGATCGGGGCCCGTCTGCCCACCAGGGACAGGTGATCGGGGCCCGTCTGCCCACCAGGGACAGGTGATCGGGGCCCGTCTGCCCACCAGGGACAGGTGATCGGGGCCCGTCTGCCCACCAGGGACAGGTGATCGGGGCCCGTCTGCCCACCAGGGACAGGTGATCGGGGCCCGTCTGCCCACCAGGGACAGGTGATCGGGGCCCGTCTGCCCACCAGGGACAGGTGATCGGGGCCCGTCTGCCCACCAGGGACAGGTGATCGGGGCCCGTCTGCCCACCAGGGACAGGTGATCGGGGCCCGTCTGCCCACCAGGGACAGGTGATCGGGGCCCGTCTGCCCACCAGGGACAGGTGATCGGGGCCCGTCTGCCCACCAGGGACAGGTGATCGGGGCCCGTCTGCCCACCAGGGACAGGTGATCGGGGCCCGTCTGCCCACCAGGGACAGGTGATCGGGGCCCGTCTGCCCACCAGGGACAGGTGATCGGGGCCCGTCTGCCCACCAGGGACAGGTGATCGGGGCCCGTCTGCCCACCAGGGACAGGTGATCGGGGCCCGTCTGCCCACCAGGGACAGGTGATCGGGGCCCGTCTGCCCACCAGGGACAGGTGATCGGGGCCCGTCTGCCCACCAGGGACAGGTGATCGGGGCCCGTCTGCCCACCAGGGACAGGTGATCGGGGCCCGTCTGCCCACCAGGGACAGGTGATCGGGGCCCGTCTGCCCACCAGGGACAGGTGATCGGGGCCCGTCTGCCCACCAGGGACAGGTGATCGGGGCCCGTCTGCCCACCAGGGACAGGTGATCGGGGCCCGTCTGCCCACCAGGGACAGGTGATCGGGGCCCGTCTGCCCACCAGGGACAGGTGATCGGGGCCCGTCTGCCCACCAGGGACAGGTGATCGGGGCCCGTCTGCCCACCAGGGACAGGTGATCGGGGCCCGTCTGCCCACCAGGGACAGGTGATCGGGGCCCGTCTGCCCACCAGGGACAGGTGATCGGGGCCCGTCTGCCCACCAGGGACAGGTGATCGGGGCCCGTCTGCCCACCAGGGACAGGTGATCGGGGCCCGTCTGCCCACCAGGGACAGGTGATCGGGGCCCGTCTGCCCACCAGGGACAGGTGATCGGGGCCCGTCTGCCCACCAGGGACAGGTGATCGGGGCCCGTCTGCCCACCAGGGACAGGTGATCGGGGCCCGTCTGCCCACCAGGGACAGGTGATCGGGGCCCGTCTGCCCACCAGGGACAGGTGATCGGGGCCCGTCTGCCCACCAGGGACAGGTGATCGGGGCCCGTCTGCCCACCAGGGACAGGTGATCGGGGCCCGTCTGCCCACCAGGGACAGGTGATCGGGGCCCGTCTGCCCACCAGGGACAGGTGATCGGGGCCCGTCTGCCCACCAGGGACAGGTGATCGGGGCCCGTCTGCCCACCAGGGACAGGTGATCGGGGCCCGTCTGCCCACCAGGGACAGGTGATCGGGGCCCGTCTGCCCACCAGGGACAGGTGATCGGGGCCCGTCTGCCCACCAGGGACAGGTGATCGGGGCCCGTCTGCCCACCAGGGACAGGTGATCGGGGCCCGTCTGCCCACCAGGGACAGGTGATCGGGGCCCGTCTGCCCACCAGGGACAGGTGATCGGGGCCCGTCTGCCCACCAGGGACAGGTGATCGGGGCCCGTCTGCCCACCAGGGACAGGTGATCGGGGCCCGTCTGCCCACCAGGGACAGGTGATCGGGGCCCGTCTGCCCACCAGGGACAGGTGATCGGGGCCCGTCTGCCCACCAGGGACAGGTGATCGGGGCCCGTCTGCCCACCAGGGACAGGTGATCGGGGCCCGTCTGCCCACCAGGGACAGGTGATCGGGGCCCGTCTGCCCACCAGGGACAGGTGATCGGGGCCCGTCTGCCCACCAGGGACAGGTGATCGGGGCCCGTCTGCCCACCAGGGACAGGTGATCGGGGCCCGTCTGCCCACCAGGGACAGGTGATCGGGGCCCGTCTGCCCACCAGGGACAGGTGATCGGGGCCCGTCTGCCCACCAGGGACAGGTGATCGGGGCCCGTCTGCCCACCAGGGACAGGTGATCGGGGCCCGTCTGCCCACCAGGGACAGGTGATCGGGGCCCGTCTGCCCACCAGGGACAGGTGATCGGGGCCCGTCTGCCCACCAGGGACAGGTGATCGGGGCCCGTCTGCCCACCAGGGACAGGTGATCGGGGCCCGTCTGCCCACCAGGGACAGGTGATCGGGGCCCGTCTGCCCACCAGGGACAGGTGATCGGGGCCCGTCTGCCCACCAGGGACAGGTGATCGGGGCCCGTCTGCCCACCAGGGACAGGTGATCGGGGCCCGTCTGCCCACCAGGGACAGGTGATCGGGGCCCGTCTGCCCACCAGGGACAGGTGATCGGGGCCCGTCTGCCCACCAGGGACAGGTGATCGGGGCCCGTCTGCCCACCAGGGACAGGTGATCGGGGCCCGTCTGCCCACCAGGGACAGGTGATCGGGGCCCGTCTGCCCACCAGGGACAGGTGATCGGGGCCCGTCTGCCCACCAGGGACAGGTGATCGGGGCCCGTCTGCCCACCAGGGACAGGTGATCGGGGCCCGTCTGCCCACCAGGGACAGGTGATCGGGGCCCGTCTGCCCACCAGGGACAGGTGATCGGGGCCCGTCTGCCCACCAGGGACAGGTGATCGGGGCCCGTCTGCCCACCAGGGACAGGTGATCGGGGCCCGTCTGCCCACCAGGGACAGGTGATCGGGGCCCGTCTGCCCACCAGGGACAGGTGATCGGGGCCCGTCTGCCCACCAGGGACAGGTGATCGGGGCCCGTCTGCCCACCAGGGACAGGTGATCGGGGCCCGTCTGCCCACCAGGGACAGGTGATCGGGGCCCGTCTGCCCACCAGGGACAGGTGATCGGGGCCCGTCTGCCCACCAGGGACAGGTGATCGGGGCCCGTCTGCCCACCAGGGACAGGTGATCGGGGCCCGTCTGCCCACCAGGGACAGGTGATCGGGGCCCGTCTGCCCACCAGGGACAGGTGATCGGGGCCCGTCTGCCCACCAGGGACAGGTGATCGGGGCCCGTCTGCCCACCAGGGACAGGTGATCGGGGCCCGTCTGCCCACCAGGGACAGGTGATCGGGGCCCGTCTGCCCACCAGGGACAGGTGATCGGGGCCCGTCTGCCCACCAGGGACAGGTGATCGGGGCCCGTCTGCCCACCAGGGACAGGTGATCGGGGCCCGTCTGCCCACCAGGGACAGGTGATCGGGGCCCGTCTGCCCACCAGGGACAGGTGATCGGGGCCCGTCTGCCCACCAGGGACAGGTGATCGGGGCCCGTCTGCCCACCAGGGACAGGTGATCGGGGCCCGTCTGCCCACCAGGGACAGGTGATCGGGGCCCGTCTGCCCACCAGGGACAGGTGATCGGGGCCCGTCTGCCCACCAGGGACAGGTGATCGGGGCCCGTCTGCCCACCAGGGACAGGTGATCGGGGCCCGTCTGCCCACCAGGGACAGGTGATCGGGGCCCGTCTGCCCACCAGGGACAGGTGATCGGGGCCCGTCTGCCCACCAGGGACAGGTGATCGGGGCCCGTCTGCCCACCAGGGACAGGTGATCGGGGCCCGTCTGCCCACCAGGGACAGGTGATCGGGGCCCGTCTGCCCACCAGGGACAGGTGATCGGGGCCCGTCTGCCCACCAGGGACAGGTGATCGGGGCCCGTCTGCCCACCAGGGACAGGTGATCGGGGCCCGTCTGCCCACCAGGGACAGGTGATCGGGGCCCGTCTGCCCACCAGGGACAGGTGATCGGGGCCCGTCTGCCCACCAGGGACAGGTGATCGGGGCCCGTCTGCCCACCAGGGACAGGTGATCGGGGCCCGTCTGCCCACCAGGGACAGGTGATCGGGGCCCGTCTGCCCACCAGGGACAGGTGATCGGGGCCCGTCTGCCCACCAGGGACAGGTGATCGGGGCCCGTCTGCCCACCAGGGACAGGTGATCGGGGCCCGTCTGCCCACCAGGGACAGGTGATCGGGGCCCGTCTGCCCACCAGGGACAGGTGATCGGGGCCCGTCTGCCCACCAGGGACAGGTGATCGGGGCCCGTCTGCCCACCAGGGACAGGTGATCGGGGCCCGTCTGCCCACCAGGGACAGGTGATCGGGGCCCGTCTGCCCACCAGGGACAGGTGATCGGGGCCCGTCTGCCCACCAGGGACAGGTGATCGGGGCCCGTCTGCCCACCAGGGACAGGTGATCGGGGCCCGTCTGCCCACCAGGGACAGGTGATCGGGGCCCGTCTGCCCACCAGGGACAGGTGATCGGGGCCCGTCTGCCCACCAGGGACAGGTGATCGGGGCCCGTCTGCCCACCAGGGACAGGTGATCGGGGCCCGTCTGCCCACCAGGGACAGGTGATCGGGGCCCGTCTGCCCACCAGGGACAGGTGATCGGGGCCCGTCTGCCCACCAGGGACAGGTGATCGGGGCCCGTCTGCCCACCAGGGACAGGTGATCGGGGCCCGTCTGCCCACCAGGGACAGGTGATCGGGGCCCGTCTGCCCACCAGGGACAGGTGATCGGGGCCCGTCTGCCCACCAGGGACAGGTGATCGGGGCCCGTCTGCCCACCAGGGACAGGTGATCGGGGCCCGTCTGCCCACCAGGGACAGGTGATCGGGGCCCGTCTGCCCACCAGGGACAGGTGATCGGGGCCCGTCTGCCCACCAGGGACAGGTGATCGGGGCCCGTCTGCCCACCAGGGACAGGTGATCGGGGCCCGTCTGCCCACCAGGGACAGGTGATCGGGGCCCGTCTGCCCACCAGGGACAGGTGATCGGGGCCCGTCTGCCCACCAGGGACAGGTGATCGGGGCCCGTCTGCCCACCAGGGACAGGTGATCGGGGCCCGTCTGCCCACCAGGGACAGGTGATCGGGGCCCGTCTGCCCACCAGGGACAGGTGATCGGGGCCCGTCTGCCCACCAGGGACAGGTGATCGGGGCCCGTCTGCCCACCAGGGACAGGTGATCGGGGCCCGTCTGCCCACCAGGGACAGGTGATCGGGGCCCGTCTGCCCACCAGGGACAGGTGATCGGGGCCCGTCTGCCCACCAGGGACAGGTGATCGGGGCCCGTCTGCCCACCAGGGACAGGTGATCGGGGCCCGTCTGCCCACCAGGGACAGGTGATCGGGGCCCGTCTGCCCACCAGGGACAGGTGATCGGGGCCCGTCTGCCCACCAGGGACAGGTGATCGGGGCCCGTCTGCCCACCAGGGACAGGTGATCGGGGCCCGTCTGCCCACCAGGGACAGGTGATCGGGGCCCGTCTGCCCACCAGGGACAGGTGATCGGGGCCCGTCTGCCCACCAGGGACAGGTGATCGGGGCCCGTCTGCCCACCAGGGACAGGTGATCGGGGCCCGTCTGCCCACCAGGGACAGGTGATCGGGGCCCGTCTGCCCACCAGGGACAGGTGATCGGGGCCCGTCTGCCCACCAGGGACAGGTGATCGGGGCCCGTCTGCCCACCAGGGACAGGTGATCGGGGCCCGTCTGCCCACCAGGGACAGGTGATCGGGGCCCGTCTGCCCACCAGGGACAGGTGATCGGGGCCCGTCTGCCCACCAGGGACAGGTGATCGGGGCCCGTCTGCCCACCAGGGACAGGTGATCGGGGCCCGTCTGCCCACCAGGGACAGGTGATCGGGGCCCGTCTGCCCACCAGGGACAGGTGATCGGGGCCCGTCTGCCCACCAGGGACAGGTGATCGGGGCCCGTCTGCCCACCAGGGACAGGTGATCGGGGCCCGTCTGCCCACCAGGGACAGGTGATCGGGGCCCGTCTGCCCACCAGGGACAGGTGATCGGGGCCCGTCTGCCCACCAGGGACAGGTGATCGGGGCCCGTCTGCCCACCAGGGACAGGTGATCGGGGCCCGTCTGCCCACCAGGGACAGGTGATCGGGGCCCGTCTGCCCACCAGGGACAGGTGATCGGGGCCCGTCTGCCCACCAGGGACAGGTGATCGGGGCCCGTCTGCCCACCAGGGACAGGTGATCGGGGCCCGTCTGCCCACCAGGGACAGGTGATCGGGGCCCGTCTGCCCACCAGGGACAGGTGATCGGGGCCCGTCTGCCCACCAGGGACAGGTGATCGGGGCCCGTCTGCCCACCAGGGACAGGTGATCGGGGCCCGTCTGCCCACCAGGGACAGGTGATCGGGGCCCGTCTGCCCACCAGGGACAGGTGATCGGGGCCCGTCTGCCCACCAGGGACAGGTGATCGGGGCCCGTCTGCCCACCAGGGACAGGTGATCGGGGCCCGTCTGCCCACCAGGGACAGGTGATCGGGGCCCGTCTGCCCACCAGGGACAGGTGATCGGGGCCCGTCTGCCCACCAGGGACAGGTGATCGGGGCCCGTCTGCCCACCAGGGACAGGTGATCGGGGCCCGTCTGCCCACCAGGGACAGGTGATCGGGGCCCGTCTGCCCACCAGGGACAGGTGATC